>NC_090927.1:176082623-176423457 GCF_040938575.1 Ambystoma mexicanum
CCGAGCTAGCTGATATCATTTCACGAGATATTGATCAAATCACATTTTTTTCTGACACTGTTTATGTATACAATCATAAGACTTTGGATACCCTTGGGTGTTGTACTAAATGCAATTTGGAGGGCCAAAATCAAATTGTTTGACATGGGCTTCTTAGTTGCTCAGGATCCCGAACAAGCTTCAGAAAGAGCTATTCATGTTCCCTACAAAGCAAACATCTATACTGGCACTCGAGCAGAAAGTAATTCTTGCAAAGCTCCCATTCCGATTATGAACTAACCATTAAACCAAAATGGTTTGCCCATGGTTTGCCCATGGTTTGCCCATGCTTGCTCTTGCAAGTTTTAACACCTGCGGACCTTCTGATCTGCAGTCCTCTCTAAGACCCTTTTTGATTTCCCATAAGATAATAGCCCTACAGGAGACATGGCTTATGCACACTCCTGTTTGGGATAATTACAAAGTCATCTTACTACCAGCTATTGCTGGTAGCAAAGGACGACCATCTTCGGGTCTTTTAGGCGATGTTAATATGAAGGCGGGTTTTCCATTTTCTTGTGGGCCTCAGTGAGTGCCTACATACAACCTGTAAAAATCACTTTTACTCAATGCCTCAACAATGCTGCCCCCCGCTACCTAGTCGACATAATAAGTAGATACACCCCTAACAGACCTACCAGGACCTCTAATGCAAATTTGCTCACAGTTCCCAGGTTGAAACGAACCAAAACGGGTGGCAGCAGCCCAACATTGGAACTCCCTACCTCCTTCTTAAGGACACCTCAATCTTACACCCACTTTAGACACAACTACATCCAGTGGATAAAAAACAATGACCGTTAATTGACTGCCTAACCCACCATACCCCTGTAAACTATGTAAATATGTATATTTCCAAACTGTATATTACTGCCTCTATTGTAACTGTTCCAACCAATGTACTCACTGTAACTACTGTACAGCACTGTAACTAAGCTGAGAATATTCTTGTCTGCTCTTGCGCCCTCTTACCCTCGGGACTGGCACGCAATATAAATGAATAAATACAAATACAAATACAAAATACACTATGGCGTTGATTAATCTGTACCGAAATCCGGCAGCAATCACTGATGAGGCATTCTATCTTGGGAGGACCAGACCTTTAGAGCTAGTTCTGCTGAACCCAAGCATAGATTATACTGTGTTAGTGGGAGATCTAAACTTGGATTGTCTGAAAACTAATTCTAAAGGAGTGAGGAAAGAAGTCCGTAGATGGACATCTTTCATCGCAGAGAGAAATGTCTACATGGTCAATGGAGCAGTTTCTGGGGATATCCCTGTTAAGCCAACCTGGTGTAGAGATAAGGTGGACAGCATTATTGACTACATATATGTGGACACTAAATTGATTCAGAAACTTCAAACATTTGAGATCATTACATTGCAAGAAAGTGACCATAATTTACTGTCACTAAAAATGTCATGGAGTATGCCTGTAATTGATATAAAATGATTTCTTCCACCACTAATAGTCAATAAAGCAAAGGCTTGTTATCGATGGTCGGCATCCAAATTAGCAGTTCTTAATTGGGTCATCAATTATAATAACAGACAAGCTTCCCCAGATCAATATTCTAATCTCTAACTGCCCTTTAAGAATACTTTGACCATTCCTACCTCTGGGTTGGTGAAACACCAGCATGCGTTTAACCCAGAAATCAAGGCCAAAAAAGCTGAATTTCACACAGATAAGAAGCTGATTGTTAAGGCCCAAGACCCATCTTGTGACGCTGCTCTTAAATCCTTAAAATGTAGGTATAGAAATTGAATGAGAGCCAGGAAAGCTGCATTCTTTCAGAACGATAGCGAAAAAATGCCAACAGCAATGAACAATAAAAACTCATCAGAAATGTGGCCATTACTTAACAACTGCTCGTACTATTTACAAGCAGATGCTCAATTGAATGGCATCCAAGAACAACAATGGATCAAATACTATTCAGAACTATATGCTGATGCAAAGTATGATAAACTTTTGTATAGTTTACAGTTGCCGGTAGCCTGGCATGTCAACTGTTCACAGGCGATTATTGAAGACTTGATAAAGTCAGTTAGCTCATCGTGGGCTGCTGGTCCAGACAGACTTAATAATATGATGCTACAAACAAACTTGCATTTGTGGTCGATGATTTTGAATAAGATCTTCCAACAGGCTCTAGCATCCCGTACTATACCTTCTTCTTGGAAAACCTCATTAATCGTGCCAATCTTCAAAAAAGGAGAACGCACGCAGCCACAGAATTATCATCCAATAGCACTGCTAGATGCGCCAGGCAAGATTTTTGCAAAGTTAATTCTTTGCGATTTTAACAGAAACAATTGCGCTATCCACTATAAACAGTTTTTGTTACCGAGATGGGAACGAGTGTTAACCTCTTGTGTTTAAATGCGATCAAATCACATTGCCATTCATCCAAACAATCTATATTCTTTGCTTTTGTAGATCTGAATTCCGCTTTTGATTCCATATCAAGAGTAATTTTGAAGGCCAAGCTAATCCGAGATCAATGCCCAGCAACCTTATGTGATATCATCCATGCATTACATTCAGACACATCAATTCGTATTTGGCTGTCTTTAGATGGTCTTTTATCAACTCCCGTAAGTACAGCACGGGCCCTCAAACAAGGGTGCATCCTAATGTCTGCGATCTTTAACTCTTTTTTACATGGCATCAGTAAGACTTTTGCTTTGATTCCCTCAGATTCGCCTGTGCTGAATGGTAAGCCTGTTAAATATCTCATGTATGCCGATGATTTAGTCCTTATATCTAAGACGCCAGTGGGCCTCCAAATATTAATAACAGCCTTTAATGACTATATTCAGTGGAATGAGCTAAAGATCAACACCCAGAAGACTCAGATTGTTAGTTATTTGGCATTTAAATCCTATCGCAATAAGTATCGAAAGACCATCAATCAGACCCCCTTACTAATTGTTCTCCAGTAAGTATATTTAGGTATGATTTTTGAAGGCATATTATGTCCAAAGGGACAGGTAGAGCACGTTGAGCGTAAATTGGAGACTATGATTTCCTAGACTAAGGGCCTAATTACGAGGTAGGAGGTAGCCATGGTGCTATTAACACCATGGCTACCCCCTTACCGCATACCGGGTCCGGGTTCTCGGAATGGGTACTTACCGGTCATTCAACCTTGGAGGACCTGTTAAGTCCTCATCTGAGAACCATTCCCCATTCCATTTGAGCCCCCATAGGGCTCAATGGGAATGGGGAAATAGCTAATAATGGTACCGCAATTTGCGGGACCGTTATTAGCTCTGAAGTCCCCTAGCAGGTCCCGTCCTTAACACCAGGTCAGACCAGGGGTTTAAAGAAGGGACCAGCTAAGGGACCTCAGAATATGGAGGTAAGGGATTACCGGCACCGGCAACCTTACCGGTGCCGGGAATCCCTTACCTCCTACCTCGTAATGAGGCCCTAAGATTACTATGCATCACTATGGGAAATTTTCCCTAAAACCGGCCTTAGGCTATTGGAAGCAGAAAGCCATCCCATGTATGGTATATGGACTCGAAACACAATCAATCTGGTCGAAAATGTCATTTGATAGACTAGAAGCCATATTCTGGTGAAGTATTCTCCATCTTCCGTCGTGCACACCTGTCCCATGGATCCGGTATGAGTGTGGGCTTGTTTCGCTTTATGCACTTCATCAATGGCGCTTGGGTGCCTTATTTCGAAAATGTTTAATCTCTACAGAGGCAAATGTTATCTTAAAGGAGCTATCTTTCTATCTGTTCTCCACACAACATGCATCTCCAAAGATCTGGATGAATGAAGTTCATAACATTTTAGCGAATTGTGATGTATGTATTGAAATGTTGATTTCTAGATTTATTTCTGTGACTGGATCAAAAATAGACTGTTATGTTTGCAATATAAAAATATCTTCAATCTTCGATTTTTGCCTAAAAGCTGCAGTACAAATCTCCATCTCTTGCCTTCCGTTCAGCCTTTTTACGCATACATTTTAATTTATGTCCGACAAGAGAATTTCAGGCATTTCGAAAACGTATTCCCCCTCATCTGAACTTTTGTCGGTTCTGCCAGAAACAGTACTCAACAGAGACTCTTGAACATTTGATTTTGTTGTGCTGTGCGTTGGTTGGGACTAGAATCATTCATTTTTCAAAGTATTGTGTATATATGAGCACCTTGGAGGAGACTCAGCGCTGGGTGTATTTGTTATGTTCAGCTAATATCCCCATTCAAATTGCTATGGTTAATTTTCTTATAATGCTTCATTTGGATACATGATTTGTTTTATGGGAATTTGTGTCTTTAGTATTAAGCTCTTAAATTTGACAGCTTGTAAAAAGATGATTACATTGCATTTTTTATATACTTAACCTGATCTGGTTACTTGTTTATTTTGTTTTTCTTTTATACTGTTTAATATTGTTATTATATTGAAAAGTTGATTAATTTCAGCTGTATCAATAAAAAAAATTGCTGTCAGCTTAGTGATTTCACTCATTCATGAGAGTGCTAGCTGTGTATTTGTTATCTTTCCTGAGAGAACCTACAACGACCATGCAGGACCCTACCCAAGAAGGAGACTGTATGAGTGCCCAGTGATAAAGTCACCTGGAAATGGCTGCCAGGACGAGACATTTCCCAAAAAGTATGCCCTCATTAAAATCAAACACTTTCCCCAAATATTCTATGATGGGAGTTTATAATATACAATTATACCCCTCCTAGAATATTTGGGGAAAGTATGTTAGGGGTCAGGAAAAACAAAAAGTTGCCTACCCAGTGACTTTTCCCAGGCGATATTATCACATGGAACTGTGTGATCCACCCGAGGAAGGCTGACACCTTCCTGCAGAGAACAGGTACCCTCCCCAGTGAGTCCCCTGCGAACTGGTGCTTAAAAGACATTCCCAACATACACAATGGCCATTTCACCCCACAGTGCTGATTTTTGCAGTGCCTTTGAAGTAGGCTGACAGAGGAAGGGGTGGATTTAGAGTAGCCAGGAGGAGAGGTTTAGCCCATAAACCGTTCCACCATCTTAGATTCTGCTATTGCTCCCTAAATGTCCTGTTTCTTCCCCACTTTCTGCAGACAAATCACTCTGGATAGGACATCAGAAGGCAAAAGGCTCTTGTTACAGCAGCATGGAGTGTACCCCTGGCAACAGGCTTGATTTGGACCAATCCACTGCAGCATTTTGCCTTTATTAGAGGGTGAATGCTGCCCTTTGTTAATTCATCATTAGACTTCAATAACAGAAGGATGCACCTGGGAATTTGTTGGACAAACAACCTATTCCCAAGTCCTCTGGTGAAGACAAGAAGCCCTAAGGAATAGAAACGTTCTTCTCTCTACCCACATCTAAAGCACATTTGTGGGGATACTGCTGAGGGCCAAGGCCTCTCTGCTGCTTGTGCACATGAACCAGAAGCATTGCCACTGAAGGTGAAGGACCAGTGCAGGTGTCAAACAATCTTCCCGTATGAAAATGCAGGACAGAGGCCACACCTTGTCCCTTGAGTCTCTGGACTGGGCCTCCCAGCAACCCAGAAGTGCGAAAGTAGCTCAGAACCTGACTACCAATTTCAGACACTTTAAAACCAGCTCAGCCATACTCGACTCGACCTTGAGCCGCCAAAGGACCCGCAGTGCTGCTTTTGGCAATATACGCACTTCAAACCTACTTTTCATGGCATGTAGACGCCAACGCAACCCATTGAAGCAGACCACCCCAACTCACCCGATCGTCAGCTCAACTCCATGAAAGCAACCAACCCAAAGGCCAACCCGGCATTCTGGAAAGCTTCAACGCACTCATCTCAAATACTGACTCCACCCAGTCAAAGCATTGTCTCATCACTGACTCGACCACTGACTTAAACTGCTGGAAGACATTGACTCAAACTGTATTGGACGTCGACACGATCCACCGAGAGAACGCACCTCAAACTGACTCGACGTTGGCTTGACACTGGGAAAGCATGACTCAACCACCTCAACACCAGCTTGCCTACAGTAAAGCACCTAGACGCCTGGTTTGACACTTTGGATTCCAAAGACAAGAAACCAAAGATGTTTGAAGCGACCCTGTTGCCTTGGTCCACCTTAAAGAACCTTGCTGACTTTTAGGACCCCTACACTGCCTTTTACAAAACATCCTCCAACATTGGCTTTGGCTGCGTAAATCCTTTTCCTGATCACTCTGTTTATAAACCCACGGTGCCCTTTTATTCTGAAGACAGCTTTCTCTGTTTCCTTTATCGGGCCGGACTTGTAGTGTTTTTATTAGTTGTGTGCATTTATTAGTTTAATTATAAGTCCTTTTTTATGGAACATTTTGTGGACATTCTTTAACTTTGGTATAACCGTACTGTTGTTGTTTCTATTGCTCCTACCCATTCTGACGACTCTAGCTTGCCCACCGCCCACAATAGCAAAATATGCAAAGGTGGTATGCATGTTGGGCTGTGCCAGCTTGCAGCTGGAGGTATCTCTTCCACTTTAACTCCAACAAATTGACACATTTCCATAGGCAGAATTACCACCTGTCTTAAATCCTCCAAAATCCCCATTGAGTTCTATAACCTCCAAAATGGGGATTAACGCCTCCATTCTACTCCATGTTATTGGGCAGACATAGCCTGATTGCATATGATTGAATCGAGTTTGCCAGTAATTCCTCAGTGTTAACCCCAAGCTCCTAATGAGACCATAGATGTATTACTGTTACCGCCTCTTGGTCTGGGAGTATTATCACCGGAATACAAGTGGTCGTAGGCGGTGAGAGTCCCCATTAATTAGAGTAAATAGGACTCTATAGGGGATTTTGGTGGTATTACCGCCAGCGGTAATACCTTTGAATTGGTCGATTTTGGGGAATATGGTGGCAGAATTACCTCCAACTTCTTGCTGGAGGTTTTTCCTCCACCTTACCCCTAAAGTCCTAGTTGGATGGTGCGGTAATTTGGCGGTAACAGTATAACTGCTTCCTTTCTACCGCACCGCCTAACTTATAATGAGGCCCAAAGTTCAGTGGATATCAGAAAACCAAATATTGATCAACTATCAAATCATCATTGGAAGCATTACACAAACAATGCACCCGCACAAGGGCAATTAGCACCCTGGCAAAACTTGCCCTATTACAGAAAACATAATATTTCAATAAAGCAAGGCAATTGTCGCACTAATGCTAGCATTAGGGCAGCCAACGCCCTGCTGCCAAAACGCATTAAAAGAATACATTTTTTGCAGTAGGGCAATTTCCCCGGATATGATAGGATAGGTTATTTATAACGTTCTTATTACCCAGAGGTTTCTAAGCGCGGACTCGGGGATCGAACCTGTGTTGCCTTCGTGTCATCTTGCTTCCAAGGCGAGCATATTGCCCCTGAGCTATCCTCCCGAGACCTGGAGCACTAATGGCTCTCTAACACTGGTCCAATAAAGTATGGTGTGGTTTTTTTCTTTTCGCAACCGAATTACAGATCTTTCTATTATTCATTGAACATTAAAAGATCATAGTTTAAAAAAGAGCACTACCTTCATTAGAATCCATCCTGGTCACCCATCAGGGAAGGCAACACGTTTAGTTTAACACAAATGTCGCCATACGCATCAGAAATCACACCAAACAGTCCAGAATGGAGGGTGGGCAAAGGAACCAATGATATCAAATGTGCAGATGTGATAGGATCGTAGTTCAGACCCCCACAGAGGGGGCATCGCTGTGATGTAATGAATGTTTAAGATGGTTGCATGTGGAGTGCAGCATATAGAGTAGGGTCTTTATAGGTTCGAATGACCACAGAGGGGGCATTGCTGTGATGTAATGAATGTTTAAGATGGTTGCATGTGGAGTGCAGCATATAGAGTAGGGTCTTTATAGGTTCGAATGAGCTCGGAATGGAGGTGAAAGGTTCATTGCACCGCTAAACATTATGCAGCCTGGGGCCAGGAATCCCGCAAGGGTCTGCGAAGAATGGGACCACCACAGAGATGGAATTGCTGGCCATTCTGCGGCTCTGTAGCCAGGGCTCACTGAAACAAAAGATATGACTGCCTCTTGTGAAGGAGACTAAAGGAAACACCGTCCTAGCAGAGAATGGGGGTCAATTTCCAAGTGAAGCGGATCGGGCAAAGTGGCGGAAAACATTCGGCCTGCCCCTTTCGCCGATGCGCTTCATTTGACTGCCTTCGTAAGCCAGAATTGGGGCAGCCGGTGGAAATAATGTGTCCGCCACCATTTGCTCTGCTTTATAAATGCTGATGCATTGATGCCGGCACGGATTACCATACAGGCGTTATTGCAATAGATTCCTAGGGATTCCACCTGAAATTACCACCTGGAAAAACAATCGGGCGAAATCTGTAGAAACCTGTTGAAAATGCTGACGGCAAAGCATATTTTGCAGGAAATATTTTCTCCTTTCCGGGAACGTGGTGGAACGGTCAAGAGTAAAGGCAATTTTTCCTATGTTTTTCTCCTCAATTTTCCACCATGTAGTGAACAGGAAGAAAAGTTCATGGAGGGGACGTAATGCACAAAAGTGCACAAGATGGCGGTCACCTCGGTGCAATTATTATCGGCATCAGTATGGCTCCCCAGCAGGAAAACTATGCGATTTGAAGTGCACCACACATTCTGTTCCCACGTTGCCCTGAATACAAACCACTGATCACTGTGAAGTGAGAGGCACTGGCTACAAGCCCAAGCCTGAGGCATGCTCCAGAAACCTAGGATTCTATTTCCTGGCGGTCCTGACATGGACTGGAGATTGGTCTCAGCCCTCCTACTCATGTGGGCTTGCAAGTGCATGTGCCATGACTGACTTCAATGGGCTCAATGCTGCAAATGTTATTAGTTCGGGCTATTAGGTGGCACCAACGCTATTGCATTCGAGAAAAGCTAGGTGGGAGATGGCATGTGAGGAGGGACACAAAGCTTGCAGGTGTTGTTCGGTTATTAACCACCACCCATCTGACTGCTCATGGCCATGCATTTCCTAATGGCACTTAACACCCACTGCCCTCATCCCACCTGCCCCTCCCCCGTTCAAAACACACCCTCTGTGAACGTGTTGAGCTCACTCTATCAAACAGTATGCTCACACTTTAGCCTGCCAGAGTTATTTTTAAGCAGTTTGTCGAGAGTTAATGGCTTAATTGCAGCAGTAAATGGCTAATAATTTAATAAACATGGCTTACCGCAGTGTGCCTTAAGTCACTTGATTACTTTCCTTTCACTGAAGTGCTGTTAAAAATAACCATTTGCAAAGCCAGCAGTGAGTGCTTATGTATAGGTATCCAATCACTGCTATCAAGTGTCCAGGTAATCACGCCATTGGCCAGGCAGTACCATAATATCAGTGCCTAGCAAATGCCTATTACACATCAAAACAAAAGCCCAAACAATTGGCTTTTATTTTTCAGTGATGGAAATGTGAAAATTAAATTGGAGCGCTCATGCCAAGTATGGGTTGGATGCAAACCAATTACGCAGTTTAGTATCCGGGGTAAACTTCTTTCTGACCAATAGGGGAGACAGTGGGGGGGCGGGACTTCTGGTCAGTATGTGTGTATTTGACATCATTGACCAGAAGTGGTATTGCAAGTCTGTGTGCCTGGCTAAAGTTGGTGAACTAAAGGATTTCATATCAGAATCATCTGTTCCAGGCCTCAGAGCCCAATGTATGACTAGTGCCTCCTCCTTAAGTTATATCTTTCAGGAATGCCACCATGATTGAGAGTTCTATTGTATGGCACTAATGCACAAATACTGATGTTTGAAATAACATGCATGAATCTATATAAATGAATCTCAATAAATTCAGAATAACCAGAACCATCTTTAGTTTCTTCTTCAGATATTTCTAATATCATTACAAAGGGAAGCGCACAGGCCAACATAGAACACCACCCATTTTATTTCACAACATTATACACTTGTGTGATCAGCCCTTTACATTATATCTCTCAGTGGTAACATGGAAATTACATGGCTGGCGGTTGGGAGAAGATGATAATGACAAATTCCCAAAAATCAGCAGTTATGGCATGTAAGAGTTCGGGTGTTAGACATCTCAAGATGCGCATGATATGGAGTGGAGGCAAACCTATCCCGAGGGTCACCAGCTTTGATTATCTGGGAATTTGTTTTATGGAGAATTGGCGAGGGTTTGGCCATGTCGATAAGCAACGTATGAGGGTGAGACAAGCGCTTGGTGGTTTGTCCTGCTTTCAACATAACTGCGTGGGGCACCCAATCAAATAAATTCTCGAAGTATACAGGGCTCAAACAAAAACTGCCACTAATTATGGGGCAGCACTGTGGGGTATGGAAAGGATTCCAAAAATCGAAAATGTGGAGAACTCCTTTCTTAAAAAACTGCCTGGGCTACCAGAGTCTGCTCCAAACTATGGGACACATTTAAAACTAGGATGTCCACACATTGCCGATGAGTGGCTATTGGCTCCAGTCTCCCTTTGGCTGGCACTATGGGCTCACCAGAAAGCCACTCTTTCACATAAGATCATAAGAGCCCTGGTGAGTGGGTCAGCTGTAAAGAAAATCCCCTGGTTTATGTACATACAGAAATGCATTAGACAGTTAAATTGTGCTAATCTTGTCTGCCCCTCAATCTTCTTGATCCCCTGTGCGGTCAGGGAATACAAACAAATGTTTAATTCCATCTTGGTGGCAAATAGGGAGTCTGCTGCCTTGTGTATTCTTGCAAACAGAAGGCATGTTGTGTTAACATCTGCAGACGCTATTCAGCCGTACTTGCTCCACAGTGATAATCCTGCAGATCGCTGGGCCTTGACCCGAGCCCTGTTTGATTGCTTGTGGCTAGGTGCACGAACAAAAAGCTGGACTCATAGTGTGCAACCTACAGCTTGCACCTGCTGTCAGTGGCCAGTGGAGGACCTTCTACACTTTGTGTTGTTTTGTCCACATTACACAGACCTAAGACGGAAAACACTTCTGCCACTACTTGGGTCCGCTGGCTTGTCTCAGGCTAGGCCTGCTTTATGCTATCTGCTTTCAGCCGCTACGATGCCAGTGGCCTGGGGCATGGTGGACTAGTTGAGAAGGGCCTGGTATCGCAAATTCACTGTCCAAAATATGATCGAACCCTGAACATTTTATTGAATCGTTTAGACGCTTCCTGTGAATTTTATCTTGATTTACACACATGCACATTTCAATCTTTTTTATACATATGTAATGTTTGTAAGTTTATACCATGGACTTTAAAAAAAAAAAAAGAAACGTTGAATTGGATTTTGTATTACTATGCAGTTCTATTTTGTGTATGGTTTATGGATAATTTGCTTCCAAATTAATTTAGCATGATGATGATAATGACATATGTATTTTTATTTTTATTTATAAGGCACTTTCGCCAAAGCTCCACACATAAGGATAATAAACGGTGCAAAAATAAATGCACAAACCAAATGGAGAAAAGTTAAGACCCAGTTGAAAGCATGTGATTTCTGAGGTGTGAGCGAAACAGAGAGTAGGAAGAGATAGATCGGATGTGAAATGACAAAACTTTCCAGAACTTCGGAGCGAGAAGACGGAATGAAGAGAATCGAGATCGGGCACGGGGAGGCGCTGGTTGGGTCTGGGAAAGAAGTGAGCAAGATGGGGTATACAAAGAACACAGTCAGCTATGGTAGCCAGGGGTTAGCCCATAGAGACATTTGAAGGTGATCTATAGAAAACAAAACTGCAGATTCAAAAGACAGCCAACGTAGAGATTGAAGAGAAGGGGAAATGGGGGCTATATGGGGCGAGGCCACAGAGAGTGTGAACCACTGAATTAAAGATGGAGCACAAGGGAGCAAGATGTGAAATAGGAAGACCAAGAAGAAGCCGGGAACAGGAGTCCAGACGGGAGAAAACTAAAGTAGAGATGAGACGTTTAGTGGCATGAAAGGTTAGGAACGGACGAGCTTTCCGAATGTTAAAGAGTTTTAAACGATAGCACCAAGCAGTGTTTGTAATATGTGGTGAAAAGGAGAGCGAAGAATCAAAGAGAATGCATAGGTCAGGGTAGGAAGATGAGAAGGGAAGAGAAACAGGCAGGAAGTTAATAGAAGGTGGAGGAATCGGAGAAGAAATAGTGGATGCTGAGGAAAATGAGAATTCCCGTTTTAGAAGCGTTGAGATGTAAAAAGCGTCAGTGCATGCAAACTCCAATTGAGAGAAGACATTCAGACATAGAGGTGTGAAGAGCATCAGAGGAAGAGAAATGAACATGTAGAGTTGGGAGATATCAGCATAAGTGTGTGATGGAATCCTGAAAGAGGAGATAAGGGACAGAGGAGAAGTGTAGAGTGAGAAAAGAGGAGCTCAGTTTACATTCTTCGAATTTAACCCACATTGAGAGTCTGCAAAGACTGATATGCAAATGGTTATTCCTCCTTTGTGAAAAATACAGAGAGCAAAAAACATGGCTGCGACTCCCATAGTGGGTAAAAACCAAAGAACAGGTTGTCATGCCATGTTCTTTTTAAGAGGGGCGCCTGCTACCTTTTTTGTATTCTTAGAAGTCTGTTCTACTTTAAAGCCTGATTAAAAGGGATTTCACAGTATTCAAGGGACAATGAGAATCTCCTGATGGAAAACAGTCGAAGTTAGAGTGTGTCTGAAGCAGGGACCATGTGGGAGTACATCTTAGAGCAGGGGCTATAGCTAGAGTAGGAATACACTCAAAAGGCTCAACAACACCCGTGTTAGAAGGAACACCAATGACACAGTGAGCTGCACCCCCTCGGAGGCCTTAAGTTCTGTGAAGTGTCATGTCTGAAGGATCAGCAGACAACTGGAGACATGCACATTCCAGCATAACAGGGTTTGTTAAAGTGCACAAATGAGCAAAAGGCCTTGGGTTGGACTTGCAAAGGTGATGCAGAGCCTGGAGGATCCTCTTTGCCCTACATCATGGAGCAGGTGGTGCCACCCATCACCAAACTCAAAACGGGGACCTTGTCACAGAGAATAGCCCCCTGCTGTACCACAATGGCCTTTAGACAGAGTGGTCTACTCACTGCAAAGACTTGAATGCCATGATGATGACTTTGCATTTCAAATGCCCACCTCTTGGTAGCTTGTGCAGACTGCGCAAGGCTGGACTGCTATGCTTGAAGCATGGAACACATAACATCTTCTGAGTCGCCACGCTGTGCACCAGTTGTAAATTCCAAGTAAGACCTATAGTAATAATAATTTGCCTTTATATAGCGCTACAAACCCTCAGGTATCTGAGCGCTGCTTATTATTACCCACTGTGTGTGGTGCTCATTTATCGACCTCGGAAGGATGAAAGGCTGATTGTGGCCCTGCTGGGACTGGAACCTGTGTTAGCAAGCCTTGCATGGATGTCAAAGCGAGCACTCTACTCCCTGTGCTATCCGACCAGCTTACAGAAAGCTTTGCATGATTCGCTTTTCAGCACTGCAAAACAACATGAACATGAAACGCTGCACCAATGATTTCAGGCCAGTGCATGACACAGTGGGACAAAGACGTGTCTCGCCTGAGATTAAACAAATACCTGCTTAATCACATCACCTACTAGTTTAATATTATTTAGGCTGTGGTTAAACAGGTCTACGAGTTTCTGAACTTGGGTGTCCGGAAAAGGTTTCACTTTTTTAACCAATTGTAGATCGCACTCTTCCCGACATAACCGGAGTTTCTTTTCCAAACCTATATTAGATTTTTCCCTTGCCTACCAGCCTCCTTCGTTTCAACTGGAGCATTGGAAGTTCTCACCGCCGCTTTGCTGTCACCACTTTATGCCACTTTAACTGTGCTCACTGCACTTTAAGGTCTAAGGTGAAACTGATTCATTGGAAGCACTCAGCGATAAGAGTTCTCGGTCTACTTTGAACAGCACTCAATTGGCCACAGGATCGACCCTTGTGCATGTTCCTTAACTAGATATACATTTTTGTCCAGACGAATGTGTGGTTGAAGGTAGATCTGGCTGCTCCTCTAGAATGCTCTGACCATTAACCTCTGGGAAAAAACCCCACAAGTAGCCACTGGGGTCTAGAGAGGACCATGGAAGTCATAGATAAAGCCCATCAGGGCCGATGCCATGAATCTCGCAAAGCAGAACATCACTTTTCTCTTAATATTTATGTTCCCTCTTTTCTTCACTTACCCTAAGTTACCCCGCTATTGGCTACCAAGAAACACTATTTGTCGGAATTCGCCATCTCTCTTTCACATCGCCTTCCTCATGTATTTCAACTACTCAACAATATCCTCTCTCCATATCCTCCTACCTCTTTTTTTCTCCTCTCCCTCCCTCTGATTTCGTTTATTATTTCATTTCTAAGGTTTCCTGCAAATGTTGCTCTTTAACTACTTCCTCTCCTCCCTAGTGATTTTTCTTCTTTCCCTTCTTCCTTTTCACTATTATCATTTTCCCCACTGTGATACTGCTTCTCTCACATCTCAAGATCACGCTACAGCTCTCTTGATCCCCTCCCATCGTCTCTCATCCCTTTAATAAAACCTCAACTTATCTCCTATCTTAACTTTCTTCTCAACTTTTCTCTCTTCACTTCATGCCTTCTGGTTTCTTTTAAACATGTGGTTATGCAAAAACGACCCTTGTTCCTAGACACGTCCGTTCTATCACTCTCCTTCCCTTTGTTTCTAAACTACCACAGCTCACAGTTTATTCTCAGGTCTCAACTTTCCTGAATCTTCCTTCACTCTTTCCTCCTCTCCAGCCTGGTTCTCGACAATCTCACTCGAGTGGCACTGCCCCTCTTTATATTTCTATTGCTCTCCTCTCTGCCATCATGCCAAGCTTTCTTCTGCTCTGATTCATCTGGACCTATCCAGACCTATCCCCATAAGTGTATTTCTTAAAAATGAAAGACTTTCTAAACCAAACGTTTCCTCTCACTTCTGTATTTTGTACCCTACCAAAAATACATAAACACTCTACAAAACCTCAATTTAGGCCAACAGTAGCAAGAAATGGGAACATATTTCACCCTTTGGCAATACATTTTGATCGACTATTGCAACCTTTGGTACAGAATACGACCACGTATTTACGGGGTACTTCTCATTTCTTGGACATACTGAACAATCTTGAACATATAACAGAGAACTGTCTCCTTTTTTCATTGGAACTACAAAGCCTCTATACTTCCATTTCTCATGAAGGATTGTGAGCACTTGAATGGCTCTTGCTACAGGAGGAAAGCTTTCCAGCAATTAAGATTCTTACTGTAGCATTGAGAAAAATCATCCCATATAATAATTATTTCAGATTCGATGATAAGTATTTCTTGCAAGTTTCATGTACATCAACGGGGTCAGCAATGGCCCCGGTCTACGCTAAATCTTTTACGTATCAGTTAGAGACAACATACAATAACATTTTTATGTATCATTTAGAGCCAACATAGATACTAAAACTTGACAACTGGTCTCTGAAATTATTACCATGGACACGTTTTATCGATGACACACTTGGAATATGGACAGGTACTGAAATAGATTATTTGATTTTGTGAAATACCTGAACGGAGTTCATTTGATAATTACATTGAGCAGAACACTTTCAATATTAAAACTGATGGAATCCATATATTGATTTGGTATAGAGTTGTTTTTGCCCAGAATTCCACTTGATTTCGTATTAAGAAGACTTGGAGTTGTGTGATATTGCATTGAAAACTACAACTTTATTGAGTTCTTATTTTTAATATTTAGGTTCTAGTAAGACAACCTACCATTTCTAACTAAGTCTTTGACTGATGTCAGTTCAACAGAGGTGCAGGGTACTGGACTATCCGATACTTTAGGATACCAGTAAATGTTTCTTTAGATATCCAATCACGTGCCAAGGATGGGATTACCTCCACATGCACCCTTAATTACTAAGGTTTATTTTGAATAATACCTCAAAGGTTTCATTTCATATTAAAGAAGGTGTGCTTTAGGAGATATGCTTGTTATTTGTCTTCTGGTGCTCTGCCACTACTCTACATACTTTTCTTCCTTCACCTATGTTAGTTTAACACCTAACCTTATTCAGGACACATACAAGGATGACAGGATACGTTTTACTTCAACGAATACTTTAATAGAACTAACGCCTCTTCCTCCCTGAGACGACCCCTCTTCCTCCTGCCCCACCCCGTCCTTTAACATTTTAGTGTTGATCACTTTCCCTCACAACACCTCCCTCTCACATATCTCCTTGCCTCTCTGTTACACCTCCTCAATGAGCCTGCAAGGCCTTCTGATAGTTAGTTTTGGCCGTCCCCCTGGGTCAGTCTCGCCTCTGCTTTCTGCTGGTACCAAACCATTGTTCTCAACCTCCTCTCCTTTCTCCTCTAATGTTCTGGTGTCTTGTCCTGTATCTGCATCGGGCATGAAGTGCTTGAAAAAGGATGCATTCCTTGTGACTGCCCTCTGGGAGTTAGTGGCTTATCATTGTCCCTTTTATGTCAGTAACCATAGGGGCATGCTGTCATAATTTGCGTTCATCTTCCTCTTTGCCCGTTGCTTCATGAGTACTTCTTCACCTTCCTTGAACTCTTTCGCCCTCGCTCTCCAAGTCTGGTCTGTTCTTTCCTTCATGGGCTCTTTTGCCTTTGCATCGCTGGCTCTCACCTCGTCCTCTAGAATGTACTGTTCTTTCGGGTGTCTTGGGGGTACTTGGGTCCCTTGAGGTAGGCGTGTTCTGGCGAGTACACTCTCATGAGGTCTCTGAGTGGTACTCCAGTCACTGAATGTGGTGAGTTCATGTGATGACAAAACATGCGGCATAGGGATTGTTGGATTGACATTCCTTGGATGGTGGCCTTTTGGATGGTCCTCTTGATTGAAGACATGAATCATTCTGCCATCCTGTTGGCTTGTGGCCACAGCAGTGTAATCCTCTTGTGGATGAACCCCATATGATTTGCAAACCTGGAAAAGTCCTTTTCATTGAATGGTGGCCCATTGAACGCCTTGACTGAGTCGGGGATGCCCCACTCACTGAATCCTTCATCTATGACCCCAGTGACTTGGGCGAATGAGGTGTGCTTGACGATGGGGAACCTGGAGAACTGAGCCACTATTACTAGTATGTACTTGCAAGTTTTGAGTGGCCCGTAAAAGTCTATTGCGACTCCTTGCCACACCTTCTCGGGTATCTGTGTCGGTTGCATGGGGAGTGGTGGGTTGTTTCTCATTGCACACTGACATGGTAGACAGTTCCCTACTACATCCTCCACCATTGTGTCCATGAGTGGAAACCATACTGACTGTCGGAGTAGACTCTTTTTTGCTTCTACTCCCCTGTGACACTTTTGTGCCAGCTTCACCAACCCCCTCTGGAGGGTAGATGGGATGACGATGCAGTATCCTCTTAGCATTACTCCCTGTTCCGAAACTGCCAGTTCCGACCAAATCTTTGCAATGCCTTCCAGCTCCAGCCTGTTCACCCTTTCCGGATGAAGCAACAGTCTTTTGTAGTGTCTCCAAAAAAAGGTAGCAGGCGCTCCTCTCCAGAAGGAACATGGCATGATAACCTGTTCTGAGATGAGTGTTTGCAGCACACGCTTTTTGCTCACTGTACCTTTCACAGATGGGAAATATCCATTTGCATATCAGTCTTTGTCCCACCCACACGGGCAGTCCAGCACCGAAATGCTATGGCAATTCCTCTCTGAACAAGAGTACCAACAGCAACCCGATACACGTGTTTCAGCCTTGTTGGGCCTCATCAGTGAGGTGAAACTGCGCCTCTCTAAGCACAGTGAGCAGGGAGTCCACGTCTGGTTGCCCCCTGGTAACTCAGGGTGACCAACCCCAAGTTCCTTACAAATATTTCAAAAAAAGGTAAAAAAGGGTCACAAATAAAAAAGGGGGGATGGGGGGCAACCCCCATTTAAAAAATAAAATGTAAAAAAAAACATTAAAAAAACGAAAATTCAGCATTTTGGTATCGGAAAAATGGCATTTCGAAAATGTGATCGAAAAAGTCACTATAAACCGTATATCCTGTTTTGACCACCTGTAAATTCTAAATCAACTTGAACACGTTATCACCTTTATAAAACACTGGTTATTTTGCATTTTCTCCATTAAACATATTCTATCTCTAGATCATCCGTATGATCAATTATGTCCCTTAACATGAGGGGTCCTTTATCCAATCTGCCCACGCTCAATGACAATGCTAGTCTCCCTTTCTGTTCCAAAATGGATGCTGTTCTTGTGACTCTTGCTGAACGACTTCTTACCCATAGCAATCACAGTCCATCCTTTGTGTCTATCGATGACGAGTACTTTGTATAATGGCTACAAGGGGCGCGCGCTGTAGTACCAGCATCTCCCCCGTAGCAACCATAACCCCTGGTTACCTGCAAGGCAGGCTCTGCATTAATCCCAATATATGGAGACGAGCACATTGCGATTCCCTGCTACGCTCGAGAGCACCTTTAATCCAAACTGCAGTTTGCAGTACGTGACAGTAAGTGTACACTTTGCTAACTTTCCGCAAACTCCAGAATAACTAATCATTTGCCCTCCTCATTTTCATTCACACTTACCTTCACTATCACGTTACTTATTCACAGTATGAAGAAGCTGTAGTGCAGCGGTCCATTGCATGGCTCCTTTTGAACCCTCTTGACTGACACCGGTGTGAATCTGGAAATTGTTTTTACTTTGACTCTACCTGATTCCTTAAGGTGAGTCGCCTGTTTCTACCAATTGCATACCCCTATGACATTATTTTTGAAAGCCATGCACTAATCCTGGACCCCCCCTCCATAGGTTCCCGGTATAGTTGACGGGTAGAAACACGGTTATTCGCCATTAGAGACCGCTCTATGAATAGACGCATTCACTTTCAAATTGATTACCTGTCTGATCTACACATCGTAGATGTCCATCAATCTGAAATATTATGGTGAGTGCAAAATTTTCTATCTGTATTGACTGCACATTTTCAACTAGTCTCTGTGCTTATAGACACCCTGTGAATTTGTCAAATTTATCTAAGTCTCACAATGGGTGAGCCAGACATCTTTTTGTCTAAGATGTCCGCATAACCTGTTATTTAGGTGATTTTATACGTGTATTCGAGTGACTTTGAATAGGTCTATATACATTGTGTTTAACTTATTGAATTGACTCCAAACAGTTTGAATTATGATCGAATGTTGTATATTGGGTTTATACACACTTTTCTGATCTAGCTTCGTTCTCTCCATACCTATCTATCTGCAGTTCAAAACTCTTTTGGCTCAAGAAGAAGACAGAAACGTGTCATTTGAACTGAATTTTCTCTGATGTATATGTTTTTGAATGAAATTACTGATTGCAATACAGAAAAAAGTTACCTTCATTTATTAATTTTTTTTTTTCTGATAACTATAAAGCCTTGCAAAAATGCTTAATTGAACAATTATTTAACGGTCAAGTGACAGGATTGTAAGGTGTGCAGGGGACGGGATGGTTCCATTTTGGATCCTTTTCTTTCTGTATAATTGTGTTTTTGTGGCTCTGTGCCAGGGCCCTTTTTCCTCCCATGCACCTAAACCATTATCTACCCTTATCTCTCTTGAGTTACAAAATATTTTTGATGTGAGTTAACTTTAGGTGTGCATCGTTGATCCCTTTTTGCATGAGAATTGACAGTGTACCAACTTTGGCAGAGTCATGTGTTGAACTCCTTCACTGTCTCGTGGAAAGCCTGTTAGCACTGGTTAAATGCATATTGTTTGTAGTACCTATTAGGCTGTATGTAGTGCTGGCCTGTGCACTTTGTTGTTGACACTCTGGGTCTTGTACCTCTTCAGTGTGGTGTGGGGGCTATGATGCTGCTGCAGTGCAACTTGTGTACATGTTTCGTGTGATGAACGTGGACACACCTTTGGCAGTGTGGCATGTCGTGGTGTGCACCTTCTTCCAATATGCGGACCTTCTTGGTGCACATTTAATTTCTTTTAAATTCGTCGTGACCCTCTTGCTTGATGGTATGGGCAAAGCATGAACGGCGTTAACTGTGCTCCTTTGTGGGAGCTTCTGGCTTGATAGTGTGGGTGGGGCCTAGCAGGCGTGTGTGTGCTGGGCCTCCTCCAGACCTTACCGGTCTCACTGGTGCACCTTACAGGGACACGCGTGAGATGAGCGGGTGGGCCTCTTCATGCCTGTGGGTGGGCTCCCAGATGTGCGCCTCTTCTGACATAAGAATGCCGGCACGGCTGCAAGGCGGATTTACGGATGGTGCAGCGCGGTCTTCCACATCACGGTGGGCAGGTCACGCGAGGGCCCTTCTTGAGACAAGGATGCTGAGTGCTCCCAGCAAGGACGGGCGCTGCTGCCCAGACAAGGACACCTGGATGGTGGCAGGTGGGGCACCGGGTCGGCCCACGGAAGGACGGTTGCTGTGCACGCCGGCAGGGCAACTCTGGATGGATATTTATTTGCGTCGCCAGTGGTTAGTTTAACACCTAACCTCATTCAGGACACATACAAGGACGACAGGATACACCTTACTTCCCTGAATACTTTAATAGAACTAACGCCTCTTCCTCCCTGACGCTCCTCCTCTTCCTCCTGCCCCACATCATCCTTTCACTCTTTCGTGTCCTTCACTTTCCCTCGCAACAACCTTCACTTTATTTTCCTCCCACTTCACTATCTTTCTCGTTAACTGCCTGAAACCTTAGTGCTACTTTTGACTCCTTTTTCCATCCCTCTCCTGACCTTTCCAGCTGCTGTTTCTTCTTCTTTAATATCTGTTGTGATTGCCGTTTCTATCCTTCCAGGCCACCAAACTCCTCATATCTATTATTTTCTTTTCTTATTGATTACTGTTCTGTCTTCTTCCTTGACCCTCTCTCTTCTCATCTTAACCCACTTCACTCTGGCTACAACTCTTCTATCTGTCTTTTTCACTTTCTCCTAGCTCTTGTATTACCTCTTTCTCCTGTATATGTTACACTCACCTGGTATCCACAGGGACGCCAACCAGCTGGGTTACTCGCTGGTATGCTTCTCAGCTTTGCCCTGATGTGGCCTGCGGGGAAGGTTTTGCCTGAAAATACAGGAGGACTGTAGTCAAGACTGACCGACTAGGGTAAGTATCCTCCCTCCACCCCCGTATGCTTTCAGTCCCTCTGGAGCCCTCTCACCTTGTGGTAAAATTAGGCGTGCTCTCTTTCCTGCCTTCTTTGCAGGGGCACATTGTCTTTCATGGGCGAGTGCGGTCCAGTTACTTCACTGATGCCGGCCCGTTTGATATTGTTCAGGTAGGTCTTATTGCTGTTCTTTAGTTCTGTTGCTATCCTGCAAGCCTTTCTTTGTTTAAAATGTCTCTTTTTTCTCCCTTAGGTATGCAGAGCTTCAGCGTGGCAAACTGGCTTTGTTGAGCCCCGCTGGTAAATGATTGTGCATTAAGAGCTCTATGATGCGGAAAGTAAGCGCTATGCGCAGTGCTGCAAAGTCTTTCCTTTGCTAACCTATGTTTTGCTTCCTTGTAGGTCGCTGTGTTCTTCGGCACGAGTGGAAAGTCTGGAGTGATGCCAGCCGAGAGGCGACCAGCCAGGTAAGCATTTTGAGCAGTTTGTAATTTGTGAATGTCTCTACAGCTTTCTTTAATGTTGCCTCTATCTTCCTCTTTCAAGTCGTTCTGTCCGGGAGGCATGCAGATTCGAGGAAGCTATTCTCAGTAGCTGCGAGTGTTTAAAGATGAAGACTGCAGGTAAGATGCTGCTGCTAATGATGTTCCTTTTGTCTCCTTGCAGGTTCTGCTTCTCCGAGGTTCGAGGGAATAGCTGGACACGGTGAGTGTCACGTTTCAAGCTGCAAAGTAACACGAAGCGTGTTCTGCAGTCAGGGTGTAGTTTATATAGCCCAGGTAAAGTAGTACCAGGGAAAGAAGTTCCAGGCCTGCCCCACCCAAAACACTAGACCTCATAGCTTGGTTCTTAGGAACCAAGCTATGTGGATGCCTCCATGTTGGCTGACAATACAATAAAGTAATTCCCAAGCACATTGTTCGTGGTGTATGAGCCTTGCGCCATAGGTGCCAGGACTGGTCCCATGAGTACTTTTGAAGAGGATGCCAGGCTCTAGAGGCCCGAGTCCTGACTCCACCTGGCCAATGGGTTTGCCAGAGGGGGTTTTGGGCGAGGGTCGTGACAGTCTATCTCTTTTGGCCCATTGGGCCTCATTATGATCTTGGCGGTAACCCACCTGTGCTGCCGGCAGGTTGCCGCCAATCCCATAACTCTGTTTCCGCACTCTGTTACCAGGATATTACAAGTGGCAGCAGAAGGGCAAATCCCCAGTCCCACTGCTAAAGGTGCCGGGGCTTCAGTGAGAGATATGCCGATGGGGTGTGAAAACCCAGCAGGTCAGGCCTCCCACATGATCCAAGCCCCTATCGGTATTCTTGTGGTATGGCAGTCCAGAAATTGTGCCATCCTGTTGCTACAGGCACCCTTATTCCTGGACTGCTATACTTGGAATGAGGCCCAATTCACTCTCATCTTCTCTTCCATTTCCATTTCATTGTTTACAGGTGGATTAAAGGTCTTGTCCCACTCTCTCATCTCCTCTCTCCCTCTCTCTCTCTACTCTCTCTCACGTTCTCTCCAATCACGATCACAATTTCTCCTTGCAGTCCCCAATTCTCATGTGACTCATCCCATTTCCATTCTTTTTCGCTTTTATCTCTTAAGCATTGGATCTCTCTTCCTTTGTTTATTCAATCATCACTTTCTCTGGATGTATTTTGTAATCGGATTAAACCCCTTTTTCTCTAACCTTTTTAATAATTCATGATTAATACTTGTTTTGTTTGCTTTGATTTGTCCTTTGCTACCATTCCTTTATTTTGTACCATGTCTTTACCTTTGGAGAAAGCACTTTATGAATTCAAATAAATACAAATGATTACAAATTCGATGTAATTGAGACACTGAGAAACTGACCAAATGGAATGCTTAGTAAACTAATTCATCAAGAAATGGAATCCCCAGTCCACAAAGAAACTACAAAACTTTTCTCTACTCCATTGGTAGATACCAAAGCTCTAAAACATGGGCTTCAAAGGTAATGGAGATGAAGCTATTCACTAAATGACAATGATACATACCATTCCCTATTGTTCCGTGTGACTTAGAATTGGAATTCTCTGCATGCCAACTTGCTCTCTACCAGCTCATGTCTGCTTCAGAACGAAGCCTAAAACGCCTCTCTTTCTAGTCAGAGCAATCCCTAATTTGCGGATGGTTTTTGGTACCAGTTCTGAAGGGTCTTAATTAGGCAATGGTCACAATTTGTAAGTACCACCTAAAAAGTAACAAAAAGCAGCAGATGAAAAGATATCTTGCGTATCTTTGAGTAGAGAAAAACTAAAGGCAGAGAATAGTTCATATCCTAACAGAGTTTAGGAACCCAATGATATTCAACAACTACACGCAATCTTATTCACTCTAGCATGACTTTATTTATTCCATTAAATCCATACAGTTAAGAACGCCACAAACTGCCTCCTTAGATATAGTACAAAGCCCAACCTCTGCTAAGGCAATGTCTCAATGGCCAGACTCTCCAGATAACCTGTTATCATCCAAAATTGTTTAGGGTCTTAGATAAATCTTCGGTCATTTATACAATTAACTCTTACAGGGGATGCCACTACTACTGAATGTAGCCAACAAAGCAATGCTGATAAAAAAAGCTCTGTTGTTCCAGGGGACATAGGTTATTACGCCCAAGTGTGTGGCCTCTGCTACCTTGCTAGCATATTGTGACAGTCAGAAGTATAGCATCTACAAAACTACCCTGAAACAGGATTTAGGCCGGGCTAAGAGGCTGATCCAGTCTTAGTAGATGTAATGACCTTAGGAAATTGGGGATGCCGGACAGGGTGGCTTCTTTTCACTCGGCCAATCCTCCCCATTTGATACTGTCAACCTGCTCATTCTCCACCAGATCCAATTACTAAGGATTGAGGCAGGCTTAAAGAAAACATATTTTTATATGAGATATGTTGTAGTATTGCACTCCCTGCATTCCACTCTTTTCACTGCTTTACAATGTATGCATTTTCTCACTGGCAAATTGATCAAATCTTTAAGATTATGTATTTAAATATACTATCTATCCATAAACTGTGTGTAGATTTAACCGCTGGGTAGGTGGAGCCACATCCAGTTCTACCGGCTGCATTTCAGTGATAAAAGAACCCCCCCTAAACTCATTTTTGGCACGATCATCTCAGTCCTGTGCATCCCCAACCAAGTCCAAAATGAAGAGGACACACAGAGGCTGACCTGTCCTTGTATACATGATTAGCAAATGTTGTAAACGCTGTTTGTTTAACCTAAACTTTTGGCTTGTTTTTCCTTCTCATGCCATGTGATGGCGGGGTCTCGTATGCCTCTATTTGGCAATCCCTAAGGAAGCCTTGTGTAAATTGAAAGTATACCATGGTTCCGGTCTAGATTTCTAAGCAAGTAAAATGGCTGTACAGCCCCACAGCTTCACTGCTCTTTGCACCGGCTGCCAGGAAAGAAGGAGTGCAATCTAAGGCCTCTGTCTGGTCCTTACCTCTTCCTCAACTCATCAGAAGGCATTACTCCTGGAAGAAACACTATAGGACGTTGCTGTTGTGCCAACCAGCGGGTTGCTCTATGCCCCATCTTTACTCTCAATCACGATCATCAGTAACTCCTGGAGCCAGGACCACATTTCTTCTGGCAGAACATTTTACAATTATGCAATCGCCCACCAAAACAAAACCATCTCAATCCAAACCCCAGGGCTATATTTGGCAGACCCATGAGGAAATTGAAAACTGCCCTGCACAGGGTACAATCATTTGTCTTGATATCAAACATGTCGGGAAAGGAGACATGGGTGGAGCGTAACAAAGGGTTAGAGGTTGACTAACAAACAGTAGGATGCTATGTTGCAAACTCCCATATGTATTTGTGGGTCGTGCCCAATGGTATCTCCACATGAGTCAGAGTAGAGCAGCATCTCATAGCAAATGGAATGTTGTAGAAGCCCCGTGGAGAGCTAGAGTTCCCTGCAGCACAGATCTTTTGATGGTGCAGACGGAGGGCCAAGAAGGACTATTTCTCTTGGATATGATATGGTATTTGTAACGCGCCTATACACAAGTGTTTCAAGGCGTGAAATTGGCCATATTGGGAGTGGCCAGTGCTGGATGCCAGCAGTCAGAAGAGAGAGAGGGGACAGGATCTGCCTCTGATTGGCAAACACATTGACTTACCTGGCAGTCTGGTAGCTCAGAAGATGGATGAGTGGGTGTCTCCTAATTTTAATGGCCAAAGGAAATTACCTGATGTACGAGAGTAGTGCTAAGTCTAACTAACTAAAGAATGCACCCGTGGAAGGGCTATAGGGGGTGAAATGTTATTGTTAGTCCCCTGAGCCTTCCATGGAACTCTGGCAATAGATCTGTGTA
Source organism: Ambystoma mexicanum (assembly GCF_040938575.1). Classification (NCBI taxonomy): domain Eukaryota; kingdom Metazoa; phylum Chordata; class Amphibia; order Caudata; family Ambystomatidae; genus Ambystoma; species Ambystoma mexicanum. Next base: position 176,108,157 of record NC_090927.1, read on the forward strand.
TCTGGTGGCTGACCATGACACTAGCTCCACAGAAGCAGTGCTTTGCAGAACTTGGACCACTTTGCTTGAGGTTCAGTATTACGTGCCTTGTTGTCTCATATATGGTTCCCTGAATGTGTCTCCAGTGAAGGAACAGGCTTTTGTCAACCACCCTCACGGTTTGATGGATGGAGTGTGAGCCAAATGATCTGTTGGCAGGGTACAGCAAAACAAGCGAAGGTGATGGCAGGAAGGTTTAGAATTAAGCTTAACCTCTGGGATCACTCTGGGTAACCCTCCATACAATGGTTGGCCCAGGCACACTTCCGAGAAGGTTTACTTGCAGGGTTTGATGTAAGTGCTGAAAATAGTTGGTCCCACTATTCCAAACGGTTGAATCGTCTTCACAGACCTACTAGTTTGATCAGACGCAGAGGGGTCCAGCGGGACAACAGCGGGCTCAGGGTGCCAAACCTTCCAGCGGGTCAACAGTGGTTCCTCGACTCAGCTTCTTAGTTTAAGGATACTTGTATCCTATCCTAGGTTCAGAGACAACTCAAGAGATCGACCTGATGTGGGTTTTGGCGGCCTTCTCTTATCCAGAATCTCCTTCACGCCAAACCAAAGAGGACCCAATGGGAGATCTGCTCACATACACCAGACGTGGACCAATGGGCCATGGTGGTTCCAGTCATTCACAGCACACCAGACTCTCTGGCACCCAGGATGTGTATTGGAACTAGACAGTCCAGCCCACATCTTGGAAGCACAGACACCAGGCATGCAGAAGCTTGCGAAAGGTTGCCGTTTCATGGTAGAATTCATGCCCAAATAAGGACTGACCCAGTTCAGCCCTACCTGAGGAAGGCAAAGGGGCAAGATGGCCAAAGGACAGGACAAAGAACCTCGTGGCATGGCCATTTTGGAGCCAGGCCACCTTCCTGTGCCACAGCGGTAAACACGGTTTGCATGGCAAGAAAGGGTTAAAAATAAGCAAAAAGATATCCTGCCACCAGCCCTGCCCAAAGCACATCTGCACTTCTCCTAGAAAAACCAAGACCCAAGCGCACTGTACTGTACGGTACATTGTGCACTTGCAACAAGTTGCAGAAAAGTTGAAACATTGGAAAGGACTAAGTGAAACAATGTCTCCCAGTACTGACTGTCTTTAAGGGCATGTCAGTTTCCCCATAACAAAGTGAGTGAAAGCCCAGAGGAGTGCAGCTGAAGGCTGTGCTTCGCTGGCAAAGTCAGACTATGGTGTTAAAACAGCAGCAAAAAGTTGGAGGGTACACAACTGGAGGGAAAAATACACATAAATGGGAATCGTTCCTAACATAGGTGATTCCACCTTGTGTGTGTTACCGCTTGTTGGTGTATGTCAGAGGAAAAGAACTTCAGTGCACACATTGGGTTCCCAATAAAATGCAAGAGAACTTTGGGTGAAGCACTGTGAGTTATTGGTCCCTCAGGTGGAGCTCATCCTTATTAGTCAGGTTAGCAATCCCCCTCCGTGGGAACCATTGGCAAAGAATGAACCATCCTCCGGAGCACATTCAGGTTGAAGTGGGGTTATCTGCCATCATCGTCTGCTCCTACAGTGGTACCCTGGGAGTGAGGAATGCAGAACAGGGCGGTGCACTGTGTGCCCTTTGTGTGTTGGGATTTGGGGTAGGTTGAGCATGGACGCTGTGGGGGGGGGGGTGGTAGTGTGGCAGCACATTTTGTGACTGTCACCCCATTCCTTCCAAGTCAACACAAAGCACAGCCAACCTCAGCCTACTGTCACATGTGCTGTCAGCCCAAGAGGAGGCTCCTGGTTGGAAAGATGGGGAATGGCTCTTCACTCTGTCCCGCCTACCTGCCAAGCCAACACTAATGGAAGCCAGTGTGGCCGTCTATAGGTGGTGATAGGGGCACTTTTCATCCCCTGCTGCCCAAACAGAGATCCGTTGTCCATGCAAAATGCCAAAGAGCTAAAATTGTGGACAAAGGCTGTCCCTAAAGGACGTTTAATTAGATAACAGAAAAAAAGGTCTACATCACAGACGGTCCATGACATGGCAAGCAGCTTAAACCATTTGCTTTATTTCTGATTATTTCTGGGAATATTGCAGCCACTGTTTAGTTATAACCTACCATGTTGTCATTGTGATATGTGACAAGCCTTGAAGCTGGCTGCTTGACAGTTATTGTGCGCTAAACATATTTTAATAATTGAAATTAAATACATGAAAGGGAACCAACTTACAGCATTTGTTTTTCTCACATTGTGTTCCTGGATATTTAAAGATGGCCGACATCGAAATATACTCAGCCAGCAGCTTTACGGACGGCAGAGGGCACGTTTGACTCCCTGCGTTTAGTTGTGAGGTAGCAGTGGATTTGATATTCGAAACCACGGACCAGCCAACCCCTTCCTTTTTTTCGGTCAAAGGAGCTTTGTAAAAATGAAAGCTTTATTTTCTGGTGCTCGTTTGCGATGTGCAGATTTTTTGTTGACCTTTCCTGGTTGATCTTTAGCATTTTTCTAAATCTATTTGTTTGACCGGCTTTTCATCATTTTGCTTTCTGTGTAGCATCACCTTTTTAAATGTTTAAAAGGAGCTATCATGAAAACTTATTGCAACTGTTTTTCTCTGTATATGTGCCTCAGACGACTCTTAACCAGGCATGTTTACCAGTTATAAAACACGTTTTGATTCATTGAGGCAAAACGGCCACTGCCTCGCTTTCCCTTCCCGAGGACTCTGCCATCTCCATTTTGCGAAGGTCATCATTTACAAGGCACACTGCATAGCTTCATCTCTCTTCTATGTCTGGCCATGGCAGCCATCTTTCTGCAGGAATACTCGTATTAATTGTTCTGGCGAGAACTACAATGAACAACAATGAAATATGCATGTTAATGGCGAGCCAACTGCGGTCATATTCAATGTTGTGATTTTTAGATTCAGGCGTTATTCATGAAATGGGCAACAGGTTAAACAATATTGAAGTAGTGTAGCAATTCAATGAGGAGGATTGTTGATTAAATGAAGGTGGAACAAAGCAACGTGAGTCACTTCAGAAGTTTAGTATTAACATCAATGGCAGCAGCTCTAGATGTTTCTGTTTCATTTTAATGGTGGGCTGTCTTCTCAGAAGCATCACCCTATTGCAGGTGTTCCCTTAAATAATAACTGGACTTATTGAGTGTGCTTTCACCCTCAGGAGGTGTACTATGGAGGTGACAACAACCGTGTCCTGTTGTGCAACTGAGTGCCATTCATTTTATAGGATTTTATATTTTTATAAAAGGCCATGATTTGAACCTGCAGCCACGCCAGTCATTAGCTAGATCCTGCATGGGAGGCCCGGTGAAATACCACATTTATAGAACCCTTGCAAAATGAGATTCTGATGCTACCAAAAACTTTCTTTGCAGCATAATGGTTCTGTCGTCCTCACACCACTGGTCAATTCTTTAGTCCAAATTTCCAATAATACAGGATTTGTGTTCTATTAGGCTGCTCAGTACTTCCAAGAATGCATTGATTATTTTCCCCATGTGCATGTTTAGAAGAAAAGGATCTATATACACTGGACTGGCATGTACATTTGAGAGCAGTACCTAGTGTCAAATTGACTATGTTCTCAATCCAATCAATCCAAGAGGTGAATTGTCAATTCGCTAAAAAGTTATTGTTTGTCGGAAGGACCATCAATCAAACTAGCAGCGCACCCCAAAGCGCGTGCTCAGCAATCACTATTCCAGGCATCTGTAATGCATGCCCTGCATTTCTTCTTTAGACCGATGATACAGTGTACACAAGGGCCTTGGAAAAGGTATGAGCTACTGTCACACGCTGTCTCTCTGCACTTAGTACCTGGGAATGCACAAGAACAACCAACAATTGTTCCCAATGTACCAAAAGCTTGGGACGTTCAGTGCAAATAACTGCGAAGTCTGAAGGGCATTTTCCTGCAACCATAATGTAAAACCTTTGCAAGAAAAGCACGTGTTACAGTTTGGTTGATTGCTTTTTCCCGTTCACCGCATTTTCATTGATTTGTGTGGTTGAATAGGGCCACGGAGTGGGACTAGCGTATCTGCAATCCTCACCTACTCTGCCATTTACATCTGCCTGCATTCATTTATTTATTTATTATTTGCATTTTTAAAGCACTCGCACAGCCCGGGGGGGCATCAAGGCGCTGTTACAGAATGTGTTGTTGTTGTCTTAGTTGCATATTTATCACGCGCTTAAATACCCAGCGGTTTCTAAGACAGACCCAGGGATCAAACATGTGTTGCTTTGTGTTGTCTTGCTTCCAAGGCAATAACATTGCCACTGAGCTATCCTCCTGGGATAAGTGGCATCACATAGCATTACCACGAGCAGCTGATTTTCATGGTGGCCATAATAGCAGGCAGCATTTCCACATTTTGCATTATATAGTGCAAAACAGCAAAAGCAACTTTACCTGTTTTTACTGCTATTTTTGTACTTTATAGCCTAAATGAATAACTGCACAGAGAGAACCGTTATGCTCTTAAGTGCAAGCATAGCAGCTAGCCTCCGTGCAATTTGCAAGGTTATAAAAATGACCCCATTTGCCTCTATGTTGCTCAAATTCTAAATATTGAAATGTAAATAGACTCTGACGTACTTTACTACATGGCGCACTGATTACATGCATCCACTCCTTCCTTATTGGACCTTAAATTCCGTAAGTGCTTTGTGTAAAACACTGTTCTGCTTCTTGGCGCTACGTCTGCATATTATAAAATGATTTTTTTAATTTTTTTTTTATTTTATTGTAAAACTGCAGTTCAATACGTGTATCAAACTTTTGTTACATAGCACTAACTCAAAAATGTAGCTAAAGTGCTCCATTCAAAGCTAATTAGGACTACTCGGCTCCCCGCAGTTAGTAAGGACAGAGCTCTTTTTCTTTTTCTTTTTCTCTTTAAGTTTTGTCCATCAATCCTCACACATAAATAAAGTCTTGGTTCACTTCTTCAGGTTTGGTCTGTGCTCAGTATCGCATCTAGGAAGTTGATTATGCTGCATGTGAGCTTAATATTTCTCCCAGCCGAGACAGTTTCCCACCACTCATCTGCATCGTACAGGATGGGTTTATAAGAGAGCAGGTGTAACTCTCGGGGAATGGTAAGCTGAGTGCAAGCTGTTATTAAGTGTTTTAGTGTCTCCACTTCGCCTGAGTTGCAAAATCTGCATTTATTTGAAGAAATGGTTTTAGATCGGCGTCGCCATAATGATTCTCTGGTGTTCAGGGCGTTCAGTCTGAATTTCAGGAATAGGTTCCTGTGGTAACGTGAGGGGCAAGTTGTGAGATACTTTGGTAAGGAATGTAGTTTCAGCATACTCGTCGAGTCTGGGAAAGTGGATTTAAGAGTTGCTCGGTGCTCGTAAGTTGATATCCAATCCCAGGATTCAAGTTTTTTTTTTGCGTACTGTGGGCGATCAATCAGCTCGTCAGTAGATATATTGGCGGCATCCATAATGGTTTTTATTTCAAACTTCCATGTTTGAAGTAAGCTCGAGTGTGGATGTTCGTTATCATTTACGAAGATTTCATATGCTGGGATTTGTGATCCGAGCAACATTTTCCTCAGAAGCGATAAGGATTGCCATAATATTGTCATATACATTAAGTTCTGGGTCAGTTCATATCTCAGAGCCGCCATTGAGATATATTTGGGAAGTCCTAATGCTCGTCTCCAGAACCTCCCTTCAAGCTGCTGCCACATGGAATGGTCGAGATTCCACCCTGTTACTCCACCAAAGGTTATGGTGGGGATGAACTTCTGCAGATAGAATGAAATTAATGGCGCTATTGAAAATTTTCCAAAGTCTTTATTAATTTTCGCTCCTTGTAGACCTAATTTAGTTGCTCTTTCCAAAAGGTCGGTTGACCATGCAGATTCGCAAAGGGAGTTGTTAACCATGATGCCCAGGTATCGAATCGAGGTTACAATACTTAAATTTTCTTTTCCATTAGCCCATTTGAAATTTTGGTCTTTCCTTGATACACTTTTTCCAATGCACATGATCTTCGTTTTTCCTGTGTTTAGTTGTAGGTCATTGGCTATTAGATATTCATTTAAACTGAGCAATAGATATTGCAGGCCGATCTGAGTTAGATCAATTAGCACAATGTCATCGGCACATACAAGGCATTTAATGGAAGTTCCATTTATCTTTGGAGAAAAACTGTGCGCAGATTCCAGCCAATTCGGTAGATCAGAGATGAATAATTTGAATAATTCAGTGGCAAGTGGACATCCCTGCTTGACACCTTTGTGCGTGGGAATTGGCTCCGTCAGTACGCCTTGGGAATTCACTTTCACTTGTATTGTAGTGTTAGTATGCAGAGCAATGAGGGGGTCAAGAATTTGAGCTGGACAGTTCCACCCTCGTAGTTTGGACCAGAGTGTTTCTCGATTTATTGCATCAAACGCTTGTCTGAGGTTGACAAATGCGAAAAAGATTTTTTTCTTCGCTTTTAGGGCTTCTAATTTTAGAATGGTTAGTAGGGTGAGGTTTGCGTCAACACCTACTTGTTCGACAAAGCTTGTTTGTCAACAGTCTGTTTGATTTTCCTTGTCTGCCCATGCCGTCCGCTTCAGTCGAAGAAACGATCAGAATATTTTTCCCATCGTGTCCAGCTAGGCAATGGGCCGATAGTTCGAAGGATTGTCTCGGCTACCCTTCTTGTAGATTGGTACCACTATAGCTTTGGACCATGAAGGAGGCGTTTGTCTTGACATTGAGATTTGACGAAACAGACTTTCCATAAATTTGGCCCAGTGATGCTTATGTTTTTTTAGTGTGATGTACGAAATTTGGTCTGGACCAGGTGCTCTTGAATTCTTTAGTTTTTGAATGGCCAGTACTAAATCTTCATGGGAAGGAGTTATATCCCAAGCTTCAAAAGAGATGGAAGAAAGAACTTGTGGGTCTTGGAACGGCTGTTCATATGCCTTTGTAAAGTAGTCGACCCATTTCGAGCTCGAAATTTCATTTGATATGTTTGAGATTGTTTTTGTGATTCCTTTATTTATTAGAGCCCATATTTCGCGCGTGTTTTTGGTGCCTATTAACTTTAACATAGTTTCAGCTCGGTCTTGTTCAATTTTCATCGAGTGAGATTTAAGCCAATTTCTGTATGCCTGACGTCGATCTTTTAAGTCCTTTTGTATGTCTTTTTGATCATATTGGGACTTTCTTATAAGGCGTAGATCTTTCCTCAGTACTTTTTTTGCTGCAGCAATTTTGTTACTGAATAGATGTTTTGGGCTGTGGCCATATAATCTTGAATTAGAATGTTTTGGCAAGAACGCGGCGAACATCGGAGCATATTCAACATCATTTGAGTCAGCAAGACTTAAAGCTAGTTTCAAGATTTGCGGGGCATTGGTTTTAAGCCTATTTCCAGCAGCATTTATTGACAGCGGTAGATCGTATGTCTCGGGATGCGGGTAGATTACATGATCTAGTGACAAACATAACAGGGCCTATTCATGGAACAAATGTGCGCCGAAAATCTTCGCGCAAGCAGGCGCAAGCAGGCGCAAGAGCAAAAAAACAGGCGCACGCGCACGCGTGCGATTCATGGAAGTCCCTGCGCGTGTTTACCTCGGGATGTGCGCCAAACCCGTGCATGGCGCACAAGTCACTGCAACATCCCGAAAGGCGTGCACGACACGCACAGTGAAAGCGCACAACCTCGGCGCATACACCAGAAAGTGGGACACGGGCGTAACGCGCAGAATGGGGAACAACGCGCGAAAATAAGGGCGTACTGGGGATGTACTGCAGGGAAGCAGACGGAACGCCCACACGCACTCGAACCACACGTATTCATGGAATCGAATAGGGCAAAGCCACGCACAGCCAAAGACACGCACAAGCTGAAACACGTCCGCCACACAAAGGCAGGCGGTAGAGTCCCAGCGCATCACAAAAGTGGCAACATACAGCGGGAAGTTACACACGCTATTGAGCGGGGTACGTGTATTTCGGGGGTGCGCGGGAAGTTACACACGCGATTGAGCGGGGTACGTGTATTTCGGGGGTGCGCGGGAAGTTACACACGCGATTGAGCGGGGTACGTGTATTTCGGGGGTGCACGGGAAGTTACACACGCGATTGAGCGGGGTACGTGTATTTCGGGGGTGCGCGGGAAGTTACACACGCGATTGAGCGGGGTACGTGTATTTCGGGGGTACGTGTATTTCGGGGGTGCGCAGGAAGTTACACACGCGATCACATCAGGGTACGTGTATTTCGGGGGTGTGCGGGAAGTTACACACGCGATCTCATCAGGGTACGTGTATTTCGGGGGTTTGCGGGAAGTTACACACGCAATCTCATCAGGGTACGTGTATTTCGGGGTGCGGGGAAAGTATCACACGCAACATCAGCAGGGTACGTGTATTCCAGGGGTGCGCGGGAAGTTCCACACGCAATTCCATCAGGGTACGTGTATTACAGGGGTGCGCGGGAAGTTCCACACGCAATCTCATCAGGGTACGTGTATTACAGGGGTGCGCGGGGAGCACCACACGTGAATTGCACGTGTGGGTCCTCCCAGGTGTTCCCTCTACACCCTCCACGGCCCCTGCAGGTGGCTCACACCACAGGGGCCTACCCTGCACATGTCCTGCAGGCACCCCATCCAGCATGGCCATGCCCCCCAGCCAACCCACATGGCAACTTGCACTACTGCCCACCAACGCATGTCCCCCTGCACCCCCAGCCACCAGGGGCAACATCCACCAGGCCCCCACCCATGTCTCCCACCACCCCCAGCAGTGCAGGGGCACCCTCCACCAGGCCCCCACCCATGTCTCCCACCACCCCCATCCACCAGCAGTGCAGGGGCACCCTCCACCAGGCCCCCACCCATGTCTCCCACCACCCCCACCCCCCAGCAGTGCAGGGGCAGCCTCCACCAGGCCCCCACCCATGTCTCCCAGCACCCCCACCCCCCAGCCACCAGGGGCAGCCTCCATCAGGCCCCCACCCATGTCTCCCACCACCCCCACCCCCCAGCCACCAGGGGCAGCCTCCACCAGGCCCCCACCCATGTCTCCCACCACCCCCACCCCCCCAGCAGTGCAGGGGCAGCCTCCTCCAGGCCCCCACCCATGTCTCCCACCCCCCAGCAGTGCAGGGGCAGCCTCCACCAGGCCCCCACCCATGTCTCCCACCAACCCCACCCCCCAGCACTGTGGGGCACCTGCCAGCAGGCCCCCACCCATGTCCAACTCATGTTCCCCACCACCCCCACCCCCCAGCACTGTGGGGCACCTGCCAGCAGGCCCCCACCCATGTCTCCCAGCACCCCCACCCCTCAGCAGTGCAGGGGCACCCACCACCAGGCCACCACCCATATCTCCCAGCACCCCCACCCCCCAGCCACCAGGGGCAGCCTCCACCAGGCCCCCACCCATGTCTCCCACCACCCCCACCCCCCAGCCACCAGGGGCACCCTCCATCAGGCCCCCACCCATGTCTCCCACCCCTCCCACCCCCCCAGCAGTGCAGGGGCAGCCTCCACCAGGCCCCCACACATGTCTCCCAGCACCCCCACCCCCCAGCCACCAGGGGCTGCCTCCACCAGGCCCCCACCCATGTCTCCCACCACCCCCACCCCCGCAGCAGTGCAGGGGCAGCCTCCACCAGGCCCCCACCCATGTCTCCCACCACCCACACCCCCCAGCCACCAGGGGCACCCTCCACCAGGCCCCCACCCATGTCTCCCACTACCCCCACCCCCCAGCAGTGCAGGGGCAGCCTCCACCAGGCCCCCACCCATGTCTCCCACCACCCCCACCCCCCAGCACTGTGGGGCACCTGCCAGCAGGCCCCCACCCATGTCCAACTCATGTTCCCCACCACCCCCACCCCCCAGCACTGTGGGGCACCTGCCAGCAGGCCCCCACCCATGTCTCCCAGCACCCCCACCCCCCAGCAGTGCAGGGGCACGCACCACCAGGCCCCCACCCATGTCTCCCAGCACCCCCACCCCCCAGCCACCAGGGGCAGCCTCTGCCAGGCCCCCACCCATGTCTCCCACCACCCCCACCCCCCAGCCACCAGGGGCACCCTCCACCAGCCCCCCACCCATGTCTCCCACTACCCCCACACCCCCAGCAGTGCTGGGACAGCCTCCACCAGGCCCCCACCCATGTCTCCCACCCCCCAGCACTGTGGGGCACCTGCCAGCAGGCCCCCACCCATGTCTCCCAGCACCCCCACCCCCAGCAGTGCAGGGGAACCCACCACCAGGCCCCCACCCATGTCTCCCACCACCCCCAACCCCCAGCCACCAGGGGCAGCCTCCACCAGGCCCCCACCCATTTCTCCCACAACCCCCACCCCCCAGCCACCAGGGGCAGCCTCCACCAGGCCCTCACCCATGTCTCCCACCACCACCACCCCCCAGCAGTGCAGAGGTAGCCTCCACCAGGCCCCCACCCATGTCTCCCAGCACCCCCACCCCCAGCCACCAGGGGCAGCCTCCACCAGGCCCCCACCCATGTCTCCCACCACCCCCACCCCCCAGCAGTGCAGGGGCAGCCCCCACCAGGCCCCCACCCATGTCTCCCACCACCCCCACCCCCCAGCCACCAGGGGAAGCCTCCACCAGGCCCCCACCCATGTCTCCTACCACCCCCACCCCCCAGCCACCAGGGGCACCCTCCACCAGGCCCCCACCCATGTCTCCCACCACCCCCACCCCCCAGCAGTGCAGGGGCAGCCTCCACCAGGCCCCCACCCATGTCTCCCACAACCCACACCCCCCAGCCACCAGGGGCACCCTCCACCAAGCCCCCACCCATGTCTCCCACCACCCCCACCCCCCCCAGCAGTGCAGGGGCAGCCTCCACCAGGCCCCCACCCATGTCTCCCAGCACCCCCACCCCAGCCACCAGGGGCAGCCTCCACCAGGCCCCCACCCATGTCTCCCACCACCCCCACCCCCCAGCAGTGCAGGGGCAGCCTCCACCAGGCCCCCACCCATATCTCCCAGCACCCCCACCCCCCAGCCACCAGGGGCAGCCTCCACCAGGCCCCCACCCATGTCTCCCAACACCCCCACCCCCCCAGCAGTGCAGGGGCAGCCTCCACCAGGCCCCCACCCATGTCTCCAACCACCCCCACCCCCCAGCCACCAGGGGCACCCTCCACCAGGCCCCCACCCATGTCTCCCACCACCCCCACCCCCCAGCAGTGCAGGGGCAGCCTCCACCAGGCCCCCACCCATGTCTCCCACCACCCCCACCCCCAACACTGTGGGGCACCTGCCAGCAGGCCCCCACCCATGTCCAACTCATGTTCCCCACCACCCCCACCCCCCAGCACTGTGGGGCACCTGCCAGCAGGCCCACACCCATGTCCAACTCATGTTCCCCACCACCCCCACCCCCCAGCACTGTGGGGCACCTGCTAGCAGGCCCGCACCCATGTCCAACTCATGTTCCCCACCACCCCCACCCCCCAGCACTGTGGGGCACCTGGCAGCAGGCCCCCACCCATGTCCAACTCATGTTCCCCACCACCCCCACCCCCCACCACTGTGAGGCACCTGCCAGCAGGCCCCCACCCATGTCCAACTCATGTTCCCCACCGCCCCCACCCCCCAGCACTGTGGGGCACCTGCCAGCAGGCCCCCACCCATGTCCAACTCATGTTCCCCAGCCAACATGTCATCACAATCTAGATCCCTGGTCCCCATGGTCAGCCTCCAAATTCAAAACACCCACCCGAGTATTGCATCCACCCACTCATGATTTGCAATTACAACACAGAACACCAATTGCAAGTTCCGAAACAAACACATTTCCCTCACATACACCCAATGGGTGTCAGTGAATCTCAAAACCCATATCATGAAATGCATGAAACCAATGAGATACCACACATTGAAGTTCACCAAAAAAAATATGTATTAAAGGAAACATAAATAGAATCAAAAATGAAGAAACAGAAATGTGAATGTACAAAAATTAAAAGAAGCATGTCCGTGAAAAAAAGCAAAATCAAAAATAAAATTCCAAAGTAATGGTGTCCAAAGTCAATGTCCACAAAACAAAATCCAATGGGAAATAAAAAAGAAAGCCATTGCTCCATGGTTAAAATGTGAAAAAAAATACAATCCAACAGTGAACTATGTACATGGGAACAAGCCAGGGTCCATTATCCCAACAAAAGAAAGGAAACCTATCTAACTACACTGACTAATAAAATAAACTATATACAAAAATGTGGCCAATGTCCGAAAGGTCCAAATAAAATCAAAACAAAAATGAAACCTAACACTACCTACATAACTATGTACAAGGGCAGCGGGCTACTTTCACGGCTCACTTGTGGATGTCCCGGGCCAGGGCATCATCGAACTCCTGCTCAATGTCCCGGAGGCGGTCCTCCTCCATGGCCCCGAGGGTCCGCAGGGCCGTCAGACGTGTCCACCTCCAAACCCGTGCGGATTGACTCGAGGCACTCGGCCCGCCTCAGGGCCCTCCGCATGGAGTTCTCCGCCCTGACCATTGTGAGCCGTGCCTCTCCCGCCCGCTGCCGCTCCGCATCTATGGCGTGGCCCAACCGCTGCCACACGGAAGACACTCTCTGTCCTGGGTCCTCCTGCCCTCCGGACGATGCCTGCCCCTCTGATGTTGAAGACCCCAAACCTTCATGGCTCCCACCACGTTGCTGCTGCTGCTGTGCCTCTGCCCGTGCACTGCCTCCTGCTGCCTGCACATCCTCCGCCGGCTGGGGTGCAGTCGTAGATGTGGCCACCCCTGCTGGACGTCTGACTCCCGACTGTGGCAGGGTTGCCTCCTCCACCATCCTGGCCGCACCGTCAGAGGCAGCTCCACCGGGCACCCAGGTGACTGATGGGTGGGAAGATGCCACGGAGGACGACTGGCGCGTAGGGGGTCCAGTTGAGGAGGGGGTCATAGCAAGCCCCATCAGATGGAGGAATCCGGCCTGGTTGACCTGTAACAGCAGGCTGACGTGGTCAACGAGCCATTCGAGATGACGTGCAGTCTCCTCATGAAAAGACTGCAGGTCACCTCGCATGGCCTGTTGACGCAACGCCACACCAGCCAGGACAGGCTCAACCCGGACCCGGATAGCCACGTCCGCAGGCAGAGGAAGGCCAGTTGACGTGAGCTCATCCCCTGCCTGAAAACTGGTCTGGACGTAGGCATCCCTGCTGGTGCAAGATGATGCAGGAACAGGATCAGGGACAGGATTGCACACAGGCACCTCCGCGGCGGCCTGAGCTGCCTCCTGTCCCTGGTCCTGCACTGCACCACTAGCACTAGTGGGATCCCCACCTCCAGACCCCGTCTATGGTGCTTGCACGGCCACCTCCTCCACCAAACCACCCACCAACCTGGATGACTCCGTGCCATCTTCCCCTGTTGGGCCCTGTGGGGTCCCAGCTGCCCCTTCTGCTGCTGAGGAGTCCAACTCCAACCTCTGCCTCTTGACCTCCCCCCGGCAGCTGCGGCCTGGGACGCGGCACCGGACTCCTCACTCCCCGACGAGATGACAACATGGGAGGGGAGCCGGGCCTTGCGTCTCCGGCTGGCGGTGGGATCCCCGCCGCTGTGCTCCACAGCACCTTCTCCGCCCTCTTCATCAGTTGACGCTGCAGACAGGGAGAAACAAAACACAGGCATCAGGGCACTGTACAATGGACACATAAACACATGACAGTTGTACATGAGTGGCATTGGCAAACCTCAGACATGTCATCATAATCCCCAACACACATGTCATTTCAACTCGCACACATGAGCCATACCACAGCCATATCGCAACTGCCAGCACCATCCATACACATACAACAGCATGAGCAGCCAAAGGTGAGCCAGACATCACATGCAACACAGGAAGTGCACCACACATGTACACACACCACCACACTTGCATGCATGTGTACACCTCTGCCAAGTGTCGCTGTGTTCAGACGGGCATCCATGTCACATCTGCCAATCAGGCTTCCACATACCGTTGTCACATGCATCCATGTTGCATCACTGTTGCACCCTTGTCAAATACACACACATGCACATGTACACAGTGCTGATACATGCAGCCGAAAACAACATACATGCGTGACATCACGGACATGTCTACTTACATACACATTCATCCAAACATGTGTGCCCACACAACTGCATTTGGCATGCAAGCCTACACACACAAGCACCATCCATGTCTCACACATTTCAGCCCTCGCATGTGTTAGCCCCACGGCCCTGTACACCCCCACCCATACTCGACCCCATACAAACAGATGTGCAACCTGCACACTACTGAAAAATCACCACACGCACTGCTCACAATCATGATGCATGTACACTTACCGCTCGACTCCAGACGGGTCTGCCTCTCAAGGACCTGGACGTGGAGCGCTGGGGATATGCGTTCCAGGACCCTCATCTGTTCTACCGACAAGTGGCCCCGGCGCCCCTTGGCATCCGCTGCCTTCAAGAGGCGCCGGGCCTTGTTCAGGGTCCTGGACCTGAAGTCCTCCCAGCGCTTCTTGACATGTTGTAAGTCGCGGACTACCACCCCCTCCGCGTTGACGGCAGTCACGATGTCAGTCCAGATCCGAGTCCGTCCTTCCTTGTCGGCGCGGGAACTTCCGAAGAGGGCATCATACTGCCGCAGGACTTGCTCCACCAGGACACCAACTTCGGTGGCACTGAAGCTTGTGCCCCTCTGCCTCTCTGGCCGGGGGTTGTCAGTGGTCTCAGATGGTGTTTGCCCCGACATGACAACCCCAGAGGCAGGAGTGGGTGGGCAACTGGGTCCTGGGGCTGGGCTGTGGAGCGATGGAATCCCAGTCGGGAGTCTTCGGTTCAAGCAGGGGTGGTCACAGCAACAGCACCCCTGGCTGATGTGCAGGCAGCAAATGGCAGGGCACGTGGGCAGCAGGGAGTCAGGCAGGAGAAGATGGCAGGTGGGAGCATGCTCGGGGCTCTGGGGGCAGTAGTTCGGCCTTCTGGGCAGGAGCGTGGTCTTCCGTGTGCTTACGCGTGGCCAGCTTGATACGGAGTGATTTGGCACATGAAAAATCTGCACGTCAAAAAGACCCTTAGCGCGTATGTACGGCAGCACGCATATGCGATTTCATTGGACCAAAGGCCCTTAGCGTGTGAGCGCGTCTGTGACGTGATGCGCGCGGGTGTTTCCCTCATTGCACGTGATGACAGAACACACGTGGATTTCCACCAATCGCGTGTGCAAGTTCCCGGCAGCCCGGTACACACGTACCCAGACTAATCGCGTGTGGAACTTCCCGCGCACCCCGAAACACACGTACCCAGGCCAATCGCGTGTACGCTCACTCCCCTCGGATCACACGCGATGACACTCGGACGTACAGTCTTACCACGTATCCGAATACGGGAAACCCACGCACGGCAAAAGACGTGCACAGGCGTCAACGCGTCCGCCCACACGAAGGCAGGCGGAGGCGTCCCCGCGCGCAGCATAAAAGTGCGCGCAAACAACAAACACATATATACAGCTACGATGAATGCCCCATTTGTCGCTGCACTGATCGTGGGACACCGCAGGAGGAGGAGAATAGCCAGGACATGCATTTTCGCACCACGGACAAGCCTTTTTGGGATGCCTGACGACCAGGTCTACGGCAGGTATAGGTTTCCACCCCATATCATCCTAGACCTGGTCAGGGAGTGGGATGATGACCTCACATCCCCCACCCTTTGCTCCCAAGCATTGAGCCCCTTGGAGAAGCTGCTCAATGTCCTGCATTTTTTGGCCACTGGGTCATTTCAGCGGACCACTGCCATAGTAGGGGGGGTCTCACAGGCCACGCAGTCACGCTGCCTACACCAGGTACTGGCAATCATGACAGCGCACCCCTCAGTCCGCAGGCACATATACATGCCCAGAACACCCGCAGAAAGGCAGGCCGTTGTCCTGGATTTTTTCAGGGTGGCACACTTCCCCAAAGTGCTTGGTGCCATAGATTGCACCCATGTGGCCCTACGTCCACCTAGGGCCACTGAGCACATCTACCGAAACCGCAAGCACTGGCATTCCATCAATGTACAGGTGGTATGTGATACAAAGGGAATCATCACCTCTGTCTATGCAAACTACCCTGGCTCCACCCATGACAGTTTCATATACAGAATGTCCGCCCTGAGCCGGGCCCTGGAAGCTGGGCAGCATGGTGACACATGGCTCCTAGGTCAGTACAAATGCCCTTGCACATGCATGCAAGTCACACACAGACAAATATCCAAACCCTAATAATCTCAACTATTATCACCTCCCCAGGGGACAGTGCCTACCCTCTGAGCAACGCAACCACATGATGACGCCAATCCGGAACCCCACCACACCACCCCAGGTAAGATACAACTCCGCCCATATTGCAACCAGGGGCATAGTGGAGCGCACATTCGGAGTGCTCAAGTCACGTTTCCGCTCCCTTGACCGCTCTGGTGGGCAACTACTCTATGCACCACCAGTAGTGTGCAGGATCATTGTGGCAGCATGTGTCCTGCACAATGTTGCAACACGGCAGGGCATCCCGGTGGACATGGTGGAGCCCCCACATCCCCAACCACAGGCACAGGCGCTGCCCATGGGAGGGGACAGGGCACGTGGCGAGGAAGCCCGGACCCAGCTTGTGGCCACATTTTTCACCTAAACTCCCACCCCTGCGGAGTGCACACAGGCCTGGCACATAACAGGTGACAATCGATGATGACAAAGAGACAGTCAACTGTCACAACCCTACCACCCTGAGATAGTTGCCATGGAAGTGCCACATCGTATGCATCCCTAGCTACTTAAACACAAGCTATCCTGTGTGACCAAAAGGCACACATATGACATATGACATGATATGGCCCATACACAAGTATTTCAAGGCGCAATGAGGCAGGGAGGGGGGAACAAGGGAAGACAGACAACGGTACTATTAGGCCAGGTGTCATTGAGATCGTGCAAGTGCAGGGGTAGGGGAAGGGAAAAGTGCAAGGGGAAGGGTGGGGGGGAGTCCAGTACAGGGGAAGTAGCCCAAAAAAATAATACATAGGTCGGCTGGTGGCAACTGCAAAGGTAAGTGCAGACAAGTGCTGGGAAGGGAGGGCTGTAGGGATAGAGAGACAGTACTGCAGTGCAGGGGTTGCCAGGGAGGCAGTGCAAGTGGAGAGTGGCTGGGCCAGTGACCGAGGTCGGTGAGAGTGGCCCAGTTGCAGCTCCTGTGCAGTTCCAGTGAAGAATTCTGCAAGGGAGAGGTAGAGAGTAAGCAGAAGCAAAGAGGAAGGTCTTGAGGTGCTTCCAGAACTGGAGATGGTTCCCCTCAAGTTCAAGTCAGTCAGGAAGTCTGTTCCAGGGGGAGGGCCCTGCCGCGGAGAGAAATCTACCCCCAGCTAGTTGCTCTGAGAAGCGGATGACCCTGACATGCAAGGTGTGCATCACACACACCTGCAAAACAGGCCATGGCCATCATTGTCATGTCACTCAAACCCTCCCAAACATCAACATGACATGGCAAGCAATACCCATACACCAACACAGTAACGATAAGGTACACATTGCCATGTCCTAAATGTACAGTGGCATCGGACAATGATGCCTGACCCGGAATCAGATGAAATGACAGACCAACAAAATCTCCCACCCAAAATAAGTCATTTCCAAATGCATTACAACAGTCGTAGACGTAACATAACAATGAATGCCTGTCTACATGCACATTATGCATTGCAAAATCAACTCTGCAGCTCATGTGTGCAGTGTCCTACTCCTGCATCACACTGCTCAGCGCACAGCACAGTGAACATCCATTGTGTGTGATGCACACCCTGAGCATCACATCTAAGTGACAGACCACATCAAACATCAAATTAGGCATGTACTGGATCCATAATCGGTCACAGAACATTTGCTGCAGGAACACAGTGGGCACCAGAAGGCAAACAGTGTACACGTGGATATGCAAGGGTGGGAGTACATGTAGTGCATCAGAGTGCAAGTGTGTGGTTCTGCAAGGACATGCACTCCACATATGCATGTGCACTCAAGTGACCATCAGTGTTCCCTACACATCACATGTGAACATTCACCATGTGTACACCCCAGCATGTCAAACCACAACTATCCCCTCGCACCTGAAAGGAAAACACAACACATGAACAGGCATTGATCAGCAGAACACAACATGTACATAGGATACCACCATTACAATGTCAGAGTTGCCATCACACTGCAGGGCAAGGCAACTATCAACAACAACCCCCCCCCTCACAAATGACCATGACCCACTGAACAACTGCACCTGGGTCATGGAGCCTCCAACCCTCAATTCCACCTGGCCACAGGATCACCTTTACCCTTTGTCACCATCTCCCACCTTGTGTGTAAAAAGATGCCTGAACCCTCAGAATCCACACTCATTTCCAAAATCACAAAATCCAAGGCATAAAAACGAACCCGAACACCCTCCAGTAGATGACTTGACGTAGCAGTACCTCACAAAGGCCAAGTACTACCACAATGATGCAACAACCAAGGTAGCACAGCAAAACAATGTCACGACAGGATGTGAGACATGTGTGGTACATGACATAGGATGATGCACCATGAATGGATGTGTACTGTCACAGGTCCCCTGTACAGGCGCGGGAGTGTCACGAAACAACCACCCCCACCATGTCCCGGGTGCCTGCAAGGTCAAACTCACACAGGCCCCTGAGACCCTGGTGGGGAAGGAGGTTCAGGGATATGCAGTCGGGACAGGTGTTGACACACTGGATGACTGGAATGAGTGGCAGGAGAGGGGAGGAGGAATGACACATGAAACTAGGGAATGCACGAAAATGTACAACCTGCATGAACACATACACAATCCAAACAAACTTGGACATCATTGTCATGGCCTTCTGTAGTCCAGGGTCAGGAGTGGTACGAACCAACCACCCCCTCTAGGGTTTTGGCGCCTGCAAGTTCGGGGCTTACACAGGCATCCGCAACCCCAGCGGGGAAAGAGTGTCAGGGAACGTTGCTTGGATAGGTACGGGAAGCAGGAACACCGGGTAGAGGGTACAGGTTTCAAAATTGCATAGGATCACGGGTGATTAGGGAGAAAAAACATACCAAATTGAACCACACATACATCCATGCATCAGTACACTCCCCAGCAAGCCTATGCAGAGCAGTTCGAAAGAAAAACAACAAGACACTTAGCTCTGGTTTTGAGTGCTGGCCTCCTGCCTGCGCACTCTCAGGTCCGGTTACAGGAGCACTGCAATGCTGCAAAGAGAGCCACAGTCAACAACCTGTACGTGCCAATTACACAAAAACACAACACCAAACATGCCCCATAGCAACAAACTACTCTACAAACAGACAATCTGGGGTCGATGCTTCGTACCCATATATAAAATCACCCCTGTGACGGGTCATACATAGTCAATGCAGTAAGTCAGCCGCTGGTGGGTGCGTGGCAAATGGAACACCAATGTGTCACAATTCACACAACATGCAATGTTCCCTGGGTAAGCAGACAGACTCATATAGCAAGCCATGACTACAGAGCAAGTTGCGTACCACCATGACCGAAACAAAGTTGGCAGTGCATTTATCATAAAGTACATGGAAAAGACATGCACTGCACCCGAGTATGTCCCTTGCTGTATGTCCCTGTGAGCTGCCCCTTTCCATGTCTCGGAAGGCTACATGGTTGATACAAGTGCCTCAATGGACCTTGGTGTACCGGAGGGTATGTGCTACTGCCCCTGCATGTGTCCCAGACAACCCTACTATCAACAGCCATCAGTCCACAAACACATCTGAGCTGCATTGTGTGCTTCAACACCAAAATTCGTCTAAGCTCTCCCTCAGTGCTGTGACTAAACCTGCATGTGCAACTCGCCTGGTGCAAGCTTTGCTGTGTCGTGGCCCCCCTGTTATGCTCACCTTGCCTGGAGTTCCTTGGAACATGTCAGCAGTTCTAGGATGTGGGTCTGCAATCACTGTGCCTCTGCTTGTGCACACATGTGCATGTGGGCACCAACAAACGGGTCCAGAATTCCGTCGTCCAATGGGCCATGTCTGCTGGCAAAGGTGCTCTGGAGGCTCATCCCCCTGCAGAAAGGGCATGAAACACATGATTAATGCTTCAAAGTCATCTGTGTGTGTCTCATCAGGCATCTCATTACTTGACCATGTTAGAGAGTCACATCACAAATCACACCATCAGTCCGACTTTCACATCCAAAGTGTGGAACACTATCTACAGCATGAATTGCAACAAGCACGTGTACAGGAAAGATATGAAACATACTACACAATGCATAGCAATCAATGTACACATTAATCATGACACACCCCATCTAGCAAAAGGTGAACAGTGGACAATAACACCTAAATCATCCCCACTAGGGGTGTCAACACAAGTCACACAGCACCAGACATGCCACAGATATGGCAGTCCAAAGCCCTTGTGTAATATTCTGTAACACCGAACCATCCTTGCGAGCCCATGGATAAGGGAGGCAGGAGTGGCATATGTGAGTCAAGGACCCCAAGCAGCAAACACATACACAAGACAACCATGAAGGGCCCAGCTGGAACAGACAGTGGATGCCTTCAAAAGCCACAAAGCACCGCACCGTCACATGAAAGCACAATAGACTAGCAATTTTAAACTAAATCAACTATTAACTAATTACACTAACAATGGAAAACCTACATTACCTATTTAAACTAACTATCAAACAGAAACTTAACTAACTAAACTAAAAGGAAAATCAAAAATGGCCACATACGACCCGGGGGGTAGGGGAGGCACCCAGGAGGGGGGAGGTACAGGGTGCTGCTCAACATCCACATGCGATGATGCTGAGCCAAAAAAAAAACCTCCATGGGCTCAACGCCTGCACAGCCCGACCTATGTGGGAGATAGATGGTCGTCCGAGTCTGGCTCATCCTTTAAAGGAGGATGTGGCACAGTAGCCTGGCCGTGCCTAGCTGCAGCTTGCCCCTCGTCGGCAGCAAGTCTGCCGGACGGGTGAGCCTGGTTCTGTGTGGCGATGTGACATAGGTCTGCATGCAGAACCTCACGTGATACACGTGCTTCCTCTTGCAAAGTAGCACGTGTAACACGGAGTTCCTCCTGCAAGGCCTGGCTGGACAACCGCTGCACCTCCCGGCAAGCCTGTAGCTCAGCCGAGATGGTACGCTCAAGCTGTGCAAACCTCTCCTCTGCCTGCTGCCTCTGGGACATCATAAGGACACCCAGAGTGGATCTGAGGGAAGCATACTCCTCCCTCAGGGCATCCATGTGCGCCTCTGCGTGAGCAGCAATTGCTTGACGCAGAGACGACATTTCAGCCTGGCGTGCCCTGTCTGAGGCCGCCATGCCCAGCCTGAGCGAGCGGGCCGTGGACTGTGCCGCCTGCTGCTGGAGAAGCACCTGCCTAGCAGGGGGGAGCACAGATCGGGCCACACGCTCCATGCTCTCAGCGATGTTCTCCATTGCTGCCCCCTGTCGTTCGGAATTGGCAGTCATGTCTTGCTCCCACTCAGTATACAGCGGTTGCGCGCAGCGACCGCATTGCCGGGCTTGACCCCTGCGGGACCCAAGGACCGGGGGTCCTCGCTGTGTTGGCACCGCCTGCGGCTGCACGACTACATGCCCCCGTCGACGTGATGTCCCAGGCACATCAGTGACTGGTGTGGAGGGTGACCCTGCGTCCCGATCCACCACGGGCGGAGGAACCAAGACTGTCTGATCCCTCAGTGCAGGTGTAGCAGACAGAGGAGTGTCCACATCAGAATCACTCACCCCTGACACATGGACTTGATGCTCATCCAACTCAACATGGACGTCAGGGTCGTCATCAAGGCTGGACTCATAGGCAGCCAGAGACAAGATGGACTGCAGCACTTGGGGGGTTTCGTGGCCTACCACCCCACGACCCCCATTAGTGCCGGGTTGATGTGGTGTTACCAACCCTGTGTCTGGCATGACAGCACCATCCTCTGCCTCCATTGCGTCATCACCTGAAAAATAGAGAGAAAAAAGGTCACTACACATGTCAGAAGCACACGACACACACACACCGACAGCAAAGGCATCCGGCAGACATGTGACACACAACATATGACCTGGCAAGCATGCTGGGTCTACTTTGAATAGCTTCTGTGATCAGACCAGTTGATCACAGAAGTTTCCATGGAAGTGGGTCTATGCATTGCAGAAAATGTGTACGCCACTCACTACCTACATGTACAAGCACTCCATGGTGTGTGCCAGGAAATATGAAGGCAGTGCAATGTCAAATTCACACATCACGTGCATTGTGCATTCAATGTGTACCATGTCTAGAAGCCAAGCACCCCTCCACCCCAGTACCAAAGCAGAGATGCCTAGCATGGTATCAAAAGGC
Source organism: Ambystoma mexicanum (assembly GCF_040938575.1). Lineage (NCBI taxonomy): Eukaryota > Metazoa > Chordata > Amphibia > Caudata > Ambystomatidae > Ambystoma > Ambystoma mexicanum. The sequence goes on from NC_090927.1 coordinate 176,130,613, forward strand.
TGACCATACACCTGTGTATTGACAGGCAGTGTTGACTGGCATCAACAGCTTAATGTGATTCAAATTACAACACTGCAAATGATGCTGGGACAGTGGGCAGGACACATGATGAAAACTCCGGAGGCCGCCCACGTGTGAAGAAGACACAACAAGAGTTGGACACAGTCATTGGCCATTGAACAGGCTGAGGCCTGTGAGCCACACAGATTGTCAGAGCCTAAACATGTGTGCAACGCAGGACTGAGCCACAGTTGACATGGGGAGGCCGATGAGATGGCAGGCAATGTATGTAACCAAGGACTCATATTACAGTGATCATCCAGTCAAGGACACATAGGGGCATGCGTGCAATACACATGGAGCATGAATGGGCACTCATGTCCCTGCGGGACATCTGACCCATGCACAGTACAAGTGAGATACCCTGCATCGAGTACTAAGGCTGTACCACACGGCATATGTCTGGCAGTTTCTACGCTGGAAGTTAGCATCTACACAGGACACATGAACAAGAAACTACACATTGGCAAGATTGAAGCAGACCAGTGCAAAGGTGGAACTGGGGTGCAGAGTAGCGGAGGAGGGCAAGGGAGCATGCCCACATGGAGTCCCGCATGCAGGCAGAGGAGACATGCATGACGGAAGCATTGCATTACTTACACATCAGAACCATGTACACGTCACATGTAGCAGCAATCATGCACAACACATCCCACAAGTGAAACACACACGTCCTCAACAAACACGCATCAACACTCACTGGACTGGGCATCAAAGTCCAGCATCTCTCCCACTCCTTCGACCAATTCAGGTGGTATGAACTCCGCAACGAGAGCCTCATGCGGAGTGAGTTCTTCCTCCTCTGGTGCAGGCCCACCGCCAGTCACCAGAGTCAAGTTGTAATTTGAGGCACGCTTAGCCTTAGTGCTGCGCTTGATGTCATTCCAACGCTTTTTGCACTCCTGCGCCGTGCGCACCTCATGGCCGAATGAACTGACATGTTCCGCAACATGCTTCCAGTGGGTGTCACGTTGGGCAGCCGTAGTCTGACTATTGGCACCCACTAGCATGTCACGGCTGTGCCCCCGCACGTAGTCCACGAGGAAGTCCAGTTCCTGCTTACAGAAAGGCTTCTTCCTCGACGTACAGGAGGTCATGGCTGTGTGTGGGGTCCCAGCCTGTGCTGCAGGTGCAACCTTCCTCCTCTTGGACTGTGGCGCAGACCCTGGCTGGCTAATGCCGCCCTGACCAGTATGGCCAGTGGGTTCGGTGGATTGAGCCAAGGGAGTGGCAGGTGGAGGGATGACCAAAGGCCTGACTTGTGTCAGTGGCAGCTGGGTGCCCACTAATGGACACTGCACAGCAACATCAGCTGTGGCAGGGTCATTGACCGCAACGGTCCTGGTTGGCAGACTCATAACCGGGGTGCTGTTGGGTGCATCTGCCCCTGCACTTGCCAACACCCGGCTGTTCGGGGCAGCAGATGACATGACTGCCCCAGGGACACATGTCTTGGTCTGAGCAGCCCAGCGTGCCCCTATGGTTTCCCCCCTGGCCTGTTGGAGATCTACCAAGGGCTCTTCAAGTGCCAACGCAGCCTGCGCTGGCAGACCCTGAGCCTGGGTTGGCGGTGTCCACAGCTGCACCTGCAGCTACCACTACCCTTGGGCCCGTGGCAGTCGATGGAACGGACTGCCGGGTCGTACGGGTGCCAGTGCCAGATGCAGGAGCTGCATCCCCCGGAACCACAGGGAGTGGTGGCATGGCTGCACCGACACATGGCACAACATTGTGCTCAAGTGGCGCACCCCTGCCTCTTCCCCCTCTGTGGCTGCCCTGGACACCCTGGAGTCCCCCTACTCCCTGGTCACCACGGCCATGTCCCCGACCACGCTCGCCACGAGGAGGACGCCCAGCTGAGGCGCCCCTCACCTTTGGTGCCCTCCCAACCATGGCACAGATGTAGTAGTGCTGGCACAGATGGAGTGGTGCCATTGGGAGGTGTACACCATAATTGACCTGGGCAATTGGGGTGAAGGGGGTGGGAAGCAAGATGTTAACAGCCCCCCTGCACCTGCAAGGCTGTATGTGACCCCGGTGATGTGGTGACGGGTCACGCAATGCTCAGGCACCCCAAAACTGCAGTAAAACCGTGCACGCAACCCTGCAGCCTACGTGCGTGGATTCAACCTCCCGCATTACGCGGTGGCACCCAGTAACACGAATAACGCGTACACGTGGGACACGCAGGCTATGACATCGAAAATGGGTGCGATACACAGGGGCACCCGCAGTGGGAAAAAGAGCGTGTGCGACTCACTGCCTGACTAGCGCGATGCAGAAAAACACGCGTAGCCAATACCCCCGCCAAAAGAAGAGATACGTCCTTGATAGCTGTGAAGTTGTGATGGCGCGCGAAACAACAGGAAGCAGCAACACACGTCGGTCTCCACGAAAGGCACATACAGCGAACTGCTGGGCCCGCTCACCTTTAACCCGTGCTGAGGGAAACGCACGTGCGCATCACGTCACTTACGCGCATGGGCCCTTTGCTCGGATTACACGCGGACGTGCAGTTTTCCACGCGCGCTTACGCGCATGGGCCCTTTCCTCGTATTGCACGCGGACGTGCAGTTTTTCACGCGCGCTTACGCGCATGGGCCCTTTCCTCGTATTACACGCGGACGTGCAGTTTTTCACGCGCGCTTACGCGCATGGGCCCTTTCCTCGTATTACACGCGGACGTGCAGTTTTTCACGCGCGCTTTAATGCCCATGCACGTCTGTACGTGTCACGTCACAGGGGCGCTTGCGCTTGAGGGGCCTTCTGTCCAATGAAAATGCATATGCGTGCAGACGCGCTTACGCGCTAAGGGCCTTTCCTCGAATTACACGCTGACGTGCAGATTTTTCACGTGCCAAATCACTCCGTATCAAGCTGGCCACACGTAAGCACACGGAAGACCACGCTCCTGCCCAGAAGGCCGAACTACTGCCCCCCAGAGCCCCGAGCATGCTCCCACCTGCCATCTGCTGCTGCCTCACTGCCTGCTGCCCACGTGCCCTGCCATTTGCTGCCTGCACATCAGCTAGAGGTGCTGTTGCTGGGATCACCCCTGCTGGAACCGAAGACTCCCGACTGGGATTCCATCGCTCCACAGCCCAGCCCCAGGACCCAGTTGCCCACCCACTCCTGCCTCTTGGGTTGTCATGTCGGGGCAAACACCATCTGAGACCACTGACAACCCCCAGCCAGAGAGGCAGAGGGGCACCAGCTTCAGTGCCACCGAAGTTGGTGTCCTGGTGGAGCAAGTCCTGGGGCAGTATGATGCCCTCTTCGGAAGTTCCCGCGCCGACAAGGAAGGACGGACTCGGATCTGGACTGACATCGTGACTGCCATCAACGCGGAGGGGGTGGCAGTCTGCGACTTACAACATGTCAAGAAGCGCTGGGAGGACTTCAGGTCCAGGACCTTGAACAAGGCCCGGCGCCTCTTGAAGGCAGCGGATGCCAAGGGGCGCCGGGGCCACTTGTCGGTAGAACAGATGAGGGTCCTGGAACGCATATCCCCAGCGCTCCACGTCCAGGTCCTTGAGAGGCAGACCCGTCTGGAGTCGAGCGGTAAGTGTACATGCATCCTGATTGTGAGCAGTGCGTGTGGTGATTTTTCAGTAGTGTGCAGGTTGCACATCTGTTTGTATGGGGTCGAGTATGGGTGGGGGTGTACAGGGCCGTGGGGCTAACACATGCGTGGGCTGAAATGTGTGAGACATGGATGGTGCTTGTGTGTGTAGGCTTGCATGCCAAATGCAGTTGTGTGGGCACACATGTTTGGATGAATGTGTATGTAAGTAGACATGTCCGTGATGTCACGCATGTATGTTGTTTTCGGCTGCATGTATCAGCACTGTGTACATGTGCATGTGTGTGTATTTGACAAGGGTGCAACAGTGATGCAACATGGATGCATGTGACAGCGGTATGTGGAAGCCTGATTGGCAGATGTGACATGGATGCCCGTCTGAACACAGCGACACTTGGCAGAGGTGTACACATGCATGCAAGTGTGGTGGTGTGTGTACATGTGTGGTGCACTTCCTGTGTTGCATGTGATGTCTGGCTCACCTTTGGCTGCTCATGCTGTTGTATGTGTATGGATGGTGCTGGCAGTTGCGATATGGCTGTGGTATGGCTCATGTGTGCGAGTTGAAATGACATGTGTGTTGGGGATTATGATGACATGTCTGAGGTTTGCCAATGCCACTCATGTACAACTGTCATGTGTTTATGTGTCCATTGTACAGTGCCCTGATGCCTGTGTTTTGTTTCTCCCTGTCTGCAGCGTCAACTGATGAAGAGGGCGGAGAAGGTGCTGTGGAGCACAGCGGCGGGGATCCCACCGCCAGCCGGAGACGCAAGGCCCGGCTCCCCTCCCATGTTGTCATCTCGTCGGGGAGTGAGGAGTCCGGTGCCGCATCCCAGGCCGCAGCTGCCGGGGGGAGGTCCAAGAGGCGGAGGTTGGAGTTGGACTCCTCGGCAGCAGAAGGGGCAGCTGGGACCCCACAGGGCCCAACAGGGGAAGATGGCACGGAGTCATCCAGGTTGGTAGGGGGTTTGGTGGAGGAGGAGGCCATGCAAGCACCAGAGACGGGGTCTGGAGGTGGGGATCCCACTGGTGCTAGTGGTGCAGTGCAGGACCAGGGACAGGAGGCAGCACAGGCCGCCGCGGAGGTGCCTGTGTGCAATCCTGTCCCTGATCCTGTTCCTGCATCATCTTGCACCAGCAGGGATGCCTACGTCCAGACCAGTTTTCAGGCAGGGGATGAGCTCACGTCAACTGGCCTTCCTCTGCCTGCGGACGTGGCTATCCGGGTCTGGGTTGAGCCTGACCTGGCTGGTGTGGCGTTGCGTCAACGGGCCATGCGAGGTGACCTGCAGTCTTTTCATGAGGAGACTGAACGTCATCTCGAATGGCTCGTTGACCACGTCAGCCTGCTGGGACAGGTCACCCAGGCCGGATTCCTCCGTCTGATGGGGCTTGCTACGACCCCCTCCTCAACTGGACCCCCTACGCGAAAGTCGTCCTACGTGCCATCTTCCCACCCATCAGTCACCTGGGTGCCCTGTGGAGCTGCCTCTGACGGTGCGGCCAGGTTGGTGGAGGAGGCATCCCTGCCACAGTCGGGAGTCGGACGTCCAGCAGGGGTGGCCACATCTACGACTGCACCCCAGCCGGCGGAGGATGTGCAGGCAGCAGGAGGCAGTGCAGGGGCATAGGCACAGCAGCAGCAGCAACGTGGTGGGAGCCATGAAGGCTCGGGGCCTTCAACATCGGAGGGGCAGGCATCGGCCGGAGGGCAGGAGGACCCAGGACAGAGAGTGTCTTCCGTGTGGCAGTGGTTGGGCCACGCCATAGATGCGGAGCGGCAGCGGGCGGAAGAGGCACGGCTCAGAATGGTCAGGGCGGAGAACTCCATGCGGAGGGCCCTGAGGCGGGCCGAGTGCCTCGAGGCAATCCGCAGGGGTTTGGAGGTGGACACGTCGACGGCCCAGCGGACCCTCGGGGCCATGGAGGAGGACCGCCTCCGGGACATTGAGCAGGAGTTCGATGATGCGCTGGCCCGGGACATCCACAAGTGAGCCGTGAAACTAGCCCGCTGCCCTTGTACATAGTTATGTAGGTAGTGTTAGGTTTCATTTTTGTTTTGATTTTATTTGGACCTTTCGGACATTGGCCACATTTTTGTATATAGTTTATTTTATTAGATAGTGTAGTTAGATAGGTTTCCTTTCTTTTGTTGGGATAATGGACCCTGGCTTGTTCCCATGTACATAGTTCACTGTTGGATTGTATTTTATTTCACATTTTAACCATGGAGCAATGGCTTTCTTTTTTATTTCCCATTGGATTTTGTTTTGTGGACATTGACTTTGGACACCATTACTTTGGAATTTTATTTTTGGTTTTGCTTTTTTTCACGGACATGCTTCTTTTAATTTGTGTACATTCACATTTCTGTTTCTTCATTTTTGATTCTATTTATGTTTCCTTTAATACATATTTTTTTTGGTGAACTTCAATGTGTGGTATCTCATTGGTTTCATGCATTTCATGATATGGGTTTTGAGATTCACTGACACCCATTGGGTGTATGTGAGGGAAATGTGTTTGTTTCGGAACTTGCAATTGGTGTTCTGTGATGTAATTGCAAATTATGAGTGGGTGGATGCAATACTCGGGTGGGTGTTTTGCATTTGGAGGCTGACCATAGGGACCAGGGATCTAGATTGTGATGACATGTTGGCTGGGGAACATGAGTTGGACATGGGTGTGGGCCTGCTGGCAGGTGCCCCACAGTTCTGGGGGGTGGGGGTGGTGGGGAACATGAGTTGGACATGGGTGTGGGCCTGCTGGCAGGTGCCACACAGTGCTGGGGGGTGGGGGTGCTGGGAGACATGGGTGGGGGCCTGGTGGAGGCTGCCCCTGGTGGCTGGGGGGTGGGGGTGCTGGGAGACATGGGTGGGGGCTTGGTGGAGGCTGACCCTGCACTGCTGGGGGGGTGGGGGTGGTGGGAGACATGGATGGGGTCTGGTGGAGGCTGCCCCTGGTGGCTGGGGGGTGGGGGTGCTGGGAGACATGGGTGGGGGCCTGGTGGAGGCTGCCCCTGCACTGCTGGGGGGGGTGGGGGTGGTGGGAGACATGGGTGGGGGCCTGGTGGAGGCTGCCCCTGGTGGCTGGGGGTTGGGGGTGCTGGAAGACGTGGGTGGGGGCCTGGTGGTGGGTGCCCCTGCACTGCTGGGGGTGGGGGTGCTGGGAGACATGGGTGGGGGCCTGCTGGCAGGTGCCCCACAGTGCTGGGGGGTGTGACAGGTGCCCCACAGTGCTGGGGGGTGGGGGTGCTGGGAGACATGGGTGGGGGCCTGGTGGTGGGTGCCCCTGCACTGCTGGGTGGTGGGGGTGCTGGGAGACATGGGTGGGGGCCTGCTGGCAGGTGCCCCACAGTGCTTGGGGGTGGGGATGGTGGGAGACATGGGTGGGGGCCTGGTGAAGGCTGCCCCTTGTGGCCGGGTGGTGGGAGTGCTGGGAGACATGGGTGGGGGTGCTGGGAGACATGGGTGGGGGCCTGCTGGCAGGTGCCCCACAGTGCTGGGGGGTGGGGGTGGTGGGGAACATGAGTTGGACATGGGTGTGGGCCTGCTGGCAGGTGCCTCACAGTGTTGGGGGGGAGAGGGGGTGGGGAACATGAGTTGGACATGGGTGTGGGCCTGCTGGCAGGTGCCCCACAGTGCTGGGGGGTGGGGGTGGTGGGGAACATGAGTTGGACATGGGTGTGGGCCTGCTGGCAGGTGCCCCACAGTGCTGGGGGGTGGGGGTGGTGGGAGACATGGGTGGGGGCCTGGTGGAGGGTGCCCCACAGTGCTGGGGGGTAGGGTGGTGGGAGACATGGGTGGGGCCTGGTGGAGGGTGCCCCACAGTGCTGGGGGGTGGGGGTGGTGGGAGACATGGGTGGGGGCCTGGTGGAGGGTGCCCCTGCACTGCTGGGGGGTGGGGGTGGTGGGAGTCATGGGTGGGGGCCTGCTGGCAGGTGGCCCACAGTGCTGGGGGTGGGGGTGGTGGGAGACATGAGTTGGACATGGGTGGGGGCCTGCTGGCAGGTGCCCCACAGTGCTGGGGTGTGGGGGTGGTGGGAGACATGGGTGGGGGCCTGCTGGCAGGTGCCGCACAGTGCTGGCGGGTGGGGGTGGTGGGAGACATGGGTGGGGGCATGGTGGAGGCTGCCCCTGGTGGCTGGGGGTTGGGGCTGCTGGGAGACATGGATGGGGGCCTGGTGGTGGGTGCCCCTGCACTGCTGGGGGTTGGGGGTGCTGGGAGACATGGGTGGGGGCCTGCTGGCAGGTGCCCCACAGTGCTGGGGGGTGGGGGTGGTGGGGAATATGAGTTGGACATGGGTGTGGGCCTGCTGGCAGGTGCCCCAGAGTGCTGGGGGGTGGGGGTGCTGGGAGACATGGGTGGGGGCCTGGTGGTGGGTTCCCCTGCACTGCTTGGGGGTGGGGGTGCTGAGAGACATGGGTGGGGGCCTGCTGGCAGGTGCCCTACAGTGCTGGGGGGTGGGGGTGGTGGGGAACATGAGTTGGACATTGGTGGGGGCCTGCTGGCAGGTGCCCCACAGTGCTGGGGGGTGGGGGTGCTGGGAGACATGGGTGGGGGCCTGGTGGAGGCTGCCCCTGGTGGCTGGGGGGTGGGGTGCTGGGAGACATGGGTGGGGGCCTGGTGGTGGGTGCCCCTGCACTGCTGGGGGGTGGGGGTGTAGTCTAAGGTGTTTCTACATTCCAGTCGCTTCCAGGTTGTCTTGCAGGGTTGGTCACCTTTTGTATTGCCGTTTACCATCTGACAGTTACGTGAGGCAAGGGCTTGAGACCAAAATTGACCTCGATCAGGTACATCAGACTCAGGTATCTGGTTGTTTTCCATGGTTTGAGGATTGAATCGAAACCAGCTGCAATTCAAATCGCCACATACAATCACTGCTAAGTTGGTGTACTTGAGCAAGGCGTCGTCAATTAAAGTTGTTACCTTATCGATGAAATCTGGGGTGGAGATCATTGCTGGATTCCAGTAACAATTGATTACAAGTAGGTGACTATGTGTCTTAGAGTTCGTCATGTCAGATTGAATAATCGTGCACTGCACAAATGGATTTGGGTTGACTGCAACAATGGGGGTCATCCAGTTATAAATTTTCACCATAGTTATTAAGCCTGAGTAAGGACGACCTTTGCGGTTTTTTTTGGCCGGGTTTAAAAAGATACTGTATCCATCTTGGGTAGGTGCTTCACAAAGCCATGTTTCTTGAAGGCAGATTATGAAGACATCGTCTCGAGGTTCTGTAAAGTTGTTGAACAAATGCGTAAAGCCACGGGTGTTCCAGGACATCAGAGTAAGCTTCATCCGAGTCACTCATTGTTAATGGTTTTGGTCGTTTCTTCTATTAGCAACAGGTCTGCCTCCATCCCATCCGGCTAAGCGGTCCAAGTCGCTACGCGATCTATGCAGAAATGCTAAAGATTTCCGTAGGGACATCCGGCAGGTGGTACTTTCGGAATGATTTGTATTTGTCTTCCTGGTCGAAATTCCTTTTTGATTTATCAAGTTAGGTTCAAAGGTGATGTCAAATCCAAAGACCAGCAGCTCTTCGACTGCTTGTAATAAGATGTTTTTCACAGCACGTGAAGTTATGTGTAGCAGCACTTGGTCTGTAGATTTTTCCGTTGCGTACTCAATGATTTTTATGTCGTCGGACGTTATTGTCCGGAGTTGAGGGACACAGGGGAATAATTTTAGAACATTAGCTCTGTTTAAGTTTAATTCATGTTCATCCGCATGAATATTCTGGAGTCGGAGTTTCTAGGAAGTTGTTGCAAGTTTTGAGGTAGTATCGCTATGTACTCTAGTGCGAAAGTGAACATCAGTTTTCCTCTGATTCAATGTTAGCTTAGGGTTTAGTTTTGAGCTGACAGGTGAGAATGAGACCTTTGCGACAGTTGAGTTTTCCTTTATTGAAGGTTCACAAGAGCGTTGTTTGCACAGGTTTTCGTTCAGAGGGATTGACTTCTCTGCCAATTTGTCGAAAGCATTGTTGGAGTGGCTTCATAGGAGGAAGCGTTGTGTGTTTCGCTTCCAATTGAATATGTAGATAAGTTACATAGGTCTGCAGAACTTACATCGGCCGAGCTAGACAGACTCTGGATGTCCGAGTCTATGCGTCGGCGTTTTGCCGATTGTTCAGACAGAGCTTTGTTCTGACCTTTTGGTTGGGGAGACCGTTGAATTTCTGAAGAGCTTACTTGTGAATGGCCAGTTTTTCGCTCAAACAGACCAGTTTTTTTTCGGGTAGTCAGGATTCTTATGATTTCTTTTACATTCTGACGTGTACTTTTTTGTGGCGGTTCGTTGTGGCCAATGTCGGTATGTTTCTTTTTGACGAGATTAGGACCCTTCTTGGTCGTTTTGGTTGTGGCAAAAGTTTTGGCTGGGCCACTGAATATGTTGAAAGTGGTCGGTTGCAAACTTACTTGACCAAGTGGTTCCACGGAAGTCTCAGTCAGAAGGGGAGCACCATTTTCTGAAGGGCCAGCGATGTCCGTAAGTCTTGGTGAGTCACAGGGGAGCTCAGATTCAGATTGGACCAATTGGATGGGAGCTGAAACGCTGGTATCAGGTTTTAAGGAGGAGCAGACATTGTTTGCTGCAAGATTTGTCTCGTTTGGCAGTTGATTGTCGCCGTTTGGAACTGATGAATTGCTTTTTGTACTTGAAGGCGGCGCATACACTTGAGTATTAAGATTAGCATTTTTCCTCATCCATTTCACAGCATCTAGCAGACCTTCTGTAAGTGTATCGTTTTGGCAGTGATGTCTTGCGGCCAAGTCGCCTAAGCGTTCTTGCTATCTTGTTGACTGGTCAGTATTTTTTTCCATTTGTATTTGAAGAAAGTTTGTGAAGAGATCGATTTTGTCTATTTTTTAAGCCAGGATCTGCATCATTGCTCCGTGGTCGGATATTTGACTTTGTAGGGCTTCATATAGTTTAGTAAAAGGTGCCAAAGCGACTGCGGATGCCGCGAGAACATTGTTATGAATTTGCTTGATAGCTTCGATTGAGATGCTTGCCTGTAAAATATTTGCAGATGTTGCATCTTGTTCATTTGAAGATGAGATTGAACAATCCAAATGAAACTTGGATTTGATGGGCGAAAGAGTTCGTGGTAGATTAGACGGTGGAAATTCACCATGAGGGGACTTGTTTAGAGAGAATGGGGAGCTTGCTTGGGCCAATTGGTGGTCTTGGGCTTTTGGGAGGGTTTGAAGATTTGACTTTAGCTTTGCAATTCTTTGTAAACGTCTTGCCCTGGCAAAAGAACTGGATTCCAGGTCAGATGGCTTGTTTAGTACTGTTGTCAGAGGCAAATTTGGGGAATGTCCGCTCAAAGCTCTTGTAGCGACTGATTCCTCTGGTGCTTGACACGCGTAGCTGCTACGGTTACCATGGACCGAGAGCTCAGGCATGTGATTCGGGGTGGAATTATTGACACACTCTTTTACTGGTCGTCCTCTTAGAAGCGTTGATGGACCGTGGATTTTTTCGATGATTTGTTCACTTTGAGGGCACGCGTGATTGTGGTCTGTTGGCCGCTCAGCCGTCGTAGCTGCCAAATAAAATGGAGGGAGAGAGGTTAGGTGGCTGGACGTAGGTCTGAAAGAATGTAGGCTTTGTGACAAGAGCCACTGCAGTTGATTTCAGCTGTGCAGACGTTGTTGTTTGTGCACAGTTTAAGGAACATTGCATTACCTCATCGTTTGGCAGGTTTAGAAGTTCGTCGTCACTCACCGGAAAGGAAGAGGCACAAAGGTTGTATTGGTTGAATAGGTTGGGCTGCCGGAGCATCAGGCACTGAAGGAACTGGGTGAATCGAGAGATCATGTATTGTGTCCAGAGAAGCAGCGGCCGCAGCAGCACTCGACAGAAGGCACGTTGGCACAGCAGAAAGCGAGCTGACAGTCAGGACTGCCGGATCTTCTCCAGCGTTATTAATCGATTGGAGAATCAGCGGAGGATTGACGGAGATAGGATGGGGGACTGCAATCACTGGGGGCTCTAGGGCATCGCCGTTGGAGGTATCTAGCGACTCCCGCTCAACGATGGTACAGAACCCCCATATCTTCCCTGGTGGATTTGATCCACAAGTAGGTGAGGCCGTCTCTGAAGTTGTGAGTGGGATGCAGTCATTAGAACAGAAACGGATGAGTGGTTGCACTTCGTTTGGACGTTCATGACTCAAGACTTCAGGACGTGAATTAGGTTTATGGCAAACAGGCTGCTGCTCTGAGTGTTCTAAGTGAGCGTTTGATAGAGTTGTAGGTAGGGTAAGCGATGCGAGCAGAGCTCGACTAGCAGTTTTGCTTACCTTTGTTCTGGGTACTGCTTTCATCACGGTCCAAGGATTAAGCATTCGTCGGTGTTGGAGCGTTTTCTTGCGAGTCTGAGGCCCTTCTGGTGTTAGCGTAATCTAAATTGAGATTAAACGGCTGTGGCTCGGGAGCTCCCGGGAGCGGACTGGTGCAGACTGGACTCGTCGCCGGACTCCGCGCCGCGCTCTGCGCCGGCAAGACCTTTTTAAAGGTAAGCGGAGTAGAAACAGGACTGGACTGACTCGAAGTGCAGCTCCTCGCAAGAACAGAGAATAGAGACCGCTGCAGACTGGACTCGTCGCCGGACGATTTTTAAAAATAACAGAAACTAATGCATTGGTGTGCTATCAGTAATTCAGTAACATTTCTTAAGATGCCTTGCATGTAAAAAGGTTTTATTTTGTGTGCTCATTATTGGTAAAATACGATTTCTCACGTTTATGATGTGATTATGTGAAGCACTGATTTACTATATTTCATGACGAAACACCAGCACAATGGCGGCCACAGAAACTGGGAGGAAACCAAATGAAAACACATATGTCACCTGCTGTGTTTCAGGTGAAACCTGACTGTGACTGACTCAAATGCCACGTGACATCTGGAGCAACGACCCCTCTAACGGCACGTCAAGTGCAAGATCGAAACCACTTTGCGGAAATGTAACCACGCCTCTTGCCAATCAGACTGGAATGCTGCTGCCCGCTTTGTTCTCTTTAAGCACGAGGGCGTCTATATAGCAGGTTCAATCACTGTTGATTAGCCCTTTACCTGAAACATGTATATGCAGTTCAGCAATGCCTATCGGAACTGTATGGTTATATGTCAACAAGATTGCTAGTGCAGCTGTTTGACGCATTGAAGCCACCGGGGACGAAAAGCGAAGCCCTCAAAATAATATGCTATACAAAGAAATCATGCATTACATAATGGGATGATGTATTTCACTTATAGAGTTACATCCATAATCTAGTGCAATGCCCATGCTGTATTTTGAGATACTTTTTTAAATGGAAAATTACGTATGTTGACCATTACGAGATTGACTTAAATCAACTATTAAAAGCCATCCACATACATAAAAAATACAGTACAATACGTGGGACTGATTCCAAAATCTTTTTCTTGGAGTAAGCATAAACTATACCATGAGAAAGAGGCAACTTGAGGTGGCCAAACGTCAGGGACGTCATTTCACCGAAATGCCAGGGGTAGCGATGTTACTACACATGAACCTTGACCTCTGATGACACCGCAGAAAGTGATGTCATTTGACCCCACACCAAAGTGACATTACGGGAAGCAATGGAGCACAACCTTTCAAACCTCGACAAAACAATAAGTAGCATCACATGGCATTGTTGCTAAGTACACTACGAAAAATATGGTTACGATATCACTGTAATGTGATATACATTTTAGACAAGAATGGATCACCATATGTATCATTAATATCAGTGTGTATAGGCCCATATTACCAAGTGACTGTGAATGCAGGCAGACGTCCAAGGCCAAATGATAATGGTGTCTTATTATATAGCACTTGCACGCTTTATATAGAACACATATACATAAAATATCACCCAACCTGTGTTGGTACTCATTTGTCAACCTCAGAAGGATGAAAGGCTGAGTTGGCCCTGCCGGGATTGCAACTGCAACCAGCCGATCACAAACACATTGCTGGAGCGAGCGTTCTACCCACTGAGTTATATTACCGACTATAGCTATCTTACCGGCTATAGTAAAATGAGCAATTACATGTCTGAATGTTCTCAAAGTAAGAAAGCACATTACGCTCTGAAGTGGATACCTGAGATTTAACAACAGGCCAGTTAATGTGCAGATCTGGTGCAAAGTTGGCCACAAGTCAAGTCTGCGTGGATCTACTTTTCTGGCTTCAGAGGTTGGCTTCACACGCCATCTCGTACTCTGGGCACTCGTTACCTCATACATGCAAACAAACTTCCTCAACAGCATGCCATGGAGATAGGAAAGATAGACACATAACAAGGCACAATGAAATCAAGGGCCACTGTATGTGCCATTTTCAAACATTTATACACTGTACACAAGCTTTTAGGCCAAATGATGTTGCCAAGTGACGAGGACACCGAGATGGAATATGTCTTGTGATGATCATAACAGAGAAAACCGCAGAAAAAAAGATGCTATAACTGTAACTTGCAAAAAGCTAAATAAATTCTACTCAAAATGCTTTTTGGAAGTTTTTGTCTGCATTGTGAATTTGAGATGTTTAAGAACAGACTAAATCAGTGACTCACCCCCTGAAGTGTGCCCGAAATAAACGTTTATTGAGCCTAATAATTATTGCATCGAATTCCAGAAAGACAAATTATTTGTTATTCCTATTTGTTCTTTTTTAGGGTCACGGCTCAAAGTGGTACACTTGTGGAACCCCCTGTATTTATTTTAAGAAGCCGGAACATGAAACCCAGCCACTCCAGAAACAAAGAGCCAAGTGGTGCTGGCTCCAGCCCAGGAGCTTCTATCTAAATAACAAACAAAAAATACATTTTTATTTTTAGGCGTACCAATGGAGACCTCAGGTCCTGCCAATTGTACGTCTCATTCATGAAGAGGCACTTGCCTGAGATGTTGTCATATGTTCAATTGCATATTGAGTGACTTCTCGCTGGAATTTCCACCAAGCAGTACATTTTTCAGCGAAGGATCTCATGTGGAATGGGTGTGTCAAGGTGTGTGTGGCCTTAAGTTTTTAGGTGTGTCAGGGGTTGTATCAGAGAATTGAAAACCGGTGTTACTTACTTGTATTGACAGTAAATCACTCCAACTGGCAAAACCTATTTCCTTTACTTTAGTTATACTTAACAGTGGGTTTAAATGTTATGTGGGAAGTGTGGACTGTGGGGTACATTTACCAGCCCTAACAGAAATTCCCTTCATCACAACACCACATGGCAACATTTCACCCAAAAACAGCTGTGTTGTGTTCTCCTTGACACATGTGTGATGTTGAACACTGTCATCTCAGAGAATGACTAAATTTGTTTTGCTTCAAATCAAGCACAAGAAAAATTACCTGCATTCAAGACGGCATTGCAATTTGTCCTCCTTTCATTTTTAAAATCACAAAGTTTTGCTCCATTAAACACAGCCTTGCTGTGTATTTCATCTGATTGCCATGGAGTAAGGCAACACCTTCCAGAACAGCATTATTTTCACTGAGAAAGTACATGCAGAGCAAGAATTCAATTTCAGTCAACACAGCTATGATTTCCTTCTGAAATAGACCAGTGCACTCAAATTACTGCTAAGGAAAGCAATAGTGCGGCTCTCTCTCTTGTCCCATGTCAATTTCAAGGAAATACTTGGCAGTATATCTCTCTGTGTCCAGAAAAAGACTGTATCTGTAAAACCCCTCCAGAAGGTTAATTAAAAAGAAACTGTGTGTGGTAGAAACCACATTTGTAAACTTGACATAAAAGAAAAATGAACCCATGTGTAAAATGGTGCTTTTAAAAATAAGGAGAATGCCGTTTAAAAGTGAAATACAATCACAGCCTGTGCTCATACAGAAATGGGATTAAATATGTGTGGATAGGGGTTTTGCTCTAAAATGTATATTATATTTATTCCCAAAAGGACTTGGTTTCTGTTGAAAGAAAGAAAAAAAACTTTGAAACCAGCAGAACAGGTGTGGCCCAGGCACTTACTTCAAAGGTGCTCTGCCACCCATGGGAAAATAATTATCTCCATAAGTGAACCACCCCCCAAAGGCATATGAAAGGCCCAAAGTGTGGAAGTTTGCGGCCTCGTCAGACTGTCCGGTATCCATACAGAAAGGAACAAAGGACCCAAGGGGAACTAGCATTTTCACCAAGAGGTGTGATTTCCTTTGACACCCCTCCCCAGCCCCAACTGCATGGCTTCAAAGGGTGTCATGAAAACCCTTTGTTCAGACTGACCCGGGGCAGACAATTTGGCTGTGGCGGTTGGAAGGACCACCCACACATATGACTAATCCAGCCCATTGACTTTAAATAACTTTTTATTAAGACATTTCTCCCAATGCCCTGAATAAGCAGTAATGTTATATTATGCCAGCATTGTATGTGAGTTATGGACAAACCCAAAGAGACTAAACACATGTTCCTAGCACCTCCGGAACGGGAACGGTAGGAAAAATGCATTTCCGGATAAGTATAAAGGATAGAGACATAAAACTTGGTGAAAATATGTGAAATAGTAGTGGGCATATGTGTAGCCATTTGCAGAATTTTAAATGTTATGTTTCTCCGAAAAATGGCAACATTGTGCCCAAAAGTGATGCTACTTCGCAGAGAGTTGGCAATCGGACTTTCTGATTCCCTGTGAAATATGGAATCTGCATATCTGTTTCTTATGTTGGTGACTAGTATAGATTTGATGTTCTGATCCATAACTCATTTTTGTCAAGAAATAGGCTTGGTGAGACAAAGGATGTCATAAATGCACACACATAAAATGATGTCAATTCCCCTGAAACAATCAGCCCGTAGGGAGGAGGTAACACCAGTAGGCTGGCCTATCCCAATAGAGCGGTAAATCCAGAGTACTTCCCCCAGATTGTAAAATTCTACGATGTCACTCTGCGTATTTAAGCAGTAGACAGGAAGACGCAAGGGATATTCAATATATTCAAAAACTCGATCCAGAGGCAGCTGATTCCATCGAGGCAGGAACATCTAGTTCCAGGCAGAACCACCCCTCCAGATCCAGCCATACTCAATAACCCAGGGAGAAAGGAGGAAAGGCAGCTGACCCCATCTAGGAGAGCCCAGTGACCAGACCATGCCCAGCTGTCCCAGTTACCAGATCTCTTGACCCTGCTGTACCAGTGACCAGATCCTTGGCCACCTGTCCGGAGACCTTGCTGGCTGTCCAAATTACCAAACTCAAGCTTACCTTGTAATTATCACATCATCCAGTACCCAAAAACTGCATATCCTGCTCTTTTACCCTTGCATCCTATTCAAATCCTACTAAAATCCCACACCCACTTTCCTGTCACTCTCTGACCGGCCTCTCTTTGCCCTCTTCAAGCTCCCACCTGCGAGGCTAAAAACCTCAGGGTAATCTTCCCCATTTGTCGCTGCACTGATCGTGGGACACCGCAGGAGGAGGAGAATAGCCAGGACATGCATTTTCGCACGACGGACAAGCCTTTTTGGGATGCCTGACGACCAGGTCTACGGCAGGTATAGGTTTCCACCCCATATCATCCTAGACCTGGTCAGGGAGTGGGATGATGACCTCACATCCCCCACCCTTTGCTCCCAAGCATTGAGCCCCTTGGAGAAGCTGCTCAATGTCCTGCATTTTTTGGCCACTGGGTCATTTCAGCGGACCACTGCCATAGTAGGGGGGGTCTCACAGGCCAAGCAGTCACGCTGCCTACACCAGCTACTGGCAATCATGACAGCGCACCCCTCAGTCCGCAGGCACATATACATGCCCAGAACACCCGCAGAAAGGCAGGCCGTTGTCCTGGATTTTTTCAGGGTGGCACACTTCCCCAAAGTGCTTGGTGCCATAGATTGCACCCATGTGGCCCTACGTCCACCTAGGGCCACTGAGCACATCTACCGAAACCGCAAGCACTGGCATTCCATCAATGTACAGGTGGTATGTGATGCAAAGGGAATCATCACCTCTGTCTATGCAAACTACCCTGGCTCCACCCATGACAGTTTCATATACAGAATGTCCGCCCTGAGCCGGGCCCTGGAAGCTGGGCAGCATGGTGACACATGGCTCCTAGGTCAGTACAAATGCCCTTGCACATGCATGCAAGTCACACACAGACAAATATCCAAACCCTAATAATCTCAACTATTATCACCTCCCCAGGGGACAGTGCCTACCCTCTGAGCAACGCAACCACATGATGACGCCAATCCGGAACCCCACCACACCACCCCAGGTAAGATACAACTCCGCCCATATTGCAACCAGGGGCATAGTGGAGCGCACATTCGGAGTGCTCAAGTCACGTTTCCGCTCCCTTGACCGCTCTGGTGGGCAACTACTCTATGCACCACCAGTAGTGTGCAGGATCATTGTGGCAGCATGTGTCCTGCACAATGTTGCAACACAGCAGGGCATCCCGGTGGACATGGTGGAGCCCCCACATCCCCAACCACAGGCACAGGCGCTGCCCATGGGAGGGGACAGGGCACGTGGCGAGGAAGCCCGGACCCAGCTTGTGGCCACATTTTTCACCTAAACTCCCACCCCTGCGGAGTGCACACAGGCCTGGCACATAACAGGTGACAATCGATGATGACAAAGAGACAGTCAACTGTCACAACCCTACCACCCTGAGATAGTTGCCATGGAAGTGCCACATCGTATGCATCCCTAGCTACTTAAACACAAGCTATCCTGTGTGACCAAAAGGCACACATATGACATATGACATGATATGGCCCATACACAAGTATTTCAAGGCGCAATGAGGCAGGGAGGGGGGAACAAGGGAAGACAGACAACGGTACTATTAGGCCAGGTGTCATTGAGATCGTGCAAGTGCAGGGGTAGGGGAAGGGAAAAGTGCAAGGGGAAGGGTGGGGGGGAGTCCAGTACAGGGGAAGTAGCCCAAAAAAATAATACATAGGTCGGCTGGTGGCAACTGCAAAGGTAAGTGCAGACAAGTGCTGGGAAGGGAGGGCTGTAGGGATAGAGAGACAGTACTGCAGTGCAGGGGTTGCCAGGGAGGCAGTGCAAGTGGAGAGTGGCTGGGCCAGTGACCGAGGTCGGTGAGAGTGGCCCAGTTGCAGCTCCTGTGCAGTTCCAGTGAAGAATTCTGCAAGGGAGAGGTAGAGAGTAAGCAGAAGCAAAGAGGAAGGTCTTGAGGTGCTTCCAGAACTGGAGATGGTTCCCCTCAAGTTCAAGTCAGTCAGGAAGTCTGTTCCAGGGGGAGGGCCCTGCCGCGGAGAGAAATCTACCCCCAGCTAGTTGCTCTGAGAAGCGGATGACCCTGACATGCAAGGTGTGCATCACACACACCTGCAAAACAGGCCATGGCCATCACTGTCATGTCACTCAAACCCTCCCAAACATCAACATGACATGGCAAGCAATACCCATACACCAACACAGTAACGATAAGGTACACATTGCCATGTCCTAAATGTACAGTGGCATCGGACAATGATGCCTGACCCGGAATCAGATGAAATGACAGACCAACAAAATCTCCCACCCAAAATAAGTCATTTCCAAATGCATTACAACAGTCGTAGACGTAACATAACAATGAATGCCTGTCTACATGCACATTATGCATTGCAAAATCAACACTGCAGCTCATGTGTGCAGTGTCCTACTCCTGCATCACACTGCTCAGCGCACAGCACAGTGAACATCCATTGTGTGTGATGCACACCCTGAGCATCACATCTAAGTGACAGACCACATCAAACATCAAATTAGGCATGTACTGGATCCATAATCGGTCACAGAACATTTGCTGCAGGAACACAGTGGGCACCAGAAGGCAAACAGTGTACACGTGGATATGCAAGGGTGGGAGTACATGTAGTGCATCAGAGTGCAAGTGTGTGGTTCTGCAAGGACATGCACTCCACATATGCATGTGCACTCAAGTGACCATCAGTGTTCCCTACACATCACATGT
Organism: Ambystoma mexicanum; assembly: GCF_040938575.1. NCBI lineage: Eukaryota > Metazoa > Chordata > Amphibia > Caudata > Ambystomatidae > Ambystoma > Ambystoma mexicanum. Next base: position 176,150,246 of record NC_090927.1, read on the forward strand.
GAACATTCACCATGTGTACACCCCAGCATGTCAAACCACAACTATCCCCTCGCACCTGAAAGGAAAACACAACACATGAACAGGCATTGATCAGCAGAACACAACATGTACATAGGATACCACCATTACAATGTCAGAGTTGCCATCACACTGCAGGGCAAGGCAACTATCAACAACAACCCCCCCCCCTCACAAATGACCATGACCCACTGAACAACTGCACCTGGGTCATGGAGCCTCCAACCCTCAATTCCACCTGGCCACAGGATCACCTTTACCCTTTGTCACCATCTCCCACCTTGTGTGTAAAAAGATGCCTGAACCCTCAGAATCCACACTCATTTGCAAAATCACAAAATCCAAGGCATAAAAACGAACCCGAACACCCTCCAGTATATGACTTGACGTAGCAGTACCTCACAAAGGCCAAGTACTACCACAATGATGCAACAACCAAGGTAGCACAGCAAAACAATGTCACGACAGGATGTGAGACATGTGTGGTACATGACATAGGATGATGCACCATGAATGGATGTGTACTGTCACAGGTCCCCTGTACAGGCGCGGGAGTGTCACGAAACAACCACCCCCACCATGTCCCGGGTGCCTGCAAGGTCAAACTCACACAGGCCCCTGAGACCCTGGTGGGGAAGGAGGTTCAGGGATATGCAGTCGGGACAGGTGTTGACACACTGGATGACTGGAATGAGTGGCAGGAGAGGGGAGGAGGAATGACACATGAAACTAGGGAATGCACGAAAATGTACAACCTGCATGAACACATACACAATCCAAACAAACTTGGACATCATTGTCATGGCCTTCTGTAGTCCAGGGTCAGGAGTGGTACGAACCAACCACCCCCTCTAGGGTTTTGGCGCCTGCAAGTTCGGGGCTTACACAGGCATCCGCAACCCCAGCGGGGAAAGAGTGTCAGGGAACGTTGCTTGGATAGGTACGGGAAGCAGGAACACCGGGTAGAGGGTACAGGTTTCAAAATTGCATAGGATCACGGGTGATTAGGGAGAAAAAACATACCAAATTGAACCACACATACATCCATGCATCAGTACACTCCCCAGCAAGCCTATGCAGAGCAGTTCGAAAGAAAAACAACAAGACACTTAGCTCTGGTTTTGAGTGCTGGCCTCCTGCCTGCGCACTCTCAGGTCCGGTTACAGGAGCACTGCAATGCTGCAAAGAGAGCCACAGTCAACAACCTGTACGTGCCAATTACACAAAAACACAACACCAAACATGCCACATAGCAACAAACTACTCTACAAACAGACAATCTGGGGTCGATGCTTCGTACCCATATATAAAATCACCCCTGTGACGGGTCATACATAGTCAATGCAGTAAGTCAGCCGCTGGTGGGTGCGTGGCAAATGGAACACCAATGTGTCACAATTCACACAACATGCAATGTTCCCTGGGTAAGCAGACAGACTCATATAGCAAGCCATGACTACAGAGCAAGTTGCGTACCACCATGACCGAAACAAAGTTGGCAGTGCATTTATCATAAAGTACATGGAAAAGACATGCACTGCACCCGAGTATGTCCCTTGCTGTATGTCCCTGTGAGCTGCCCCTTTCCATGTCTCGGAAGGCTACATGGTTGATACAAGTGCCTCAATGGACCTTGGTGTACCGGAGGGTATGTGCTACTGCCCCTGCATGTGTCCCAGACAACCCTACTATCAACAGCCATCAGTCCACAAACACATCTGAGCTGCATTGTGTGCTTCAACACCAAAATTCGTCTAAGCTCTCCCTCAGTGCTGTGACTAAACCTGCATGTGCAACTCGCCTGGTGCAAGCTTTGCTGTGTCGTGGCCCCCCTGTTATGCTCACCTTGCCTGGAGTTCCTTGGAACATGTCAGCAGTTCTAGGATGTGGGTCTGCAATCACTGTGCCTCTGCTTGTGCACACATGTGCATGTGGGCACCAACAAACGGGTCCAGAATTCCGTCGTCCAATGGGCCATGTCTGCTGGCAAAGGTGCTCTGGAGGCTCATCCCCCTGCAGAAAGGGCATGAAACACATGATTAATGCTTCAAAGTCATCTGTGTGTGTCTCATCAGGCATCTCATTACTTGACCATGTTAGAGAGTCACATCACAAATCACACCATCAGTCCGACTTTCACATCCAAAGTGTGGAACACTATCTACAGCATGAATTGCAACAAGCACGTGTACAGGAAAGATATGAAACATACTACACAATGCATAGCAATCAATGTACACATTAATCATGACACACCCCATCTAGCAAAAGGTGAACAGTGGACAATAACACCTAAATCATCCCCACTAGGGGTGTCAACACAAGTCACACAGCACCAGACATGCCACAGATATGGCAGTCCAAAGCCCTTGTGTAATATTCTGTAACACCGAACCATCCTTGCGAGCCCATGGATAAGGGAGGCAGGAGTGGCATATGTGAGTCAAGGACAGCAAACACATACACAAGACAACCATGAAGGGCCCAGCTGGAACAGACAGTGGATGCCTTCAAAAGCCACAAAGCACCGCACCGTCACATGAAAGCACAATAGACTAGCAATTTTAAACTAAATCAACTATTAACTAATTACACTAACAATGGAAAACCTACATTACCTATTTAAACTAACTATCAAACAGAAACTTAACTAACTAAACTAAAAGGAAAATCAAAAATGGCCACATACGACCCGGGGGGTAGGGGAGGCACCCAGGAGGGGGGAGGTACAGGGTGCTGCTCAACATCCACATGCGATGATGCTGAGCCAAAAAAAAAACCTCCATGGGCTCAACGCCTGCACAGCCCGACCTATGTGGGAGATAGATGGTCGTCCGAGTCTGGCTCATCCTTTAAAGGAGGATGTGGCACAGTAGCCTGGCCGTGCCTAGCTGCAGCTTGCCCCTCGTCGGCAGCAAGTCTGCCGGACGGGTGAGCCTGGTTCTGTGTGGCGATGTGACATAGGTCTGCATGCAGAACCTCACGTGATACACGTGCTTCCTCTTGCAAAGTAGCACGTGTAACACGGAGTTCCTCCTGCAAGGCCTGGCTGGACAACCGCTGCACCTCCCGGCAAGCCTGTAGCTCAGCCGAGATGGTACGCTCAAGCTGTGCAAACCTCTCCTCTGCCTGCTGCCTCTGGGACATCATAAGGACACCCAGAGTGGATCTGAGGGAAGCATACTCCTCCCTCAGGGCATCCATGTGCGCCTCTGCGTGAGCAGCAATTGCTTGACGCAGAGACGACATTTCAGCCTGGCGTGCCCTGTCTGAGGCCGCCATGCCCAGCCTGAGCGAGCGGGCCGTGGACTGTGCCGCCTGCTGCTGGAGAAGCACCTGCCTAGCAGGGGGGAGCACAGATCGGGCCACACGCTCCATGCTCTCAGCGATGTTCTCCATTGCTGCCCCCTGTCGTTCGGAATTGGCAGTCATGTCTTGCTCCCACTCAGTATACAGCGGTTGCGCGCGGCGACCGCATTGCCGGGCTTGACCCCTGCGGGACCCAAGGACCGGGGGTCCTCGCTGTGTTGGCACCGCCTGCGGCTGCACGACTACATGCCCCCGTCGACGTGATGTCCCAGGCACATCAGTGACTGGTGTGGAGGGTGACCCTGCGTCCCGATCCACCACGGGCGGAGGAACCAAGACTGTCTGATCCCTCAGTGCAGGTGTAGCAGACAGAGGAGTGTCCACATCAGAATCACTCACCCCTGACACATGGACTTGATGCTCATCCAACTCAACATGGACGTCAGGGTCGTCATCAAGGCTGGACTCATAGGCAGCCAGAGACAAGATGGACTGCAGCACTTGGGGGGTTTCGTGGCCTACCACCCCACGACCCCCATTAGTGCCGGGTTGATGTGGTGTTACCAACCCTGTGTCTGGCATGACAGCACCATCCTCTGCCTCCATTGCGTCATCACCTGAAAAATAGAGAGAAAAAAGGTCACTACACATGTCAGAAGCACACGACACACACACACCGACAGCAAAGGCATCCGGCAGACATGTGACACACAACATATGACCTGGCAAGCATGCTGGGTCTACTTTGAATAGCTTCTGTGATCAGACCAGTTGATCACAGAAGTTTCCATGGAAGTGGGTCTATGCATTGCAGAAAATGTGTACGCCACTCACTACCTACATGTACAAGCACTCCATGGTGTGTGCCAGGAAATATGAAGGCAGTGCAATGTCAAATTCACACATCACGTGCATTGTGCATTCAATGTGTACCATGTCTAGAAGCCAAGCACCCCTCCACCCCAGTACCAAAGCAGAGATGCCTAGCATGGTATCAAAAGGCTGACCATACACCTGTGTATTGACAGGCAGTGTTGACTGGCATCAACAGCTTAATGTGATTCAAATTACAACACTGCAAATGATGCTGGGACAGTGGGCAGGACACATGATGAAAACTCCGGAGGCCGCCCACGTGTGAAGAAGACACAACAAGAGTTGGACACAGTCATTGGCCATTGAACAGGCTGAGGCCTGTGAGCCACACAGATTGTCAGAGCCTAAACATGTGTGCAACGCAGGACTGAGCCACAGTTGACATGGGGAGGCCGATGAGATGGCAGGCAATGTATGTAACCAAGGACTCATATTACAGTGATCATCCAGTCAAGGACACATAGGGGCATGCGTGCAATACACATGGAGCATGAATGGGCACTCATGTCCCTGCGGGACATCTGACCCATGCACAGTACAAGTGAGATACCCTGCATCGAGTACTAAGGCTGTACCACACGGCATATGTCTGGCAGTTTCTACGCTGGAAGTTAGCATCTACACAGGACACATGAACAAGAAACTACACATTGGCAAGATTGAAGCAGACCAGTGCAAAGGTGGAACTGGGGTGCAGAGTGGCGGAGGAGGGGCAAGGGAGCATGCCCACATGGAGTCCCGCATGCAGGCAGAGGAGACATGCATGACGGAAGCATTGCATTACTTACACATCAGAACCATGTACACGTCACATGTAGCAGCAATCATGCACAACACATCCCACAAGTGAAACACACACGTCCTCAACAAACACGCATCAACACTCACTGGACTGGGCATCAAAGTCCAGCATCTCTCCCACTCCTTCGACCAATTCAGGTGGTATGAACTCCGCAACGAGAGCCTCATGCGGAGTGAGTTCTTCCTCCTCTGGTGCAGGCCCACCGCCAGTCACCAGAGTCAAGTTGTAATTTGAGGCACGCTTAGCCTTAGTGCTGCGCTTGATGTCATTCCAACGCTTTTTGCACTCCTGCGCCGTGCGCACCTCATGGCCGAATGAACTGACATGTTCCGCAACATGCTTCCAGTGGGTGTCACGTTGGGCAGCCGTAGTCTGACTATTGGCACCCACTAGCATGTCACGGCTGTGCCCCCGCACGTAGTCCACGAGGAAGTCCAGTTCCTGCTTACAGAAAGGCTTCTTCCTCGACGTACAGGAGGTCATGGCTGTGTGTGGGGTCCCAGCCTGTGCTGCAGGTGCAACCTTCCTCCTCTTGGACTGTGGCGCAGACCCTGGCTGGCTAATGCCGCCCTGACCAGTATGGCCAGTGGGTTCGGTGGATTGAGCCAAGGGAGTGGCAGGTGGAGGGATGACCAAAGGCCTGACTTGTGTCAGTGGCAGCTGGGTGCCCACTAATGGACACTGCACAGCAACATCAGCTGTGGCAGGGTCATTGACCGCAACGGTCCTGGTTGGCAGACTCATAACCGGGGTGCTGTTGGGTGCATCTGCCCCTGCACTTGCCAACACCCGGCTGTTCGGGGCAGCAGATGACATGACTGCCCCAGGGACACATGTCTTGGTCTGAGCAGCCCAGCGTGCCCCTATGGTTTCCCCCCTGGCCTGTTGGAGATCTACCAAGGGCTCTTCAAGTGCCAACGCAGCCTGCGCTGGCAGACCCTGAGCCTGGGTTGGCGGTGTCCACAGCTGCACCTGCAGCTACCACTACCCTTGGGCCCGTGGCAGTCGATGGAACGGACTGCCGGGTCGTACGGGTGCCAGTGCCAGATGCAGGAGCTGCATCCCCCGGAACCACAGGGAGTGGTGGCATGGCTGCACCGACACATGGCACAACATTGTGCTCAAGTGGCGCACCCCTGCCTCTTCCCCCTCTGTGGCTGCCCTGGACACCCTGGAGTCCCCCTACTCCCTGGTCACCACGGCCATGTCCCCGACCACGCTCGCCACGAGGAGGACGCCCAGCTGAGGCGCCCCTCACCTTTGGTGCCCTCCCAACCATGGCACAGATGTAGTAGTGCTGGCACAGATGGAGTGGTGCCATTGGGAGGTGTACACCATAATTGACCTGGGCAATTGAGGTGAAGGGGGTGGGAAGCAAGATGTTAACAGCCCCCCTGCACCTGCAAGGCTGTATGTGACCCCGGTGATGTGGTGACGGGTCACGCAATGCTCAGGCACCCCAAAACTGCAGTAAAACCGTGCACGCAACCCTGCAGCCTACGTGCGTGGATTCAACCTCCCGCATTACGCGGTGGCACCCAGTAACACGAATAACGCGTACACGTGGGACACGCAGGCTACTATGACATCGAAAATGGGTGCGATACACAGGGGCACCCGCAGTGGGAAAAAGAGCGTGTGCGACTCACTGCCTGACTAGCGCGATGCAGAAAAACACACGTAGCCAATACCCCCGCCAAAAGAAGAGATACGTCCTTGATAGCTGTGAAGTTGTGATGGCGCGCGAAACAACAGGAAGCAGCAACACACGTCGGTCTCCACGAAAGGCACATACAGCGAACTGCTGGGCCCGCTCACCTTTAACCCGTGCTGAGGGAAACGCACGTGCGCATCACGTCACTAACGCGCATGGGCCCTTTGCTCGGATTACACGCGGACGTGCAGTTTTCCACGCGCGCTTACGCGCATGGGCCCTTTCCTCGTATTGCACGCGGACGTGCAGTTTTTCACCCGCGCTTACGCGCATGGGCCCTTTCCTCGTATTACACGCGGACGTGCAGTTTTTCACGCGCGCTTACGCGCATGGGCCCTTTCCTCGTATTACACGCGGACGTGCAGTTTTTCACGCGCGCTTTAATGCCCATGCACGTCTGTACGTGTCACGTCACAGGGGCGCTTGCGCTTGAGGGGCCTTCTGTCCAATGAAAATGCATATGCGTGCAGACGCGCTTACGCGCTAAGGGCCTTTCCTCGAATTACACGCTGACGTGCAGATTTTTCACGTGCCAAATCACTCCGTATCAAGCTGGCCACACGTAAGCACACGGAAGACCACGCTCCTGCCCAGAAGGCCGAACTACTGCCCCCCAGAGCCCCGAGCATGCTCCCACCTGCCATCTGCTGCTGCCTCACTGCCTGCTGCCCACGTGCCCTGCCATTTGCTGCCTGCACATCAGCTAGAGGTGCTGTTGCTGGGATCACCCCTGCTGGAACCGAAGACTCCCGACTGGGATTCCATCGCTCCACAGCCCAGCCCCAGGACCCAGTTGCCCACCCACTCCTGCCTCTTGGGTTGTCATGTCGGGGCAAACACCATCTGAGACCACTGACAACCCCCAGCCAGAGAGGCAGAGGGGCACCAGCTTCAGTGCCACCGAAGTTGGTGTCCTGGTGGAGCAAGTCCTGGGGCAGTATGATGCCCTCTTCGGAAGTTCCCGCGCCGACAAGGAAGGACGGACTCGGATCTGGACTGACATCGTGACTGCCATCAACGCGGAGGGGGTGGCAGTCTGCGACTTACAACATGTCAAGAAGCGCTGGGAGGACTTCAGGTCCAGGACCTTGAACAAGGCCCGGCGCCTCTTGAAGGCAGCGGATGCCAAGGGGCGCCGGGGCCACTTGTCGGTAGAACAGATGAGGGTCCTGGAACGCATATCCCCAGCGCTCCACGTCCAGGTCCTTGAGAGGCAGACCCGTCTGGAGTCGAGCGGTAAGTGTACATGCATCCTGATTGTGAGCAGTGCGTGTGGTGATTTTTCAGTAGTGTGCAGGTTGCACATCTGTTTGTATGGGGTCGAGTATGGGTGGGGGTGTACAGGGCCGTGGGGCTAACACATGCGTGGGCTGAAATGTGTGAGACATGGATGGTGCTTGTGTGTGTAGGCTTGCATGCCAAATGCAGTTGTGTGGGCACACATGTTTGGATGAATGTGTATGTAAGTAGACATGTCCGTGATGTCACGCATGTATGTTGTTTTCGGCTGCATGTATCAGCACTGTGTACATGTGCATGTGTGTGTATTTGACAAGGGTGCAACAGTGATGCAACATGGATGCATGTGACAGCGGTATGTGGAAGCCTGATTGGCAGATGTGACATGGATGCCCGTCTGAACACAGCGACACTTGGCAGAGGTGTACACATGCATGCAAGTGTGGTGGTGTGTGTACATGTGTGGTGCACTTCCTGTGTTGCATGTGATGTCTGGCTCACCTTTGGCTGCTCATGCTGTTGTATGTGTATGGATGGTGCTGGCAGTTGCGATATGGCTGTGGTATGGCTCATGTGTGCGAGTTGAAATGACATGTGTGTTGGGGATTATGATGACATGTCTGAGGTTTGCCAATGCCACTCATGTACAACTGTCATGTGTTTATGTGTCCATTGTACAGTGCCCTGATGCCTGTGTTTTGTTTCTCCCTGTCTGCAGCGTAAACTGATGAAGAGGGCGGAGAAGGTGCTGTGGAGCACAGCGGCGGGGATCCCACCGCCAGCCGGAGACGCAAGGCCCGGCTCCCCTCCCATGTTGTCATCTCGTCGGGGAGTGAGGAGTCCGGTGCCGCATCCCAGGCCGCAGCTGCCGGGGGGAGGTCCAAGAGGCGGAGGTTGGAGTTGGACTCCTCGGCAGCAGAAGGGGCAGCTGGGACCCCACAGGGCCCAACAGGGGAAGATGGCACGGAGTCATCCAGGTTGGTAGGGGGTTTGGTGGAGGAGGAGGCCATGCAAGCACCAGAGACGGGGTCTGGAGGTGGGGATCCCACTGGTGCTAGTGGTGCAGTGCAGGACCAGGGACAGGAGGCAGCACAGGCCGCCGCGGAGGTGCCTGTGTGCAATCCTGTCCCTGATCCTGTTCCTGCATCATCTTGCACCAGCAGGGATGCCTACGTCCAGACCAGTTTTCAGGCAGGGGATGAGCTCACGTCAACTGGCCTTCCTCTGCCTGCGGACGTGGCTATCCGGGTCTGGGTTGAGCCTGACCTGGCTGGTGTGGCGTTGCGTCAACGGGCCATGCGAGGTGACCTGCAGTCTTTTCATGAGGAGACTGAACGTCATCTCGAATGGCTCGTTGACCACGTCAGCCTGCTGGGACAGGTCACCCAGGCCGGATTCCTCCGTCTGATGGGGCTTGCTACGACCCCCTCCTCAACTGGACCCCCTACGCGAAAGTCGTCCTACGTGCCATCTTCCCACCCATCAGTCACCTGGGTGCCCTGTGGAGCTGCCTCTGACGGTGCGGCCAGGTTGGTGGAGGAGGCATCCCTGCCACAGTCGGGAGTCGGACGTCCAGCAGGGGTGGCCACATCTACGACTGCACCCCAGCCGGCGGAGGATGTGCAGGCAGCAGGAGGCAGTGCAGGGGCATAGGCACAGCAGCAGCAGCAACGTGGTGGGAGCCATGAAGGCTCGGGGCCTTCAACATCGGAGGGGCAGGCATCGGCCGGAGGGCAGGAGGACCCAGGACAGAGAGTGTCTTCCGTGTGGCAGTGGTTGGGCCACGCCATAGATGCGGAGCGGCAGCGGGCGGAAGAGGCACGGCTCAGAATGGTCAGGGCGGAGAACTCCATGCGGAGGGCCCTGAGGCGGGCCGAGTGCCTCGAGGCAATCCGCAGGGGTTTGGAGGTGGACACGTCGACGGCCCACCGGACCCTCGGGGCCATGGAGGAGGACCGCCTCCGGGACATTGAGCAGGAGTTCGATGATGCGCTGGCCCGGGACATCCACAAGTGAGCCGTGAAACTAGCCCGCTGCCCTTGTACATAGTTATGTAGGTAGTGTTAGGTTTCATTTTTGTTTTGATTTTATTTGGACCTTTCGGACATTGGCCACATTTTTGTATATAGTTTATTTTATTAGATAGTGTAGTTAGATAGGTTTCCTTTCTTTTGTTGGGATAATGGACCCTGGCTTGTTCCCATGTACATAGTTCACTGTTGGATTGTATTTTTTTTCACATTTTAACCATGGAGCAATGGCTTTCTTTTTTATTTCCCATTGGATTTTGTTTTGTGGACATTGACTTTGGACACCATTACTTTGGAATTTTATTTTTGGTTTTGCTTTTTTTCACGGACATGCTTCTTTTAATTTGTGTACATTCACATTTCTGTTTCTTCATTTTTGATTCTATTTATGTTTCCTTTAATACATATTTTTTTTGGTGAACTTCAATGTGTGGTATCTCATTGGTTTCATGCATTTCATGATATGGGTTTTGAGATTCACTGACACCCATTGGGTGTATGTGAGGGAAATGTGTTTGTTTCGGAACTTGCAATTGGTGTTCTGTGATGTAATTGCAAATTATGAGTGGGTGGATGCAATACTCGGGTGGGTGTTTTGCATTTGGAGGCTGACCATAGGGACCAGGGATCTAGATTGTGATGACATGTTGGCTGGGGAACATGAGTTGGACATGGGTGTGGGCCTGCTGGCAGGTGCCCCACAGTTCTGGGGGGTGGGGGTGGTGGGGAACATGAGTTGGACATGGGTGTGGGCCTGCTGGCAGGTGCCACACAGTGCTGGGGGGTGGGGGTGCTGGGAGACATGGGTGGGGGCCTGGTGGAGGCTGCCCCTGGTGGCTGGGGGGTGGGGGTGCTGGGAGACATGGGTGGGGGCTTGGTGGAGGCTGCCCCTGCACTGCTGGGGGGGTGGGGGTGGTGGGAGACATGGATGGGGTCTGGTGGAGGCTGCCCCTGGTGGCTGGGGGGTGGGGGTGCTGGGAGACATGGGTGGGGGCCTGGTGGAGGCTGCCCCTGCACTGCTGGGGGGGGTGGGGGTGGTGGGAGACATGGGTGGGGGCCTGGTGGAGGCTGCCCCTGGTGGCTGGGGGTTGGGGGTGCTGGAAGACGTGGGTGGGGGCCTGGTGGTGGGTGCCCCTGCACTGCTGGGGGTGGGGGTGCTGGGAGACATGGGTGGGGGCCTGCTGGCAGGTGCCCCACAGTGCTGGGGGGTGTGACAGGTGCCCCACAGTGCTGGGGGGTGGGGGTGCTGGGAGACATGGGTGGGGGCCTGGTGGTGGGTGCCCCTGCACTGCTGGGTGGTGGGGGTGCTGGGAGACATGGGTGGGGGCCTGCTGGCAGGTGCCCCACAGTGCTGGGGGGTGGGGATGGTGGGAGACATGGGTGGGGGCCTGGTGAAGGCTGCCCCTTGTGGCCGGGTGGTGGGAGTGCTGGGAGACATGGGTGGGGGTGCTGGGAGACATGGGTGGGGGCCTGCTGGCAGGTGCCCCACAGTGCTGGGGGGTGGGGGTGGTGGGGAACATGAGTTGGACATGGGTGTGGGCCTGCTGGCAGGTGCCCCACAGTGCTGGGGGGGAGAGGGGGTGGGGAACATGAGTTGGACATGGGTGTGGGCCTGCTGGCAGGTGCCCCACAGTGCTGGGGGGTGGGGGTGGTGGGGAACATGAGTTGGACATGGGTGTGGGCCTGCTGGCAGGTGCCCCACAGTGCTGGGGGGTGGGGGTGGTGGGAGACATGGGTGGGGGCCTGGTGGAGGGTGCCCCACAGTGCTGGGGGGTAGGGTGGTGGGAGACATGGGTGGGGCCTGGTGGAGGGTGCCCCACAGTGCTGGGGGGTGGGGGTGGTGGGAGACATGGGTGGGGGCCTGGTGGAGGGTGCCCCTGCACTGCTGGGGGGTGGGGGTGGTGGGAGTCATGGGTGGGGGCCTGCTGGCAGGTGGCCCACAGTGCTGGGGGTGGGGGTGGTGGGAGACATGAGTTGGACATGGGTGGGGGCCTGCTGGCAGGTGCCCCACAGTGCTGGGGTGTGGGGGTGGTGGGAGACATGGGTGGGGGCCTGCTGGCAGGTGCCGCACAGTGCTGGCGGGTGGGGGTGGTGGAAGACATGGGTGGGGGCATGGTGGAGGCTGCCCCTGGTGGCTGGGGGGTGGGGGTGCTGGGAGACATGGATGGGGGCCTGGTGGTGGGTGCCCCTGCACTGCTGGGGGTTGGGGGTGCTGGGAGACATGGGTGGGGGCCTGCTGGCAGGTGCCCCACAGTGCTGGGGGGTGGGGGAGGTGGGGAACATGAGTTGGACATGGGTGTGGGCCTGCTGGCAGGTGCCCCACAGTGCTGGGGGGTGGGGGTGGTGGGGAATATGAGTTGGACATGGGTGTGGGCCTGCTGGCAGGTGCCCCAGAGTGCTGGGGGGTGGGGGTGCTGGGAGACATGGGTGGGGGCCTGGTGGTGGGTGCCCCTGCACTGCTTGGGGGTGGGGGTGCTGAGAGACATGGGTGGGGGCCTGCTGGCAGGTGCCCTACAGTGCTGGGGGGTGGGGGTGGTGGGGAACATGAGTTGGACATTGGTGGGGGCCTGCTGGCAGGTGCCCCACAGTGCTGGGGGGTGGGGGTGCTGGGAGACATGGGTGGGGGCCTGGTGGAGGCTGCCCCTGGTGGCTGGGGGGTGGGGTGCTGGGAGACATGGGTGGGGGCCTGGTGGTGGGTGCCCCTGCACTGCTGGGGGGTGGGGGTGTAGTCTAAGGTGTTTCTACATTCCAGTCGCTTCCAGGTTTTCTTGCAGGGTTGGTCACCTTTTGTATTGCCGTTTACCATCTGACAGTTACGTGAGGCAAGGGCTCGAGACCAAAATTGACCTCGATCAGGTACATCAGACTCAGGTATCTGGTTGTTTTCCATGGTTTGAGGATTGAATCGAAACCAGCTGCAATTCAAATCGCCACATACAATCACTGCTAAGTTGGTGTACTTGAGCAAGGCGTCGTCAATTAAAGTTGTTACCTTATCGATGAAATCTGGGGTGGAGATCATTGCTGGATTCCAGTAACAATTGATTACAGGTAGGTGACTGTGTGTCTTAGAGTTCGTCATGTCAGATTGAATAATCGTGCACTGCACAAATGGATTTGGGTTGACTGCAACAATGGGGGTCATCCAGTTATAAATTTTCACCATAGTTATTAAGCCTGAGTAAGGACGACCTTTGCGTTTTTTTTTGGCCGGGTTTAAAAAGATACTGTATCCATCTTGGGTAGGTGCTTCACAAAGCCATGTTTCTTGAAGGCAGATTATGAAGACATCGTCTCGAGGTTCTGTAAAGTTGTTGAACAAATGCGTAAAGCCACGGGTGTTCCAGGACATCAGAGTAAGCTTCATCCGAGTCACTCATTGTTAATGGTTTTGGTCGTTTCTTCTATTAGCAACAGGTCTGCCTCCATCCCTTCCGGCTAAGCGGTCCAAGTCGCTACGCGATCTATGCAGAAATGCTAAAGATTTCCGTAGGGACATCCGGCAGGTGGTACTTTCGGAATGATTTGTATTTGTCTTCCTGGTCGAAATTCCTTTTTGATTTATCAAGTTAGGTTCAAAGGTGATGTCAAATCCAAAGACCAGCAGCTCTTCGACTGCTTGTAATAAGATGTTTTTCACAGCACGTGAAGTTATGTGTAGCAGCACTTGGTCTGTAGATTTTTCCGTTGCGTACTCAATGATTTTTATGTCGTCGGACGTTATTGTCCGGAGTTGAGGGACACAGGGGAATAATTTTAGAACATTAGCTCTGTTTAAGTTTAATTCATGTTCATCCGCATGAATATTCTGGAGTCGGAGTTTCTAGGAAGTTGTTGCAAGTTTTGAGGTAGTATCGCTATGTACTCTAGTGCGAAAGTGAACATCAGTTTTCCTCTGATTCAATGTTAGCTTAGGGTTTAGTTTTGAGCTGACAGGTGAGAATGAGACCTTTGCGACAGTTGAGTTTTCCTTTATTGAAGGTTCACAAGAGCGTTGTTTGCACAGGTTTTCGTTCAGAGGGATTGACTTCTCTGCCAATTTGTCGAAAGCATTGTTGGAGTGGCTTCATAGGAGGAAGCGTTGTGTGTTTCGCTTCCAATTGAATATGTAGATAAGTTACATAGGTCTGCAGAACTTACATCGGCCGAGCTAGACAGACTCTGGATGTCCGAGTCTATGCGTCGGCGTTTTGCCGATTGTTCAGACGGAGCTTTGTTCTGACCTTTTGGTTGGGGAGACCGTTGAATTTGTGAAGAGCTTACTTGTGAATGGCCAGTTTTTCTCTCAAACAGACCAGTTTTTTTTCGGGTAGTCAGGATTCTTATGATTTCTTTTACATTCTGACGTGTACTTTTTTGTGGCGGTTCGTTGTGGCCAATGTCGGTATGTTTCTTTTTGACGAGATTAGGACCCTTCTTGGTCGTTTTGGTTGTGGCAAAAGTTTTGGCTGGGCCACTGAATATGTTGAAAGTGGTCGGTTGCAAACTTACTTGACCAAGTGGTTCCACGGAAGTCTCAGTCAGAAGGGGAGCACCATTTTCTGAAGGGCCAGCGATGTCCGTAAGTCTTGGTGAGTCACAGGGGAGCTCAGATTCAGATTGGACCAATTGGATGGGAGCTGAAACGCTGGTATCAGGTTTTAAGGAGGAGCAGACATTGTTTGCTGCAAGATTTGTCTCGTTTGGCAGTTGATTGTCGCCGTTTGGAACTGATGAATTGCTTTTTGTACTTGAAGGCGGCGCATACACTTGAGTATTAAGATTAGCATTTTTCCTCATCCATTTCACAGCATCTAGCAGACCTTCTGTAAGTGTATCGTTTTGGCAGTGATGTCTTGCGGCCAAGTCGCCTAAGCGTTCTTGCTATCTTGTTGACTGGTCAGTATTTTTTTCCATTTGTATTTGAAGAAAGTTTGTGAAGAGATCGATTTTGTCTATTTTTTAAGCCAGGATCTGCATCATTGCTCCGTGGTCGGATATTTGACTTTGTAGGGCTTCATATAGTTTAGTAAAAGGTGCCAAAGCGACTGCGGATGCCGCGAGAACATTGTTATGAATTTGCTTGATAGCTTCGATTGAGATGCTTGCCTGTAAAATATTTGCAGATGTTGCATCTTGTTCATTTGAAGATGAGATTGAACAATCCAAATGAAACTTGGATTTGATGGGCGAAAGAGTTCGTGGTAGATTAGACGGTGGAAATTCACCATGAGGGGACTTGTTTAGAGAGAATGGGGAGCTTGCTTGGGCCAATTGGTGGTCTTGGGCTTTTGGGAGGGTTTGAAGATTTGACTTTAGCTTTGCAATTCTTTGTAAACGTCTTGCCCTGGCAAAAGAACTGGATTCCAGGTCAGATGGCTTGTTTAGTACTGTTGTCAGAGGCAAATTTGGGGAATGTCCGCTCAAAGCTCTTGTAGCGACTGATTCCTCTGGTGCTTGACACGCGTAGCTGCTACGGTTACCGTGGACCGAGAGCTCAGGCATGTGATTCGGGGTGGAATTATTGACACACTCTTTTACTGGTCGTCCTCTTAGAAGCGTTGATGGACCGTGGATTTTTTCGATGATTTGTTCACTTTGAGGGCACGCGTGATTGTGGTCTGTTGGCCGCTCAGCCGTCGTAGCTGCCAAATAAAATGGAGGGAGAGAGGTTAGGTGGCTGGACGTAGGTCTGAAAGAATGTAGGCTTTGTGACAAGAGCCACTGCAGTTGATTTCAGCTGTGCAGACGTTGTTGTTTGTGCACAGTTTAAGGAACATTGCATTACCTCATCGTTTGGCAGGTTTAGAAGTTCGTCGTCACTCACCGGAAAGGAAGAGGCACAAAGGTTGTATTGGTTGAATAGGTTGGGCTGCCGGAGCATCAGGCACTGAAGGAACTGGGTGAATCGAGAGATCATGTATTGTGTCCAGAGAAGCAGCGGCCGCAGCAGCACTCGACAGAAGGCACGTTGGCACAGCAGAAAGCGAGCTGACAGTCTGGACTGCCGGATCTTCTCCAGCGTTATTAATCGATTGGAGAATCAGCGGAGGATTGACGGAGATAGGATGGGGGACTGCAATCACTGGGGGCTCTAGGGCATCGCCGTTGGAGGTATCTAGCGACTCCCGCTCAACGATGGTACAGAACCCCCATATCTTCCCTGGTGGATTTGATCCACAAGTAGGTGAGGCCGTCTCTGAAGTTGTGAGTGGGATGCAGTCATTAGAACAGAAACGGATGAGTGGTTGCACTTCGTTTGGACGTTCATGACTCAAGACTTCAGGACGTGAATTAGGTTTATGGCAAACAGGCTGCTGCTCTGAGTGTTCTAAGTGAGCGTTTGATAGAGTTGTAGGTAGGGTAAGCGATGCGAGCAGAGCTCGACTAGCAGTTTTGCTTACCTTTGTTCTGGGTACTGCTTTCATCACGGTCCAAGGATTAAGCATTCGTCGGTGTTGGAGCGTTTTCTTGCGAGTCTGAGGCCCTTCTGGTGTTAGCGTAATCTAAATTGAGATTAAACGGCTGTGGCTCGGGAGCTCCCGGGAGCGGACTGGTGCAGACTGGACTCGTCGCCGGACTCCGCGCCGCGCTCTGCGCCGGCAAGACCTTTTTAAAGGTAAGCGGAGTAGAAACAGGACTGGACTGACTCGAAGTGCAGCTCCTCGCAAGAACAGAGAATAGAGACCGCTGCAGACTGGACTCGTCGCCGGACGATTTTTAAAAATAACAGAAACTAATGCATTGGTGTGCTATCAGTAATTCAGTAACATTTCTTAAGATGCCTTGCATGTAAAAAGGTTTTATTTTGTGTGCTCATTATTGGTAAAATACGATTTCTCACGTTTATGATGTGATTATGTGAAGCACTGATTTACTATATTTCATGACGAAACACCAGCACAATGGCGGCCACAGAAACTGGGAGGAAACCAAATGAAAACACATATGTCACCTGCTGTGTTTCAGGTGAAACCTGACTGTGACTGACTCAAATGCCACGTGACATCTGGAGCAACGACCCCTCTAACGGCACGTCAAGTGCAAGATCGAAACCACTTTGCGGAAATGTAACCACGCCTCTTGCCAATCAGACTGGAATGCTGCTGCCCGCTTTGTTCTCTTTAAGCACGAGGGCGTCTATATAGCAGGTTCAATCACTGTTGATTAGCCCTTTACCTGAAACATGTATATGCAGTTCAGCAATGCCTATCGGAACTGTATGGTTATATGTCAACAAGATTGCTAGTGCAGCTGTTTGACGCATTGAAGCCACCGGGGACGAAAAGCGAAGCCCTCAAAATAATATGCTATACAAAGAAATCATGCATTACATAATGGGATGATGTATTTCACTTATAGAGTTACATCCATAATCTAGTGCAATGCCCATGCTGTATTTTGAGATACTTTTTTAAATGGAAAATTACGTATGTTGACCATTACGAGATTGACTTAAATCAACTATTAAAAGCCATCCACATACATAAAAAATACAGTACAATACGTGGGACTGATTCCAAAATCTTTTTCTTGGAGTAAGCATAAACTATACCATGAGAAAGAGGCAACTTGAGGTGGCCAAACGTCAGGGACGTCATTTCACCGAAATGCCAGGGGTAGCGATGTTACTACACATGAACCTTGACCTCTGATGACACCGCAGAAAGTGATGTCATTTGACCCCACACCAAAGTGACATTACGGGAAGCAATGGAGCACAACCTTTCAAACCTCGACAAAACAATAAGTAGCATCACATGGCATTGTTGCTAAGTACACTACGAAAAATATGGTTACGATATCACTGTAATGTGATATACATTTTAGACAAGAATGGATCACCATATGTATCATTAATATCAGTGTGTATAGGCCCATATTACCAAGTGACTGTGAATGCAGGCAGACGTCCAAGGCCA
The DNA here is from genome assembly GCF_040938575.1 of Ambystoma mexicanum. Lineage (NCBI taxonomy): Eukaryota > Metazoa > Chordata > Amphibia > Caudata > Ambystomatidae > Ambystoma > Ambystoma mexicanum. The sequence continues at coordinate 176,168,135 of NC_090927.1, forward strand.
AATGATAATGGTGTCTTATTATATAGCACTTGCACGCTTTATATAGAACAAATATACATAAAATATCACCCAACCTGTGTTGGTACTCATTTGTCAACCTCAGAAGGATGAAAGGCTGAGTTGGCCCTGCCGGGATTGCAACTGCAACCAGCCGATCACAAACACATTGCTGGAGCGAGCGTTCTACCCACTGAGTTATATTACCGACTATAGCTATCTTACCGGCTAGAGTAAAATGAGCAATTACATGTCTGAATGTTCTCAAAGTAAGAAAGCACATTACGCTCTGAAGTGGATACCTGAGATTTAACAACAGGCCAGTTAATGTGCAGATCTGGTGCAAAGTTGGCCACAAGTCAAGTCTGCGTGGATCTACTTTTCTGGCTTCAGAGGTTGGCTTCACACGCCATCTCGTACTCTGGGCACTCGTTACCTCATACATGCAAACAAACTTCCTCAACAGCATGCCATGGAGATAGGAAAGATAGACACATAACAAGGCACAATGAAATCAAGGGCCACTGTATGTGCCATTTTCAAACATTTATACACTGTACACAAGCTTTTAGGCCAAATGATGTTGCCAAGTGACGAGGACACCGAGATGGAATATGTCTTGTGATGATCATAACAGAGAAAACCGCAGAAAAAAAGATGCTATAACTGTAACTTGCAAAAAGCTAAATAAATTCTACTCAAAATGCTTTTTGGAAGTTTTTGTCTGCATTGTGAATTTGAGATGTTTAAGAACAGACTAAATCAGTGACTCACCCCCTGAAGTGTGCCCGAAATAAACGTTTATTGAGCCTAATAATTATTGCATCGAATTCCAGAAAGACAAATTATTTGTTATTCCTATTTGTTCTTTTTTAGGGTCACGGCTCAAAGTGGTACACTTGTGGAACCCCCTGTATTTATTTTAAGAAGCCGGAACATGAAACCCAGCCACTCCAGAAACAAAGAGCCAAGTGGTGCTGGCTCCAGCCCAGGAGCTTCTATCTAAATAACAAACAAAAAATACATTTTTATTTTTAGGCGTACCAATGGAGACCTCAGGTCCTGCCAATTGTACGTCTCATTCATGAAGAGGCACTTGCCTGAGATGTTGTCATATGTTCAATTGCATATTGAGTGACTTCTCGCTGGAATTTCCACCAAGCAGTACATTTTTCAGCGAAGGATCTCATGTGGAATGGGTGTGTCAAGGTGTGTGTGGCCTTAAGTTTTTAGGTGTGTCAGGGGTTGTATCAGAGAATTGAAAACCGGTGTTACTTACTTGTATTGACAGTAAATCACTCCAACTGGCAAAACCTATTTCCTTTACTTTAGTTATACTTAACAGTGGGTTTAAATGTTATGTGGGAAGTGTGGACTGTGGGGTACATTTACCAGCCCTAACAGAAATTCCCTTCATCACAACACCACATGGCAACATTTCACCCAAAAACAGCTGTGTTGTGTTCTCCTTGACACATGTGTGATGTTGAACACTGTCATCTCAGAGAATGACTAAATTTGTTTTGCTTCAAATCAAGCACAAGAAAAATTACCTGCATTCAAGACGGCATTGCAATTTGTCCTCCTTTCATTTTTAAAATCACAAAGTTTTGCTCCATTAAACACAGCCTTGCTGTGTATTTCATCTGATTGCCATGGAGTAAGGCAACACCTTCCAGAACAGCATTATTTTCACTGAGAAAGTACATGCAGAGCAAGAATTCAATTTCAGTCAACACAGCTATGATTTCCTTCTGAAATAGACCAGTGCACTCAAATTACTGCTAAGGAAAGCAATAGTGCGGCTCTCTCTCTTGTCCCATGTCAATTTCAAGGAAATACTTGGCAGTATATCTCTCTGTGTCCAGAAAAAGACTGTATCTGTAAAACCCCTCCAGAAGGTTAATTAAAAAGAAACTGTGTGTGGTAGAAACCACATTTGTAAACTTGACATAAAAGAAAAATGAACCCATGTGTAAAATGGTGCTTTTAAAAATAAGGAGAATGCCGTTTAAAAGTGAAATACAATCACAGCCTGTGCTCATACAGAAATGGGATTAAATATGTGTGGATAGGGGTTTTGCTCTAAAATGTATATTATATTTATTCCCAAAAGGACTTGGTTTCTGTTGAAAGAAAGAAAAAAAACTTTGAAACCAGCAGAACAGGTGTGGCCCAGGCACTTACTTCAAAGGTGCTCTGCCACCCATGGGAAAATAATTATCTCCATAAGTGAACCACCCCCCAAAGGCATATGAAAGGCCCAAAGTGTGGAAGTTTGCGGCCTCGTCAGACTGTCCGGTATCCATACAGAAAGGAACAAAGGACCCAAGGGGAACTAGCATTTTCACCAAGAGGTGTGATTTCCTTTGACACCCCTCCCCAGCCCCAACTGCATGGCTTCAAAGGGTGTAATGAAAACCCTTTGTTCAGACTGACCCGGGGCAGACAATTTGGCTGTGGCGGTTGGAAGGACCACCCACACATATGACTAATCCAGCCCATTGACTTTAAATAACTTTTTATTAAGACATTTCTCCTAATGCCCTGAATAAGCAGTAATGTTATATTATGCCAGCATTGTATGTGAGTTATGGACAAACCCAAAGAGACTAAACACATGTTCCTAGCACCTCCGGAACGGGAACGGTAGGAAAAATGCATTTCCGGATAAGTATAAAGGATAGAGACATAAAACTTGGTGAAAATATGTGAAATAGTAGTGGGCATATGTGTAGCCATTTGCAGAATTTTAAATGTTATGTTTCTCCGAAAAATGGCAACATTGTGCCCAAAAGTGATGCTACTTCGCAGAGAGTTGGCAATCGGACTTTCTGATTCCCTGTGAAATATGGAATCTGCATATCTGTTTCTTATGTTGGTGACTAGTATAGATTTGATGTTCTGATCCATAACTCATTTTTGTCAAGAAATAGGCTTGGTGAGACAAAGGATGTCATAAATGCACACACATAAAATGATGTCAATTCCCCTGAAACAATCAGCCCGTAGGGAGGAGGTAACACCAGTAGGCTGGCCTATCCCAATAGAGCGGTAAATCCAGAGTACTTCCCCCAGATTGTAAAATTCTACGATGTCACTCTGCGTATTTAAGCAGTAGACAGGAAGACGCAAGGGATATTCAATATATTCAAAAACTCGATCCAGAGGCAGCTGATTCCATCGAGGCAGGAACATCTAGTTCCAGGCAGAACCACCCCTCCAGATCCAGCCATACTCAATAACCCAGGGAGAAAGGAGGAAAGGCAGCTGACCCCATCTAGGAGAGCCCAGTGACCAGACCATGCCCAGCTGTCCCAGTTACCAGATCTCTTGACCCTGCTGTACCAGTGACCAGATCCTTGGCCACCTGTCCGGAGACCTTGCTGGCTGTCCAAATTACCAAACTCAAGCTTACCTTGTAATTATCACATCATCCAGTACCCAAAAACTGCATATCCTGCTCTTTTACCCTTGCATCCTATTCAAATCCTACTAAAATCCCACACCCACTTTCCTGTCACTCTCTGACCGGCCTCTCTTTGCCCTCTTCAAGCTCCCACCTGCGAGGCTAAAAACCTCAGGGTAATCTTCGACTCCACACTCTCCTTCTCTCCTCACATCTCTGATGTCTCGAAGAAGTCACACTACCAGCTGCACCTCCTCAGAGGTGTTCTCCCTTTCCTCTCATTCCCCAAAAGCTCACTGTCTCCAGAGCTCTGGCTCTCTGTAGGCAGGACTACCGCAAAAGCCTCTTTCTAAATCTGCCTGCTTCTACTCTCCGCTTTCTGCAACTCATCCAGAACAGGACTGCGAGACTTGTCCTTGATCTTAAGCCCAGGGAACATATCTCTCCAGGACTGAAATCTCTGCACTGACTCCCAGTGACTGCGATGATTAAATTCAGAACCCTCTGCATTGTCCACAAGGTCTTTTGGGGCCTCGGTCCTCTATACCTTCAACTCTCATTTCCTATATATCTTCTTCGCTCATCCGCCTCCAACTCCATCAAGGTCAGTCGCTTCTCCAAGCAACGAGTTGGTGGTAGATCTCTTTCCTCAGCTGGGGCCTCCCTCTGGAACAGCCTCCCTGCCTCCCTGAAACCTGAGGAGAACCATCTCTGGTTCCGGAAGCACTGTGAAACCTTCCCCTTTGCGTCTGCTTTCTCTCCTCCTCTCCCCTGCTGAATTCCTGGTTGAAACTGTACTGATAACCTAGCCACCCTCTGCTCTCGGATTCAGGTCCCCTCCACTACCAGTTACACACCTGCACTGCCTCCCCAGCAACCCCCACAATTGGGGACTGTTTTTCTGTATCCCTTCAGTCCCCCACCAGCACTTGACACCTGATGTCTGCACTTACCCTTGCACTTGCCACGAGCTGGCCCTACTTCTCTTATTGTTTTATGTATTCTATTACCCCATGTACTGCACTGTCCCCTTCCCTCTCCCACTCCACACTTTTCCCCTTCCCTCATCCCCTGCACTTGCGTGATCTGAATGACACTCAGCCTAGTGGGTTCAATGTCTCTGTCTTCCCTCTGTTCCCCCTCGCTTGCTTTGTCGCGCCTTGAAACACTTATGTATAGGCGCATTATAAATGCCATTTCATATCATATTCAAAATCCCTAATTGCCAGTATCATCTGTTCACCTTTCCTTAGAAGAATCTGTGTTAGTCCATACCTGTTAGCGTATTCTTTTATAATCATTTCAGTTATCTCGTTAAGTCCTTAGTACCATTTTGAAATAAATATATTAATTCCTCTATAAGGAAGTACATAGTGCAAGCTGGTTAAAATTCAAACGTAACCCCCTTGCACGCAGTGTCTTTCCTTAATAATATAGTCATTAGAATATAGCATCAGTAGGACCTATCATTGTGCAACCAAAACCGAATTTGCCCATGTATTGTGCTTTTCTCTAAATTCTGATTTGCCTTTTTCCATAAAAAACCCAAACATAATCCGGTTAAGGATATTCCCTTTCCCTCAGAATCCTGTCTGTTATGTGCCTTTGTTTCTGATCCAAAAAACAATTTCCGATTTTGACAGCTAAGACCCTTTTCTTAGCTGCTTGTCATTTTAAAGCCTGTATAAAATAAAAGTTGCAATTCTGCCACATGTGTTTTCTTCTGCATTGTTTTCCTCCCAAAATCGATTTTCATTCCTGTGTCTTGTTACTTTGGTGCCCTGTTCTGTAGTCTGTAAACTCCCTTATCATTTCAGTCTAACCACACACATTTCTGTCATAGCTATCCTACCGCAATTGTAAAGTGAGATACAAGTAACAAGTCAAATCTGAATTGTTGCTCCTTTTGAAGGTTTTAATTTTCTTTTCTGGCCACCCATCTTGGGGTGGTGGGCGGTGGTTTAAATCTGATTGTTCCCTCTTCTTTCGGACTCCTTGCCACTGTTTCCATCCACAAAGAATTTAGTCAGCCAGTGTTTGGGGGAAGTGTTGCAGGGGGAGTGCTTAACCTTGTCCACAAGGCCTTCTGGGGCCTGGGGCCTAAATACCTTCAACTCTCCCTTCCTAAATATCTTCCTTCCCGAGCCCTTCGCTCCTCTGACTCCAACTCCCTCAGGGTCAGCCGCTTCTCGAAGCAACGAGCTGGGGGTCGATCTCTCTCTGCGGCAGGGGCCTCCCTCTGGAACAGCCTTCCTGCCTCCTGAAACTTGAGGAGAACCATCTCCGGTTCCGGAAGCACCTCAAAACCTTCCTCTTTGCTTCTGATTTCTCTCTCCCCTGCTAAATTCTTCACTGAAACTGCACTGAACCTGCACCTGGGTCACTCTCACCGACCTCGGTCTTTGGCCCAGCCACTCTCCACTTGCACTGCCTCCCTGGCAACCCCTGCACTGCGGGACTGTCTCTGTATCCCTACAGCCCCCCCTCCCTGCACTTGTCTGCATTTACCTTGCACTTGTCACCAGCTGGCCCTATTTATTTATTTTTTATTCTACTTACCTTGTTCTGCACTTCCCCCCTCCCCTTCCCCTTGCACTTTTCCCTTCCCCCTACCCCTGCACTTGCGCGATCTGAATGACACCTGGCCTAGTGGGATCGTTGTCTGTCTTCCCCTTGTTCCCCCCTCCCCGCCTCGTCCCGCCTTGAAACACCTGTGTATAGGCGCGTTACAAATGCCATATCATATGATATCATAACCTGTGTGCTATCTCTTATTTAAAGAAATGTAATTTTGGTTCTGTTTCTATTAAAGGTTATGTATTTTAGGTTAGGATTGTGAAGTAACTGTTGGGGGATTTTTGCATGTATACTGACACACAGTGGTGGCTGCTGTCCTAATTTTGATTTGCTTGATTTTCTGTGAATTCTAAAAATTTATAAATCTTTCATTGTTACACACCAGCCTGGTTCATAGTCCATTGCGACACAGGGTATTTGTTAAGGTGGGTGTGCGACGGGTTGGGTGCCTACTCAAACCAAGACCGCAGGGTTCAAATAAAAATAAAGCGTTTTTATTGTGTGCAGCATTCAATGTCAGTGGAAAGAGTCCCGGGCTGGAGTGTGCCGTGTTCTAAAACCGTTACAGGACATAAAAACTGGTATATGCAAATTATTGGGATTGATGGGAGTAAGTGGAACTTCCCAAGAACATGTTTTATTTGTTTGTAAGAAAAAAGATTTGTGGCGATTTTCCTTGCACCTGTAACTTAGCGTGAAAAATATCCATTTGCAAATGTGTCACCAGTGCGTTAAGGAGTAAGGGCGCTTCCTTAGTGAATCAGTAAGAACTTCCACCTGTTCTTCCCACAGCTGAAAGCTGAAAGCTCTCTAATAAGCACGTATGAGTATAATGAACATCATTTTCAGGTGTCAATTGGGAGACACAAATGTGAAACGCATGTCTCGGTTAACTTTAAACAAAAATGGTATTGTCAGTGAAGCGGCCCCTGTATGTTTTTTATACAGTAAATATAAACCATTATGTACCATATATATACTAACCATGTTAAAAAAAAAAAAAACGATTTGTTTTGTTTTGTATTAACACATTTAACTGCATGATGACGTATGTTTTTGAAAATGGTTTTATAGCTTGTTATCTTATTTTGTCTGCACTTGTTGGCTTCTCTGTGTTAATTTATAGAGTGAAACATAACAGTGTAGCTCCCGAACCAACTAATCTGGGAAACGGGAATGCCTTCATGGAGCCGTACAAATAATAAAGATGGTCATCAATATCTTGAGGCGGTGGGAAGGTTATTCTCTGGGTCTAGGATCTGTGTGGTGAAAATCCTAAGGCTGCAGTAAATAGGTTAGCAGTGGTCTTCAAACTGTGGGGCTGCCTCCTTAGAGGGGCCCGTAGGATGCCCCGGGGGCACAAGGCTCTTCAAAAATTGATTTCGGTGACGGCTTATGATAGGAAATATAGGAGATATGGCATCTGTAGGGGATCAGCAGTCCCCAAGCCACCTCATTGAGAAACTCAGCAGCTACAGAGACCTGTGATTCACCAGAGGTAAGGCCATGTGCAGACTTGAACTCTGCCAATGCAGGATGAAAAGAACCAGAAGATAAGCCTTCTTTGTGTATGTCCCCCCTGACACCATCAGTCTCGCCCTCTTGCTTTTACAGTTCAGGAAGTAGCTCAATACCCTCCTCTTCAAGGAAAGGCGTTTCCCAAACACTTGGGTCCACACACCCTTAACTCTCCATCCTACCTCAGACTGGGTGATCAGCTGGGTAATCAGCTCACCACTGTTTCAACGCCCAGGTTTCTTGTACATCCATTTCTGCCGCATTGACCTCCCTCCCTCCTACCCTGTGGTTTGTTTCCCACTCCCTTAGTCCTGTGCTTCCCACACTGTGCTCTCCCCCTACGATTTTAATGGTGCTCTGTTGCTTCCTGGAGCTAGGTTAGCTTAATAATAACTTGGCACACACTAAACACTGTATCAGTGCCACAATCCACCCTCAGAGGCTTATTCCCACCACTGGCACCAACATGATCACCATCAACACATCAGCCAAATGACGTATCCTGCTAGAACTGCCTGTCTTGCAGAAAGCACATAGGTCAGTCACTGCTAAATGACATGGCAATTGCGGGTGCCCTGAAGGGGGACATGCTCCAGTGCTTCCCTATCATTTTGTGGGTGACTGACTATCTGTTGGCGAATGAAGAGGAAAGGGCAGATGGGGTGACTCCCTGTGGAGTTGGAATGATGGTCCTCAAATATTGAGGGAGATACATTCCGCGTGTGGCAGTAGGTCATATTGTGTTGCAGAAGTATCTGTCTGCACATTTTTAAATGGGGGGAAAAAAGCTGAGAAAGGAGTTAAGGTGTTCATTGAAATCAAAGGATCTAGTCCAGAACTGTAATGAATTTAGTGGATCAAATGTTGGCAAACATGGCTGCAATCTGTGAAATTCATTTGCAGGGACACTGCCTTCAAATCTACAGAGGGCAGAAATCAAGACTTATGTTCCAGCTGTTTTCTGTGCTCTCATGCCTAGAAGGAAGGAAGTAGTCCAACATTATTTGTTCAGTTTTTGCTTCACACAGAGAATTGCAAATAAATTCTAGCCACTTGTCTGTGTTCTGTTGGAAGTTGGTTCTGTAAATTACTGCTGTTTAGGAACTGTGGTGGTATGACTCAAGAACATAGTAGTAGCAAAAAGTACTAATATAAAATGATCACATTACAAAAAACTCCATAAAGAACACAGATAGATGTAGGACATTCATCGGTGGATTACAGTTGCTTGTGTTTTACGTGGTGATAAGGTCTTCTTTCCTATCACCTCTTTTCTGCCAAATATGTTCAATAATGAACCCTGTGTGTTAAAGACACTCTGTTATAAATTTACCTAGTGATGGTAAAGAAGACCTTAACACCACGTAAAACACAAGCAACTGTAATCCATGTAATGCATCTATCTGTGTTCTAGGGACAGAAACTTGTGCAAGTTGGGTTTAGAGAATAACAATACTATCCTTAAAAAGAAAGGAGAACAACTCCAGTGTGAAGCATTCCACGGTGTTGAGTTAGTTATTAGAGAAATTAACCCACACTGTTTGTATATTTCTTGTGAGATATATGTTTTATATACTTGTTATGGAGTTTTTTGTAATGTGATCATTTTATGATATTAGTACTTATATGTTTAATAAATAAACGTTTTAATGTTCATATGTGAATCACTAGATATCAGGTATATCCTCTGCAATTGTACTTATTTGGGTGTAGACACCTGTGAATACATCTTCTTTTTGTATAATTTATATCTACAGCTAATTAATCAGCACCACTGATGTCAGACACAACAGCTATAAAAAAAACTACAACATTTTATGGGGTGACTGTACAGAGTGAGGCAGCATGGTGACTGGCTACCTGTGAAACTGGAGGTCTTCTGCATTAGTTTCAGTCATATGCATGGTGTTCCCTCATATGAAACCGCAAAGATGTGGTTGGCACCCAACATGGTCCCAGACATTTCCTGACCAACAGTGAAGGTGGGAAGATGTTCTCATTATTTTATTTGTAGTTTAAAGGACATTAATAAATGGTGCAAGAATATGTATCCTCTTATGCTCGTGGAACTCTGAAGTTGCTGCTGGAGTTGGTAAAGTTGGTGCGGTGGATGTCAAAACCTGATGTTATGAAAGATTACCATCTGGCAAGGTGTAAAAGCCCTAGGTTATTTGATTTGTACTGATAATGAAATTATGGGTTAATCCATTCCAGAAAGGGTGGTCTGCTAACCAGACCATTCTTTCATTAAACTTTGCCAAAAGCATAGTGTACACCTGTGTGCTGATGCATCCGTATCCTGATCTGAAACTCCTGCTCTCAAGTGGCACATAACAGGTTCAAAGGTCACAGGTGCTCAGTTTAACAGATGTTGTGATGGCAAAGTCACTGCAGTGTGGAGGTTCCAAATAAAATCTGCACATCGGTTCCGAAACCATGGTAATTATGATAAACTAGCAAGCAGGTTGCAGGATAATCTGGAAATATAAGTCATATCTAGGTTTTTGCAATGGTGGCTAGTAGCTGAAATAATTATTAAAGACACATTTGATTTGTAGCATAGCAGTGTCATCCCTGTGAGCTCTTATGGCTATGGGAGGCTATGTGGATTTCCATCATGTATCCGTCTGAATTCCAGCGAATGAGAGGAAAGGCAGGCTGCATACCGCAGTTGACTGGAGGAAGGTTATATCCTCCTTGGAAGGCCTGGGTTATCCCTACTGGTGAGGCACTGAGAACATCAGAAACAATTCCATAACATGGGCTGGTCTCACATTAGGGGTCTAAACACCAGCAAGCCTTTAGAAGCAGCAGGCTGGGAAGGATGCGGAGTTAGGATGGAGGTCACAAGTTGGTTTGAGGAAGGATCCACCTTATTTTTCTGTTGGCTTTTCTCACCATTCTGTCCCCCCGACATCCTGCACAACAAGGCACTCTGGGTATCACATCAGACAGCAAGGGCCACTTGTTTCAAAGATGGGGATTGGACCCCTTCAGCTTGATTTCCTCCACTGCCCTGTGGCATTTTAACTATAAAAGGGGGCATCTCCCGCTTTTTCTTTGATTCATTCCTGGATTTTAAGAATAATTAATTTCAGCCTCTTTTCAATGAGTTGACAGTTCCAAAGTCCTCAGCCACTGAGGCGTAGAAGGAGTTTATCAAGACAGTTCAAATCATTGCTCCCTGCACACTGGGTACATTAGAAGTGACTTTGCTTAGGACCAAGGCCTGCCACTCTGCTTCCAAATGGCTGTAGGCTGGGAGAGCAGTGACTGAGAGGAGTCTCCTTGTTCTGAACGCCCATGCAGTGGGTTTCACAGATTCCTGAGAGCCAGAACAAGTCAGGATGCCTGATTGTGCCATTCTAATGGATTTAAGATACTTTTGACCCACGTTCAGTCCATTTGAACCAACAGAAGCCAAAGATGCTGTCTTTGCCACTCACTCTCACTCTTACTTTGAACCACCTGTAACACTCACCTGGTATCCACAGGGAGGTCACTCAGCCTGTTCTGACCTCTTACGACCTCGAACACTTCCCTGGAGGCTATTCGACTGGAGACTGGGCCTGAAACACAGGATTGGTAGAGTTTAATTCCCTATTGTCTCTATGTGCTTGAACCCCTTCTTCCCCGGGGTCCAACCCTTCCCTTTGATCCACAGCTCACCTTGTTTTCTTGGATAGTGTGCTTTCCATCCTGCCTTCAGCGCAGGGGCGCGTTGATTGATGCGGGCTCGTTGCTGTCTAGTTACTTCACTGGCAAGAATCCGACAGGTAAGTATAATGAGTCTTTTGAACAGTTCTCTAACTTTGTTCTTTCCTTCCTTAGATGATGGCCGGCGTCCGGGGATGGCGCCATGCTGCTGAGATGAGTAGCGCTGAAGGTGAGTTAGAGTGCAATGCGCGATGCACCCCTTTCGTATTTGCATTGAACTGAGTTATTTTTCTGTGTCTTTTAGGTGCCGCGATGTTTTCAGCGTGGATGCTGGTTATGAAGAACAAATGCGGTGGGTAAGCGTGGTATGCAGCGCCTCTAGATGTTTCCACGCTAACCTGGTGTGTCTTTTCCCTCTTGCAGATGGATGAGAAGTTCCGGAGACAGAGTTCCCCCAGAGCGGCTGGGATTCAGGTAAGCATTTGAAGCTCGTACAGTATTTAAAAATAAGCAAAGATTTGCAGAATGCTTACTAATGCCTTTTTTCTGTTCTTTTCCCTTTTCCTTAGGAAGCGACGTGCCGGGATGGGAATGACACAGCCGAAGATGTCCGCAGAACAGAAGGAGTGATGGCTGATGGGCAGAAGCGACGCAAGGTAAGGCTGTTCCTAACGGTGTTCTTGTTCTTGCAGGAGCTAAGCGCAGAAGAAAGATGCAGGCCTACTCGAGACCAATCCGAACACGGTGAGTGTCACGCTGCAGGTGCAGAAAATGCAAAGCATGTTTCTCAGCCTGGGTGTGGCTTAAGTAGTCTCTGGGTATCCCAGGTGCCTCTGGGCTGAACCACAACCAAAAGACTAGACCGCACATGCAGTTCTGGGAACCGAAATATGTGGGGGCATCCATTTTGTCCCCATCAATACACTACAAGTCCAATCCCCAATGTTATCCTATGGGAGTGAGTGAGTCTGGTGCCACAATCGCCAAGTCTGACTCCAAGTGGGTCTTTGGAAGGATGGAGAGGCCCTTGAGGCCCATGTAGGTGATCGTGGTCTGGCTCCAGCCTGACATCTTGGAGGGCTGGGGACATGAGGGGCAGGAACTATGACACCACCGTTGTTTGGACCCATCAAAGCGGTGACAATGCATCACCCCAGCAGAACCCCTGTCCAGCTTGAGCATCAGCGCACCGAGCAGCTGACTTCAAACCACTGCGCCATCAAACGAGGAATCACACCACCAGGAATTTTATTTGCTGCTTGACTGGAACTGCTGAATCACTGCATCACTCTTTGAACCAAGCCACTGGTACTCTTTGTCTCAAACCACATTCATTCATTGATCCATTCCTGGTGGGCAATTTACTTGAATTGCCAGATGCCACCTATGAACCAAATGGATCACACGCTCAAATCAAACTTAACACTGACTTACTGCCTGGGTCCTACACGGCTCGATACCTTTCAACCCATTTTGACACACAAACATAACAGTCATAAACTCTGTAATTAGGTACTTTTAAGTGTCCCTGTTCCGTAGTCCAATGTTTGAGACTCTAGCGACTAGTTAAGTCCATGTTTGTGCCTTTTTCTGCTTTTGAATGACATTGATGCTTTTTTTGCCTTTTTACACCATGAAAAATCATCCAGAGTGTTTATACATTCCTGTGCTGCCTTTCCTGTCTTCTTTGACAGGGTTGTTTTTTTTATTGTGTTTTAAAACACAGCACAATCAATGGACAGGGAGCAGAATTCCTACAAAAGAAAATAACAATCTAAAAGCCAGCGAGACTCCTCAGATCAAGCAATGAAATCCGCCTGGAACCAAAACCATACTCCAGGAAAAATCTAGAGAGCTCCTTTTTCTCCCACCTGGCAGTAAAAACCTGGAACAATCCACCGAAAGAAATACCAAAGACCACCTAAGATTTAGAAAACCACTAAAAACCTTCAACACCTCGTAACCAGACAAAAACAGCTGAATCAATCATACAGGAAATACAAAGAACAGGCTGACAGAATCCATGACAGCACAGAAAAGACCTGGAACCAATTAAAGGGAAACTCCCACTAGAACAAGAGAGACAATGGTAGGTGGAACTGACCACGAGCAACAACCCTATCAGGACAGAACAATAGCAAACAAGCATAACACAAACAGGCACAACTACCAACCTTACCCACGCAGACAGGGCGTTGGATATGGGCATAGGTTGCAAGTAGATTGATCAAAGAGGACCAGTTTGCACCAACCACAAACTGGAATGTAGGGGCTGACTAAAAAAAAAAACAAAGATAGAAATGCAGAGAATAACTAACTTAACATAATGACAGAGAGATGAGAGACAGCCTTATGCTGAAACTAGATCACTGAACGGAAGACAACCTTGTCTTAATCGCGAAAGTGACACAATAGGAGTGTGATTCCTTGGCTCAACAATGCTACTAACCAACCCTACAAAAACTTCTGAAAACCTCACCACTCTTCACACACCTCTCACACCCTAACTAAACACAACCACACCACTTAAACCACAGCAACCCACATGCACTTCACCACACCGCAACAACAAGCACACCACACAGACCCTCACACAACAGCACAGAACAGCACACGACGGACTCGGACCGTATACCACACCAAAAAGCTCAGCGAACAGTGTTAAAACAAACTGAAGCTGCCAGCAGTACACCACAGCTCCCTTGTTCCTCTCCAAACGTTGTCCTACTAACACACCCTAACCTACCCCCCGTTTCTTTCAAATCCGCCAGAGTGCCAGGGGAACACTCCGGTGGTGATAGTGTGCGGCACAGATATCCTTTAACATTAACATTAACATAACAGTTGTATAATTGATTTGCTTAGTTTAAATATGTGTATTGTGGGGCTATAACAGATCATGTGTAATTTCTTTGTGTATCTCTATTGCTCTATTTGTGTCTACACTGAGTCTGCATATGCATTACAAATCTTATGAAATTGGTACTGAGACTCTCTGCCGCTGTTTTATGATACATGTTGTATGTATTATGCTTTATGCTGCTTGTTGTTATAAATGCACAAGCACTTTCATACAATTAAGTAGAAGTTTGCATTAGCAATAATATTATTTCAGAGCTTGTTTCAGAGCTCATTGGTTTTATTATAAACTTTTGACATGTGGACAGGTCGGGTACTACACCATACATAACTGAATTTGAACAATGGAAAGAGAGTAGTAGCATGAACATAATATTTTAAATATCGCATGCATTGTTAGATGAAGCGCTCCTTTGGATGCTTGTGGTTTTCCTCTGCAATTTAAAACAGAGTGCAATTGAGTAATAACAATTATGGCGCATGGGTGCACAAAAACACAAATGATGATACATTTTGCGACAAGTTGGAATGAAGCCACCAATATTGTCATGCTCGGCCCAAGTCAATTTGAATATTCAATTGATTTGGATTAGCTGTTTATTTATAGGAACATGGGACACTGTACCATTGGTCTATAATAAATACAAATATTCCAATATGGAAGCAGTTTCAGATGGCCATTTGCCTTAACTTGAACAATCATGTGATCGTAATACTCATGGCTTGGGGGGAGGGGCGTGCCACGCTTGGTGGTTTGTTTGTTTAAACTTGCAAGTGTTTTATGTTCATTTGGATCAAATCAGCATGACGAAGCTTGGTAAATGGCCAGAACGCATGGCGCTAGTTCACTCTGGAGGGTGAGAGTCTTTTAAGTACTTGTCTGTCATGTGGGTAGGTGCATTATTCGTGCCTGCTCCCAATATTGTGTGTTGCACGTTTATGTTAAAATAAAGATTACTTGATTTTAACAAGAAGGTAGCAGGGTCTTGCGTGCTTGGGCAATTTTGTACACACTTTCAAAGGTTTTTTGTAGTGCTACAACCTGAGAAGAGTGTGTTTTTGTTTTATATATAAATATATATATATATATATATATATATATATATATATATATATGTATATTACACGGCCCAAAGTAGCGGGCGTGTAGTTGTTAAGTTGCTAAATCCATAGGAAGAGCATTTTTTGGGCGGCTTATAACTTCGCTCCCCCTGGACCGATCCTCACCAAACTTTGCAAAAAAAGTATATGGCCCGCTCTGAATTTGTAAAGGTTGGTGAGTTTTGGTGTAGGGGGGGGCAAAGTAATAGGGGGCGTGCCAAAATGTCTTTTTTTCCCATAGACTGAATGGAGAAAAACTTTGCTCATGCCTACAGCTGAAACTGCTGAATGGATTTCAACAAACTTGTGGCAGGAGCGGCGGCTTGGTCTCTAAAGCTGCTTTTGTAAATTTGATGGAAATCCATCCAGTAGCTTTTTTTTAACATGACCAAAAAGTAGGTCCAAAACAATTAGTGATATCTGGGTTTGCTCCGCGTACACACTTCCCTGTTCGCTATGCGGACAGGACACCGATTGGTCAATGGGTTTACCTCATGTCCGCGGACAAGAAACGTGTCCACTGATTGGTTGAAGTGAAGCATGAGGTGCATCACATTCTCCCGATGTGGCCGCCATGTTGGATCCGTGGATATCCGCGGACAGCGCAGAGTGGAACAGAGAGGAAATCTAATTTTGGGGTGTCTGTTGGTGTGTAAGAGTGGCTGGAGAGGGTGGGGGAGTGAGAGATGTGTCAAATACTGTATTTGTTTAGGTGGAAGAAGGCTGTGATGTGATCGCGGCCACCGCTGTTGTCCGCAGACATACCAGCCACTGACCGCACTATTGGGTATTTTATATGCTCTGATGTATTGGTTTTGGGTAGTTGAGTATTGGGTGGAGAGGGCATGCATTAAAGAGTTTGTGCATTGGCTGCAAGTACTGTCTTAGTATGTCAAGTGAAGTGGATAGGGTTTTAGGTGGTTGTGTTATGTTTTTGAGTTGTGGTCAGTTGGTAGGTGTTTGCTTGCATGGGTGTGTTATGCTGCGGGCACAGCAGCATAACACACCTTTGCAAGCAAACCATTTGACTGTGGTATGTGGGCTGCATAGGGGATATGTTTTCAAAAGTTTGTGTACTGGTTGCCAGTAGTGTGATAGTATTTATAGGACCGTGGACATGATGTGTGGTAGTTGGATTGTGTTCAGAATATTAGTACCTAAAACTCTAGGAATTTTGGTTTGCAGTTAGTGGTCAGGTGTGTGCTTGCATGGTGCAAAATGTTGCAGTTGTTGTGACTCCAATCATTCTATACTTATTGTTTGCTTTGTTGAGGCTGTATGCAGTGTATTGGCCAGTCCACATACCAAAGACTGTAGGCCCTGGCCACAACCACTGTAGCATAATACACCGATGCAAGCACACATTTTGGGTTGTGGTCAGTGGTCAGGTGTTTCTTGCATGGGTGTGTTATGTTGCGGTGTTTGTGACTCCAATCATTGTATACTTACTGTTTGCTTTGTTGAGGCTGTATGCAGTTTTTTCATGGTATGTAAAATTGGAGCAGACATTGTTTTTTTCATTTTCCGTGATAAAAGAAAAGATCACGTTAGTGTAGGTAGTTTGTCATGAGTTATTGCATTGCATAGTAGACATTTCTGTGCATTGTCGAACCTCATAGTTAGTACTTTACAAGCACTAGGCTTCAAACCAGTGTACTGTGCAATTTGCTCAGTTCCTGTGTTTGTTTGTAAAATCATTGGGTCCGTGGGGAAAAAAATCCATGCAGGATTAAAAAAACCTTTTTACGTTATGGTACAGTGATTTTCGGTGGTTGATTTCAGTAGGAGGAATTGAATAGGTGTATGGTTTTTGGTTTAGGAGTGGTGGTACAATTGTTGCAATTAGATACCTGTTGACATATTCTAATTGTTTATTTCTTGTTGATTTTAGCAGTATTCATTTATCTGTTTGGTTGTTGCAGAATTTTGGGGCAGCTAGATACCTGTATTCTGATGCTGTTATTTGTGTGGGTCTTTCATTGTACCTTCCTCCTTTCCAGTAGGAAAGAGTAGAGGAAAAGCTCATGCTTCTACACTTTTTTCCCATATGCTGATTGGTGATCCTTTGGCTTGCCGCATTTGATATGTTTATAATGCATCTTCAATGCTGTCTTTGGAATGCAGTGGGTGAATTGTATACTGGTCTAAAATATTGGATGCTGCAATAGGATCTACAAGTTCAAATTGGCCAGTTGATGAGGAATCCTGAATTATTTTGGTGGTTTCCTTCAGGTTTTCTTCAATGTTTATTTCTTTGTAGTATTCATTGTTCTCGTTAAAATATTGCACGGCTTCTCTAACTTTAAGTGTACCAGTTGTTGCTTTTTTCTTTTTTTTTTTTTTGTAGGTACATCATTCACTAGGATAATCGAAGATTGATCTATTGGCCGTTGCACTCCCAGAGTGTCTACATTTTCTTCAAGATCTAATGGCAAATAAACTACTTTGCCACAAATGCCTTTAAGTAATTCAGAAGGAGGCAACTTGGCTGTTTTAGATTGAAGACATATTATAGCTTGAAATGGTTGTTCTGTTTGGATTATAATGCTCTGATTCAAATTAAGCTGTTGGAGTGGTTTTGGAAGTGGGAATATTTCCAAATTATAAGTGATAGCCCGTGAAGGCATTTGGTTATTATCAAGCTTTGTAGTGCAGTATGTGCAAAGTATAGAGGGTTAAGTAAATTCATATTTGATTTCTGCTATAAAGTAGAGAGCTCACTGGTACCGTTGGGATTCCTCATTGTCTTCTATTTTGTACACTATATATACAGTTTTGGTGCTCTTTGTATAAATATTTCTGTGCCAACATCCACATACTTGGATTGGTACTTCAGCAGATGGGCTTTTAAACGTTGCTATTTCTTTTTTATATGTGTGTATTAGAAGGTTGGCATCTGTGAGGTGTTTGCTACTGTTCTGTAAATTTACTGGATCTTGTAAGTGCTCTTCACTTCCAAAATATTTGCCTTGGGTGTGGTTTATTTATTCTAGGAGTTCTTTGGCTGTGCTGTGTAGGAGAATGTGATTTATATGTTCCAGTTCTAAAGCAGAACCTTCTGCATAGTACAGTCTCTGGATGAGATTCCATATAGTGGAATGGTGTGTTGCTAACATTTTGATGTGGTGGAAGGTGCTTCTGCAGGCAGGCCGGAAATGCAGGCTAATGAATGCCCTCACAGTACTTCGAATTTGCGCACTTGACAGGAGTCTTTGGTTTGCAACATGTTCATCCTCATTTTCTCTTTCGCTTTCACATAGTGATTGAGGAATTGGTG
Source organism: Ambystoma mexicanum (assembly GCF_040938575.1). Classification (NCBI taxonomy): domain Eukaryota; kingdom Metazoa; phylum Chordata; class Amphibia; order Caudata; family Ambystomatidae; genus Ambystoma; species Ambystoma mexicanum. The sequence goes on from NC_090927.1 coordinate 176,186,530, forward strand.
TAAAGATTTGACGGATTGTTTTTGTAAGTTACACATTGAGGTGCAGGACCATTTGTAGATGGGACGGATTGGTTCGGTGGAATGCAGAGTTGATTGTTAGCTTGTTGGGGACATTCCTTCAATGAGCATTATTTCTGCCATAATGGTGTTGTCTACCATTTCATACCCTCGGCCACAGGACGGGATTCCGTATGGTGGAATGGTATGTCGCTAACATTTGGATGTGGTGGAAGGTGCTTCTGCAAGCAGGCCCGGAAATGCAGGCTAATGAATGTCCTCACAGTACTTTTTATTTGCGACCGGGACAGGAGTCCATGGTTTGCAACATTCTCATCCTAATTTTCTCTTTCGCTTTCACATAGTGATTGAGGAATTGGTGTAAAGATTTGACGGATTGTTTTCGTACGTTACACATTGAGGTGCAGGACCATTTGTAGATGGGTGGAAGGTGCTTCTGCAGGCAGGCCGGAAATGCAGGCTAATGAATGTCCTCACAGTACTTTGTATTTGGGCACTGGACAGGAGTCCATGGTTTGGAACATGTTCATCCTCATTTTCTCTTTCGCTTTCACATAGTGATTGAGGAATAGGTGTAAATATTTGACGGATTGTTTTCGTACGTTACACATTGAGGTGCAGGACCATTTGTAGATGGGACGGATTGGTTCGGTGGAATGGAGAGTTGATTGTAAACTTGTTGGGGACATTCCTTCAATGAGCGTTTCTTCTGCCAAAATGGTGTTGTCTACCATTTCATACCCTCGGCCACAGGACGAGATTCCGTATGGTGGAATGGCGTGTCGCTAACATTTGGATGTGGTGGAAGGTGCTTCTGCAAGCAGGCCCGGAAATGCAGGCTAATGAATGTCCTCACAGTACTTTGTATTTGCGCCCGGGACAGGAGTCCATGGTTTGCAACATTCTCATCCTAATTTTCTCTTTCACTTTCACATAGTGATTGAGGAATTGGTGTAAAGATTTGACGGATTGTTTTCGTACATTACACATTGAGGTGCAGGACCATTTGTAGATGGGACAGGTTGGTTCGGTGGAATGGAGAGTTGATTGTAAGCTTGCTGGGGACATTCTTTCAATGAGCGTTTTTTTCTTACCATAGTGGTGTTGTCTACCATTTCATACCCTCGGACACTGCTATGTATGGCAATTTGGTTTGTCTGCGCATGTTTGTATGTCTCTTCATTGAAATATGGCTCTGTGCTGGTTGGGTGAATTCACTCACCTGCACAGAAGTTTGCAAAGGTATATATGTTGACATTGCACATGTTGCAAAGTACTTTTTGTAATTTACTAATTCATTTTGTTAGTGGTTTCATTCTGTTTAAATTAATACAAGCTATTTTCTTTTAAGGAGCATTGCACTATCAATGAGAGCTTCCACGATCAGTTTTCTGCGCTAAGTTTTAAGGGTTGAGCGGGACTTCTCTGCTGTTTTTATAAGGTTCTGAAGTACTCTACAATGGAAACACTTTTGTAAAATGAATTTTTGGGAATGCTTACCTGTGGCTACGTTACCATTGGTAAATGCAGTGCTAGCACTACTGGTAGTTGTGTTCTTCTTAATACATTTCTTTTCATTTTTACATTTTGGAAGAGAGGCCCCACTTTATTTCCTGCTAGCTGGTTCAGTTTTGTTCAGTGACTGTGTTAACTGTTTTGTTTGAACATTTCATACAAACTGTGCTAGAGGTGGATGACTATTTAGCATGCCTTTAGTTTTGTCTGCTTTACTTTTGCATTGTTTTTTCCAGAGTTGCTTTTTGGTAGGCATTCTCTTTTGTTTGTTGGAGAAAAAAGGAAAGTGTGGTATTCAAAGGTGTGCAATGTATTTGCGTGCACTGTGCATGAGTGTCTAAATATTTGGGTAGGCATAAATAGAGGGGTGTGTGATTGTGAAATGCACTGTTACCTCTGGTTGGGAAGGTACTGCTAGTAGCTGTGTGTGCTGCAGTGTGAAAGGTTTGCTTTAGTGTGCATGGCAGTTTACTGTGCATGACTAAGTAAGGACATTACAATGTTTTCACGAAACTAGTGGGTGTTATGATACTGGTGTAGAGATGAGTATACAAGGAGTGGACCTGTTGAGATGAAATGAGTAAGAGTGAAGCAAATGCTATTGGTTTGGATATAATTGTGTAGGCTACTATACAACAACAACAACTCTGCATTGTATGAGTAACAGGAAGAATAGTACTACAGTACTGCACTTACTTTGTTGGATGTGAAGAGTAGGTTTCTTCTCTGTTTTATCTTCCAGTAGAGATGTTTCTGTCTTTTGGGAGACTGTACTTCACTGCAATTTGCGAAAGAAGAAAGTTAGTGGGTATGTGTGTTAATGGCACAATAATTGTACTAGGAGAACACATTATTATACATTGTAAGAGGATTTGTTGGGAAGAAGAGTTATTAACATTGCTCGTGATTACGAATATGGTTGTAACACTGCTGTTGGTGCAGACAGGTTTCCACTAGATTGTTAATATTTGTTTGTAGGAAGCTTACCAGTGTCACTAGGATATTACACGCCACCTTGCCATGAATGTCAGGTGTTGGAACATCTACTTGTGTGTACAATTGTACAGCACTGTATAGGAATGAGCACTTGGAAGCATCAGCATCGTTGGTATGGGGGGAGGTGGTGCTGTGATAAGTATTCCCTATGGGTCTGCAGTTTTTGAAGTCTGTGAGTTGTTGTTGCACTATTTGCATTGGAACTGGAGTAGTGCAAGTCCTAGTAGGGTGAGAAAAAGGCAGAAGCCCAGAACGATGTACAGATTAGAAAGAAGAATGTTAGTGTGTGATTATTAGTAAAATATTGGCTTTGGTTGTCTGGTCTATCAAGGCGGCATACATAAGCTAAGGACAAATAGTGAATGATAGAACTTTAGGAAAAATACTGTACTGGAAGTTGCATCTTACTGAGTTGTGGTTAACAAAGCCAAAAAAACCCTGATAAGAATAATTGTTGAAAAGCAAACTTATCAACACAGCACGTTCTATAAATCTATGTGCTTTGCATTAATTTAGTGATTCCATAATTTAAGATTCACGTAAGGAACACAATGGGCATCATTACAAGTATGGAGGTAGCCATGCCCTTAATAAGGGCATGGCTACCTCCATACCGGGTTCCAGTACCGGGTTCTGTGAATGAGGAATTACTGGGTCATTCCGACCTTGGAGGACCCGGTAAGTCCTCATGCACAAAACCATTCCCCATTCCCCATTCCCATTTGAGCCCTCATAGGGCTCAATGGGAATGGGGATGGAGCTAATCACAGGCCGTTAATAACGGGCCCATTAGTAGCTCCTTGGTCCCCTCGCGGGACCCGGAAAGGACGTCTGTCTGTTCCGGGGACCGCTCAGGACCTCGTAATCAGGCATCCCGTAATGAACAGTGCTGGTCCCATACCGGCACCCTTCATTACGGGAGTGCCTGCCTCGTAATGAGCCCCACAGTCTCATATTGACCATCTTTGTGAATCGGGCAAAGTTTGCCTTGTTTCTATTTGATTGTGACCTTTTACATCCCAAAAGATGGCCGACGCGATTAGAAGCTTTGGCTTTAATGACAAAAATAGAAGAGGGACTTAGGTTGCCATCACCATGACGTCCGGTACCACAACAAATAGTCCGAGAGGATGTCACTCGGCTCCTCCGTGAGATAACAGACGCACGCGAGTAAATGCTAGACGCGATCAGTTAAGGTAAGAGACTATCAACAAATAATAGTCTTCTTCATGAAGTGTCACTGAAACCTGCAATGCGCTAGTCTTAAAAGCTGCTATGCACAATGCTTAAACAATGAACGTTAAATGAAATTTCCAAGAATCCTTTTCTTGGTTTATGTCAGGTTATTGTGAAAAAGTACTTTCTTTAATTCAAAATTAAGCCATTTGGTAATTAAACCAATGCAAAGATCACTTCAGGCTAGTGTTATGGTAATGGATAGTTATGATATGATATGATATGATATGGTATTTGTAACACGCCTATACACAAGTGTTTCAAGGCGCGATGAGGCAGGGAGGGGGAACAAAGGGAAGACAGACAACGATCCTACTAGGCCAAGTGTCATTCAGATCACGCAAGTGCATGGGTAGAGGGGAAGTGAAAAGTGCAAGGGGAAAGGGAGAGGGGAAAGTGCAGTACAGGGGTAGTAGAATAACAAGATAAATAATAAGGGCCAGCTGGTGGCAAGTGCAAGGTAAGTGCAGACAAGTGCTGGGAAGGGGGCTGTAGGGATACAGAGACAGTCCCGCAGTGCAAGGGTTGCCAGGTAGGCAGTGCAAGGGGAGAGTGGCTGGGCCAAGGACCGAGATCGGTGAGACTGGCCCAGTTGCAGGTTCAGTGCAATTTCAGTCAGGAATTTAGCAGCGGAGAGGGGGAGAGAAAGCAGAAGCAAAGAGAAAGGTTTTGAAGTGCTCCCGGAACTGGAGATGGTTCTCCTCAAGTTTCAGGGAGGCAGGAAGGCTGTTCCAGAGGGAGGCCCCTGCCGCGGAGAGAGATCTACCCCCAACTGGTTGCTTGGAGAAGCGGCTGACCCTGAGGGAGTTGGAGGCGGATGAGCGAAGAGCTCGAGAAGGAAGATATTTAGGAAGAGAGAGTTGAAAGTATTTTGGCCCCAGGACCCAGAAGGCCTTGTGGACAATGCAGAGGGTTTTGAAGTTAATCCTCGCAGCCACTGGGAGCCAGTGTAGAGATGTCAGTCCTGGAGAGATACGGTCCCTGGGCTTGAGGCCAAGGACAAGTCTCGCAGTCCTGTTCTGGATGAGTTGCAGAGGGCGGAGCGTAGAGGCAGGCAGACGTAGATAGAGGCTGTTACAGGAGAGAACCAGGGCTCTGGAGACAGTGAGCTTCTGGTGGTAGGAGAGGAAAGGAAAGGAAGAATACCTCTGAGGAGGTGCAGCTGGTAGTGTGACCTCTTAGAGACGTCAGATATGTGAGGAGAAAAGGAGAGTGTGGAGTTGAAGATGACCCTGAGGTTTTTTGCCTTGCAGGTAGTTATTGTTACGAGCTTTCATTCGCTGTACACGTGTAAAAGTAAAACACGGAAGTAGTGGTCTGCTGAACTAAAATAGAACGTACTATGCAGACAATCAAACTAGAGGGCAAATTTACATATTTATATATTACTAATGGACAGGACAGGACATTCAAGTACGTAAATAGGGTTTCACTTCAATAAATACAATGTCTATACCTAAATACTTACCAAATCCACACTTACCTTCAAGGGATTTAACCCAATTATTTAGGAGCACCGATACAAAATAATGTGAGGGCATGAGGTAAAAGTATCTACTTGTAACCAGAATAAAAATAGATAGAAAAAATACACAACATGCTCTTATTATCAAAAAAAGGACTAAAATTATTGAATTTTCTCTTTTTTATTACAACCTATTAATCCTCCCTGTCGCCAACCCCTGATTCTCTGTGATTTTATTTTATTGTATTCTATTTTATGTTATTTTATTCTATTTGGTTTTGGAATGGAATTTATCCATTCCAATGAATGAAATGTAACTCTCTGTACTCCCCTTTCATTTCCCACCTCGCTTTCCATGTACTTATTTGTTCGTCACATGGGCTTCATCTCGATTGTTGTTTGATTTGGCTCAACCTGATTATACTTACCAATGTATGTTATTATGGCTTGTTTTGTTGCAATTGGTTTTTTGAATCAATTGAATGTTATTTTTAAACAATTTAATTTGGAAAATAGATTTTCTAAATAACCAGTTTTTGAAACGCTTAAGATTGCGTGAATAATCAGTATTAATGCCCTGATTTGAGAAAGGCTTGAAGTACGGCCAAAACATTTGTCATCTACAAGGGCAAACTTGTCAATCTACAAGGGCTAATCTATCAAAATATAATAATTATTTTGTTTTTTCAGAATTACATTTTTGCCACTGTCTTCTATCTGAGTGCTTTTCAAAAATGAGTGTGTGATTAATTTTCCCACACATAGATCCTTGCTACATGACTGCCATTGCAGTATGTTGTAGAAATAATTTCCTGTACCTTTCATTTATTTATCAAAATTTACAAATAGCACTATTGCTATTGTACACATGCATTTATTTGCTTTCCTTCAAATGGTGTTGAAATGAGTAGTTGAAAACACAGTTCATTTTGTTAATTTTGAAATCTATGTACTTGCCATGCTTTGGTAACATACATGCAGTCTTCATTTTCTGTGTGCATGCTGGGCATTTTACAGCAGGTGTGTTAGTGGTAGAAGTGTTTGTAAAAGTGATCGAAGGGAAGAAGAAAATAAATAACAGTTTGCACATTAGAATGAGTGATATGGGCAAGCATGCATGCAATGCTAATATATTTAAGTTTCCCATAGGATCTGGCACTTGAACATGCTGTACAAATGTTCCCAATGTGGCTAAAATTGAAATATATAGTTTGCAACTGTTATGCAAGTGGGCGTTAAAAGAAACCTCTGAAAGCACCCAGCATTGTAAGTAACTGCCACTTGATGTCACTTCAAACTTCGGGTTCTTCGGAAGGTTCTTCCGTGTATTCCTGTAGCCAGCCAGGCACCTGTGGTGTGAGCCTTGGTTCTCAGTGTACTGGATTACTGTAATTCACTTTATCTGACGCAACCAGGCCCGTACTAGACGTCTGCAGCGATTTCAAAATGCTGCTGTGAGATCCATAATTCGCCCGCCTTTTGGAGCCCATATGACTCCCTTGCTGAGACAACTAAACTGGCTACCTGTCGCTCAGCGGATTTTGTTTAAATCCATGTGTATTGTCCATCAGGCCTTCTATGGTGTGGGAGCAGAATATCTGCAAGTTAAGTTTACCCCTTATCTTCCTGTGTGCACTTTATGCACCCAAACTACCCAGCGGGTGGCCGTACCGCTCTTTAAACTGGCTCGCAAGGGAGGTCATACCTTTTCGGTGGCTGCCACTCAAACTTGGAATACCTTACCCATCTTTTTGCATGATACTACTGATCATCTTGTTTTCTGCCAGAAATTAAAATCTCTGCTTTTCTAAACTACTTCCTGGTAGCATGTCTTTCCCTCCTCAGCGCCAAAATGCCCTCGGGCGTAGGTGTGCTTACACAAATATCTATAACATAAAATAACATGGGACAAATGAGAGTATGATTATTGAGTAGGTTATTCAGGGTAAGTGGCAGGCACCCTGTTCACATGCATTTGTAAAAGAGTTGCAAATGTACTCTACATAAAGTATATGCATACCTGTATTTTGTGTTGATGGATGCAGATGTGGATGAATCCGGAAGCAGAAATCTTGGAGAGTTGTATAGCACTTTTTGATGGAGGTGCTTTGGAATAAGAGGAGACCTGTACTCTGAGTGTTGATTTCTTGGAGGTGATTGGTGGATGGTTGTGTGACTACTTAACAGTAGTCAATGAGGGAGTGCTGCAAAGAGTGAAGTGGAAAAGGAAGAAAGGCTGCCCCTGTGTTACAGGGTACGTGGACACTGCAGAAGTCCGTGGACTGGGCGTGCCACATCCGGGGCTTCTCAGCATGCCTGGCATGAGAATGGGACTGTGGGGATTAGCCAATCAGGTGTGCAGGTTGTGCTTCATAGGAAGAGATGGTAATACTGTTTTCAATTGTTGTGTGCAGTGAAGATGGCAGAGATGAAGAAAGTCAGGGTGTTCATGGTTGGAAATTCATTTGTAAATTATCTGGAGAGGTATGCAGAGGGAAGAGGCATTTCTGCCAATCTTGGTTCTCAAGGAGTGTTGGCTTTTTGGTGCTGTGTGCCTGGCCGCAATTTGCAAGGAGTGCTTGCTGTTTGCAGAGTTATGGCCACTTTCAGCACTCCTGTTGTTGTAGTGGTCCATTGTGGTGCACTGCATTTGGGTTACATCAGTGCTTCAAGTTTGATCAGTGCACTGAAGGACTTGGTGAAGGCACTAATGCTGCTTTTTCCCAGTGCAAAGGTGGATTTCTCATAGATACCACCTAGAGCAGTATGGAACAACCCCAATGTCCTCTGTCCCCAGCAAAATGCCAGAAGGTGTCTTGTAAAAAAGGCATGTCTGCATGTTTGCATAGTGCTGGGAAGTTCTCTTTTTAAAATCAGAACATTAATTCACTTACAGTGGACTATTTCACTGAGGATGGCATTTCCTTGACGACCCATGGAAATGCCATTTTCTTTTGCAATTTAAGGGATGCTTTGCAGAGGTTCATGTAAGGCAATAAGGAGGAAAAGAAGAGAAAAGAAAAACAAAAATACAAAACAAAAGGTATTTCTTTACAAGCACCTTTAAAAAAAGCTCTTTTCAGAGTCACCACTAAAGGGGACATCTCCTAGCATGGGTATAATTTCTATCCCCAACCCCTTGAATTGGATGATTTATCCATGGACACTGTGGTAGTACAGTGACCCTCGAAAGGGTAGGGTTCACTGCATCGCTTATGGTATGTGAGGCCTGGTCAGGGCTCTGCTGATCCACAGGAGTGTCTCTTGTGGTGATAGGGGCAGATGCAGTGGATGTGATAGAGGAACTCAACCTACTACAGCCTTCGAAGGGGATAACCCTCCAAACTGCTGCCTTGTGGTTTGACATCAGGTGTTGCCACATGAAGGTGGTCCCATAGCTGTGCAGCCCAGGCTTGCCGCCACTTAGTGCAGATAACTTTGGTCGCACGTGCCTTGGGTACCCCCCCAACGATGGTAAAGAGCCTTGTCACCCAAGATTCACATTGGCAGCTGGTATTGGGGACTTCCACTACCCCATCCTCTTCCTGATCCCCCTCTACATCACCACACCTGTTCCCCTCTCCAGGCCCTCTAAAAGGTGGTGGTGGTGGTGATGGTGCTGGGAGTGGTGCTGAGGAGACAGCAGCAGCCATGGTGCCCTTTGGGTCAGCACTCCAAAAGTAGCACATCACAGCAGAAAAGCAATCACAGCAAACCAGCAATCTGGAGCAGTGTTCTGTCCTGGTCATCCAAAGACAGAATGAGGATCAGCAGTGGGGTGTGGCCTTTTTCAGGAGTGCAGGGGAGTGCTCAGCAAACAGTTGCACTTCCGCTGACACTTTGAACTCCAAGCTGGGCTCAAAAAGTAGCAAAAAGTCTCTAGATCGACCAGGGCATGGTCTATGTCAGGAATAAGGGCTGGTGCCGCCGGGGAGTAACTAAGTTTGCTTATTGAAGCATTGGTAAAGAGAACTACATTTCCCAGCATTCCGGGGAGGACCTGTAGTTCAGCGCAAGTTGCCGCGCGTTGCCAGCTGCAAGTAATGAAGGGCAGCATAAAGCCAACACGCTCGCAGCCGCAGGTGTGGCTTATTTTGTGTTCCTGGATGGGTGCGGTCGGAGCGAGACGCGAGCGAAGCTTTCCTTACAGCCCGTAAAACTTGGAGCAATACGAAGCGGGCGAACTGGCTACAGCGTGTTCTTCAGACTCTGAGTGGTCCCGTGGGGCCGCTCAGAGCTCAGATAAGTAATGGGTACATTATTCTGGTAAATACTGGAAGCAGGAGGAATGCGGGCGGGCTGGCTGACATTGGTTACGGCATTTTCTTCAGACTCCGAGTGGTCCCGTGGGGCTGCTCGGAACTCAGATAAGTCCTGTGCACATTACGAGTTTTATAGCAAAGTGTGTGTTTTCAGGATGTCAATGATTAATACCCGTGTGTTCAAAGGCACACAACAGAGTGTGGACCATGTTTCGGATTGTTAAATCAGCAATATACAGTACAGGACATTCAGGGTTCAAGGCTGATTAGGCACACCAGTGTTCTGTGTCCCTGTCTTGGCACGTGTACATTATGGCCATATGTGTTCAGTGTTGCTTCAGCTTGCCCAACGGGCCATGTGTCATGTATTTCATGTATGGAATCTAATTCCATTGTTGGTGTTCATCTATGCTTGCTATATGTTTATCTTGTTACATGTTCACACGTATTAAGGTGTGTTTATACGATTTTGGAGGTAGGCTGGAGGCAAGATTCATAGCGCATAACCTATGCGTTTAGTTTAGGAAAAGAACTAGATAAGGAGGTTTTTTCCCTGTGCTTCCCCTTTCCTATCCACCTTAGGAATTCCCTAACCCTCTATCCGGTGTTCCTACATCCCTACCCTATCCACAACCTCTTCCTAACTCCTCTTCCCCCCATTGGCTGCCACGTGGTGTCCTGTGTCTATAATCAGGCGCCTGTGCCAACCACGGGTGGAGGGTCGAATTCATTCGGCTTCTGTGGTTCGGGGGAGAGTGTCGATTCCTCTCCTCCATTATTGTGTGCACATTGACATAATAAGCCACCCCCATACTGGGATACTAAAACCACCCAAGCCAAATGGATACGACTCCTCCGCCTTTAGCCGATGTGCTAAAGGCTCTTCAAGATATTCAGTTAGAATTAGCACAGGCACGCCAAGAGTCAGACAATTTAAAAGTACAAGTACAAGGTTTGATGGCTCAGCGAACCCCCTTGGAGGGGGCTAGTGGGTCTAATATTAGAGAACCATCTACTAGTCAAAATTCTACCGTTATAGTTCAATCGCCTAGTAATGTACCGTTAGCGGCACCTGAACGGTTTTCTGGGGATCCTCGGAAGTATATGATGTTTCTTACACAATGTAGATTGCATTTTCTGTGCAAACCCATGGCGTTTGAGACCATTCAGGCCAGAACAGCATTTGTAATATCATACTTGACAGGGGATGCGGCGGCCTGGGCAATGCCCTTGGTTCAAAAGGATGATCCTTTGTTGTATAGTTGGGAAGGGTTTTTGGCAGAATTTGGAAGGTTGTTTGATCGGCGGGAAGTGTCTTTGGCCCAAGATAAAGAATTATTAGGGTTGAAGCAGGGTACTAAAGATTTGGTAACGTACGTGACCCAATTTAATAGATTGGTGATTGAAACAGAATGGCCAGAGGCTAAACAAACAGTATTATTTTATCAAGGATTGAAGGATGAACTAAAGGATGCCATTGCTCAAGTGGAGCCGCAACCTAGAACATGTACAGCTATGATAGATTTGGCATTGAGACTCGATCACAGATTGAACGAGAGAAGAGGTGAAAGAAAGAGACCGGAGGCTGTTTCATTTGCGAGACTAGATAGAAGTAGAGGAGGAAGGTTGAGTGAGGCGGAACCCATGCAGATTGGTAGTATCAGAGGACCTTTATCAACCGCGGAAAAAGAGCAGCGTAAAAGTAACAATCTATGTCTTTATTGTGGACAAGCAGGGCATTTTATCCGCAATTGCCCTAATACTCCTCAGAAAGGGGGCGGGGGAGACAAGAGCAAGAAGGAAACGGTAAAAGAGATGGGCCGGCCTTAGGGGGAACACAGGTGTCTGGCCCGAGGGAAGTAAGGTTCCCCAGATGGGTAGCAAACACGGTTGGAAGTAAAACCTCTCATTTTTATATCCTGGTGACATTATGTTTTGCGTTGTCCAAAAAAGAGGTATGGGCAATGGTGGATTCGGGGGCTACGGGAAATTTTGTAGACATTACTTTGGCTGAACAGTTAGGATTACCTGTGCAAGACAAGGAGAGGGTGGAAGGTGTGCAGTCAGTGGATGGTTCCCCATTGATATCTGGACCAATTCGGAAGCAGACTGAGAAATTGGAAATGATATGTGAGGCAGGTCATAGAGAGGAAATCACATTTGATTTGATAGCAGCACCTCAGTTTGGTGTGATCCTGGGAATGCCTTGGTTGAAGGAACATAATCCAAGAATTGACTGGGCAAAGCAGAGGTTGTGGTTCGAGGAACAGGAGTGTAAGGAACATATGTTATCAGAATCGGGACCGGCAGCATTGTTGGTGGAGAGGAAACTGGATATGCCAGTAGTGGGAGTGGTGGAAACAGAGATCCCTGCCCAGTATATGGAATTTGCTAAAGTTTTTGACAAAAAAGGAGCGGAACAACTACCACCGCATCGATCATATGATTGTGTAATCGACTTAGAGGAGGGGGCCAAGTTGCCTTGCAGTCGGATATATGCCCTCACTGAAACTGAAAACAAACATCTCAGAGAATATCTTGATGAGATGTTGGCTAAAGGGTTTATCCGACATTCAACTTCCCCTGTTTCTTCCCCCTTATTTTTCGTTCCCAAAAAGGAAGGCACGTTACGAACATGCATTGATTATCGTGCATTAAATAAGGTCACAATTAAGAATAGGTTTCCTTTACCTTTGATTTCTGTCTTGTTGGATCAAGTACGGTCCGCAAAGATTTACACTAAGTTTGATTTGAGAGGTGCCTATCACTTGATAAGAGTTAAGGAGGGTGATGAGTGGAAGACGGCCTTCAGAACTAAGTTTGGGTTGTTTGAGTACCTTGTAATGCCATTTGGCTTATGTAACGCTCAGGCGGCCTTTCAGTTTTTTATGCAAGAAGTATTGCGAGATTTCATTGACATTTTTGTTATTGTTTACATTGACGACATTTTGATATACTCAGATTCCCCAGAACAACATGTTGGACATGTACAGGCCGTGTTGAAGCGTCTGCAGGAATACCAACTGAGTGTAAAATTGGAGAAATGTGTATTCCATGTAAAACGGGTTGAATTTTTAGGATTTATTTTGACACCAGCAGGAGTGGTTATGGATCCCAAGAAAGTGCAGGCAGTAACTGAGTGGCCTTCCCCGCAGTGCATTAAAGATATCCAATCATTCTTAGGGTTCGCCAATTTTTATCGGCGTTTCATTAGTAATTTCTCTAAGATAGTTTCTCCTATCACACAATTACTTCGGAAGGCAGTAAGATTTGTTTGGAATTCTGAGGCAGAAAGTGCTTTTAAAGAATTAAAGAAAGCCTTTACTACAGCACCTGTGTTAAGACATCCAAACACTGAGAAAGCTTTTCAGGTGGAGACAGATGCTAGCAATTTGGCCATAGGAGCTATATTGTCACAGAAAGAGGAAGATGGAATATGGCATCCAGTGGCGTTTTTCTCTAGAAAATTGACCAGTTGTGAGCAGAACTTCTCCATTACTGATAAGGAATTGTTGGCTATTCGGGCAGCCTTTCTAGAATGGAGACATTATTTACTAGGGGCACAACATCAGGTGGTGGTGGTAACAGATCACAAGAACTTGCAATATTTTAAAACTGCACAATCCCTGAGCCAGAGACAACTGAGATGGTCCCAGTATTTTAATGAGTTTGATTTTGTGGTAACATTCAGACCCAGCAGTAAAAATGGGAAGGCGGATGCCTTATCCCGACAACAAAATACAGACAATCTAGTAGAAGAAGTCAAAACAATCATTGCCCCAGAAAAAGTTATTGGAGCAGTCACTAAACACATAACTGATCAAATAAAGAAGGTGTTGTCACCAAGGCAAATGCAGAAGTGGAAAAAGATGGATGCAACACGGATGGTGCGGGAGGGGTTGCCTTACCATAATGGGCATTTGTACTTACCCACCAAAGAATTACAAGAAAAGGCGTTGTATTGGTGCCATAAGTCACCTTTAGCAGCACATGCTGGGCAAAGGAAAATGCAAATTATGTTAGAGAAGTACTTTTGGTGGCCTACATTAAGAAAGGATGTGGAGAACTATTTATTGCACTGTGAAAATTGTGCGCGTAATAAGTCTGAGCATGTAAAAAAGAGAGGGCTCTTACAACCATTGGCCACTCCTGAAAGAGCATGGACTCACCTGTCAATGGATTTCATTACTGACCTACCACCCGATAATCAGTTCAATACCATTTGGGTGGTGGTAGATTTTCTGTCCAAACAAGCCCATTTTGTTCCATGTGTGGGAATTCCGGGAGCGGGCAAGTTGGCAGAGTTGTTTTTGCAACATGTAGTCAGATTGCATGGTCTGCCAAAGAGCATTGTGTCGGATAGGGGCTCGCAGTTTACATCCAGGTTTTGGCGTGCTTTCTGTCGGATGTTGGGAATCAATTGTGCTCTGTCCACTAGCTATCATCCTCAAACCGATGGGCAGACCGAAAGAGTGAACCAGACATTGGAGCAATACCTGAGAGGTTACCTGGGGGATGGCAGAGAATCATGGGTGCAGGCACTGTGGTTGGCGGGGTTTACATATAATAACACTTTTCACAGTTCTTTGGGAATGGCACCTAATGAATGTTTGTATGGGCATGAACAAAACATGATACCAGAACAACTACCAAATATGGAAAATATGCCAGCGTTGCAAGAGCGAAAACAGTTGCTTCTTCAAGTCAGACAGAGGGCACGCACAAATTTGGAGAGAGCCAAAGAAGCATATAAAAAATAGGTGGATAAACATCGACGAGAGAGACCGCAGTATCTAGTGGGGGATCGGGTTTGGTTATCAACACGCAATCTTTCATTGGTAGGATCACGTAAATTTATGCCTCGGTTTATTGGTCCTTATGAAATATGTAAGTGTGTATCAAATACTGCTATGAAATTGCGTTTGCCAAAGACTGTGCCGGTACATCCGGTATTTCATGTATCTTTACTTAAACCTGCAGCTCCCGGAATGAAAACCAAACGGCCTCCACCCATTGTACAAGACGGACAGGAGGAATACGAGGTTGAAAGGATTTTGGACGTGAAAAGGAAGAAGACGCATCTATGGTACCTCATTCAATGGGTAGGTTACGGACCAGAAGACAGTTCATGGGAACCAGCAGAGGCCGTACATGCCCCCAGATTGGTGAAATTATTTCATTTGAGACATCCAGAAAAACCCGGTCCTGGAAAGAGGCCTGGGAGAGGAGGTAATGTCAGGAATAAGGGCTGGTGCCACCGGGGAGTAACTAAGTTTGCTTATTGAAGCATTGGTAAAGAGAACTACATTTCCCAGCATTCCGGGGAGGACCTGTAGTTCAGCGCAAGTTGCCGCGCGTTGCCAGCTGCAAGTAATGAAGGGCAGCATAAAGCCAACACGCTCGCAGCCGCAGGTGTGGCTTATTTTGTGTTCCTGGATGGGTGCGGTCGGAGCGAGACGCGAGCGAAGCTTTCCTTACAGCCCGTAAAACTTGGAGCAATACGAAGCGGGCGAACTGGCTACAGCGTGTTCTTCAGACTCTGAGTGGTCCCGTGGGGCAGCTCAGAGCTCAGATAAGTAATGGGTACATTATTCTGGTAAATACTGGAAGCAGGAGGAATGCGGGCGGGCTGGCTGACATTGGTTACGGCATTTTCTTCAGACTCCGAGTGGTCCCGTGGGGCTGCTCGGAACTCAGATAAGTCCTGTGCACATTACGAGTTTTATAGCAAAGTGTGTGTTTTCAGGATGTCAATGATTAATACCCGTGTGTTCAAAGGCACACAACAGAGTGTGGACCATGTTTCGGATTGTTAAATCAGCAATATACAGTACAGGACATTCAGGGTTCAAGGCTGATTAGGCACACCAGTGTTCTGTGTCCCTGTCTTGGCACGTGTACATTATGGCCATATGTGTTCAGTGTTGCTTCAGCTTGCCCAACGGGCCATGTGTCATGTATTTCATGTATGGAATCTAATTCCATTGTTGGTGTTCATCTATGCTTGCTATATGTTTATCTTGTTACATGTTCACACGTATTAAGGTGTGTTTATACGATTTTGGAGGTAGGCTGGAGGCAAGATTCATAGCGCATAACCTATGCGTTTAGTTTAGGAAAAGAACTAGATAAGGAGGTTTTTTCCCTGTGCTTCCCCTTTCCTATCCACCTTAGGAATTCCCTAACCCTCTATCCGGTGTTCCTACATCCCTACCCTATCCACAACCTCTTCCTAACTCCTCTTCCCCCCATTGGCTGCCACGTGGTGTCCTGTGTCTATAATCAGGCGCCTGTGCCAACCACGGGTGGAGGGTCTAATTCATTCGGCTTCTGTGGTTCGGGGGAGAGTGTCGATTCCTCTCCTCCATTATTGTGTGCACATTGACAGTCTAGGACCTGTGAAAGGATGAAGTTTCACCATAAAACACCTTGCATTGTGCGACCCCAAACTAATTAAAAGTGTGACACAACTTTACGGACTTTGCAGACAGGCGCAGTGTTCAGCGGGCACAGGGGATCGGATGTGCCCATGTGTCCGCAGGACAGGGTGTGGATCCCCAAATCATATAAAGGTGCATTATTAGTGAAACACAGTTTTCAGTTCATCAATATGTGGAGGAGTGATATGCTGAAAATGATTGTATCTACAGAAAAGCCCTCTGTATGGGAACAGAAAGTAATTTATGTTGTTATATTGGAGAAAATAGTGCTTAATCAAATGAATTTTTGTTTATATATATTTTCAATGTATATATTTTATTGGTGAAATATGTTCATTGTCATAGGACGTTATCAGTGGGATACAGACGATACAGTGGGTTTCCATTAACACTGGAGGACCACTATTTCGCCTGAGGCAACAGCTCACTTTAGCGGTGACAACAAGCGTAGCTATGCGAATTGGCATTGCGGTACTTGCACAAGACTGCATCAGACAAACATACATCTGGCCTTTCATTATAGAGGATGTAGGCATTATATGTATTATTACTAAGGAAATTAAATGTTTTTTGTTGGTCGATTGTTAGTTCAGGATGTCCAGTGCTACAATTTGTTTTAAGGGTGGGTCACTTGTCAGGTATTGAGCCGTCAACACATTGCTCTCCCTTAGAATTACATTTTACAGGCGAAATGGATATGGACAGAAGGAATTTTCTGAAAATGGTGGTTTAAGAGATTGTGAACAAGGCTTCGTTCAGAGAGGTTACAAGTCAATGAAATAATGATTTGCTCTACATCATATGACCGTCAATATAAAAAAATCAAAAGAATGATAGGCTCAAATTGAAGGATTTTGCCTCAAGATAATCAAATGTCATCCATTTGTAAAGACCTTCCTTTGTCCACACACACATGCACAATAAGTACTGGTAGTATCATCACTCATTCTGTGAGCAACCCATTTATCACAGGTTTGAATGTCAGTGGGGGATCTCAGCTTTTTTAGAGTTCAGAAGTCGACAGAATAAGTATCTCTATGTTCGACACCTACCATTGTGACAATATGTAATTTAGTTTGTGTTAAGAACCTTAACAATCCAGCATTTCTATGTCTCTTTACATTTTACAATTGAAGACATACACATAGAAAAATGACAATTATTGGACTTCGAGACCAAACACCTAGATAGTCTCATGCTTAACACTACCCATTTAGGGTTGTAGCTTCCTATTAACTGTCACACCTTCCACTGGCCTTTTACTTTCCCATAAAACAAAGTCAATAACACAAATATGTTATGTGAATCAAACCTAACCTTCACCAACACTATCATTATACATGTTTATTTTAAACATTGTGAGAAACCTGAGGGTATTCTCCCTTCTACTCCCTGCGCAGGTGGCCAGGGAAAGGCCATCACTCTTGGAGCCTGACCCTGGGGTTGGACAAGCGAGGGAGGAACACCTGGGAGAAGGGGCTGTGATGACTGGGTGTGTGTGAGACGAATCAACTTCCGGGGCACCAATGGTCGAGGGATGAATATCGGTTTCTATTCCATCAATCAACCCCACACCTCTAGTGCGCCAGAAGGGTTCCGAACAGATTGGAATAAAAGTGAATTATAAGACCTCCATGTCCAATTTTGGTAACGTGTACGGAACTGAAGGCCTATCTCTACAAGGCTGTGGATCGTTGGTTAGTTGCAAAAAAGCAAAAATCCAATTATTACCCAATGATTAAAGGGACTGTCCAGTCAAGGTTGTATACATACATCTACTTTATTATTACTTCAATAGACAGGTCTAGCACTACTAAATACAACCCACCCTGTAAAGAAACACAGAGGACAGTTTCATAAAGGAAAGAGATGCACTCTGGATACTGACAGGAGGGTAAATAAGCAGTTTTACTGTTCTAGGTTATTTGGTTCCAGCACCAAGGGGGCAAAGGGTTGTTACTGTCTCTAGAGGCAGCACAATAATGTACCTGGTGCTGAAGAAGTTCTTGGTGCTCAACAGCGTTGAGGTGGTTCTAGGGTGCTTTGCAGGCCTTGAGACAGAGTTAGTGGTGGAAGACAGATTCAGGTGACAGGCAGCAGGCAGTTTGGCAACCGAGGCTGGATGGATGTCTGCAGGCTGGCCGGTGCGGCAGCCAAGAATCGCTGTCTCTGTGCTGGCTGGTGGATCTGGAATGCTGGTCGATGTGACTCGGATGGCTTTGGTGACTGTCAGTGATGCAGCCGAATGTGGTTCGGGGAATCAATGTCTCGAAAATCTCCTTAAAAGATGGATGCTGGATGATGCTTGTGTGGCACTCCTTCTAGCTTCCTTGCAGGACGTGTGTCGTCCTTTCAAGGCAGATGGCCAAAAAGATAGGAGAGTGTTTGCAGGTAACAGCCTTGTCATTAGTTCAGGTACTCTCCATCACTCTGGCAGGGGCATTCTTAAATCCGAAGGGCATCACAGTGAACCGATAATGTCCTTCTGGGCTTGAGAATGTCTATCTTTCTGTCAAGCCGACCACTGTGTGGTCAAAAGTACTCATGTAGTTGGTAGCTCCAAGTTTGTCAATGAGCTCATTTGCCCGAGGAATGGGCAATTCTTCATGACCGAATTGAACTCCCTGTAGTCCTTACAAAAGTGAACTTAATTTTTCCCACTACTGGTCTTTTTAGGGACGAGTACCACTGTGCCAGCCCAGGGCATTGGGATGGCTCTGTCACTCCTAGAGACAACATCTTGGAAACTTCCTCCTTGATTCTGTCCCTGACCTTAACCGACATCCAGCGAATGTACATCTCTTCCCCGGCTCACTATCTGCAGTGTCCACATCATGGGTGCACCACGCTGCGAAAGCAGACCGGCAAACTGTCCCAGTAAATGGCGACAGACTGTCAGTTGCTGTTCTGACAGGTCTGTTGCAAGGTTGACACCTTCAATGGACCCATCTGTGGCTTCATTGTGCAGGAGATTTATGAGGGGATCTGTCTCCTTCTCAGTCTCTCCATCAGTCACTAATGCCATCACCATTTCATCCCGGGTATAATGGGGTTTTAGCCGTTTGACATGAAAGACCCTGCACTTCTGTTTAGGTCCTTTCATGTCAATGAGATAATTCACCTCACTGACCTTTTCCAGTACACAGTAAGGCCCAGTCCACTTGTCCTGAAGTGCCCTGGGTTTGACAGGCTCAATAATCCACACCCACTGGCCTGGAGAATAGATTGTCACTGTGGCATTCTGATCGTGCCAGTGCTTCATCAGTTCCTGACTGGCTTTAGATTCTTTGATGACTGTTGCATGTACTTTTCCATTCTACACTGAAGGCCGAGTACATAGTCCACCACATCTCGTGATGAGGGTTTGCTTTCCCATCCCTCCTTCATTAGACTGAGGGGAACCCGTACAGGGTGTCCAAAGTGGCTAAACCCTACTCCGTTCAGTCGCTCCTCCCTGTAGGCGAACAGAAGGCATGGCAGGAGAATATCCCATTTTCTCCTCAGGTGCTCTTCCAAGCCACCTATAATGCCTTTCAGGGTTTTGTTGAACCGCTCAACAAGCCCGTTGGTTTGTGGATGGAAGGGGGTAGAGAACCGGTAGCCACATTGCCTTCATATATGCTGATATGAAGTTTGATCCCCTGACCGAAACTACTTCCTTGGGGAATCCAACATGGGAGAATAATATCCCAATCAGAGCCTTGTCAGCCACAGGGGCTTTGATGCTCCTCAGAGGGACAGCCTTAGGGTATCTTGCGGCGTTGTCCACCACCATCAAGGTATATCTGTTGCCCGATCTTGTTTGAGGATCCAAAGGACAGACAATATCCCTGCCTATTCTCTTGAAAAGCCCCCCAACCACGGGTAGTGGAATTAAGGGAGAATTTGTGGCACCACCGGACTTGCCAGAAGCTTGACAAGTCGGGCAGGGCCAGGACCAGACAAATTCATTAACTTTTACGCTGAATTGCAGCCAGGAAATGTGCGCAGACAACCGGTCTGATGTCTTAGTCACTCCCAAGTGACCCGCTAACGGAATGTAGTGAGCCAAATCCAAAAGAAACATTCTGTGGTATTAGGGAACCACCAACCTTCCGGTGTCCTTGCCCTCAGAATCCTTTGGTTCACTGTGCAGGAGTTCATCCTCCCAGTACACTTTGAACAGTCCAGGGGCCTCGCCCTTAGCCTGCTCTTCCACCTGCTTCCACAGACTTGCCAGAGTGGGACACTCTTTCTGGGCTGTGTAGTGGTCAGTCTGATCTGAGCGCCCAGCTGATGTGAACTCATCCAGCTTGGGCAGACCCTTCAGATCTGCGCCCACCTGTTCCTTCACCTCAGGTTCCTGTGCTACACCAGAAAAATCTGAAGTCAAAGGGTCCCCTGCTACCAAAGTATAGTCCTCTGTGTCTATTAGCCCTTCTGTCACAGGAGTAGGTGACTAGGTAGTTGGTGGAACTGTACTAGGGGCTACCAGCCACGCCGGTCCTTCCAACAGGCCCCCTGGAGGCACTCCAGGCACTAAGGCTTTCAGAGTGTTCAATCTGGTAATCTCTTTGGCCCTCAATCATGTAGCAGCTGCAACTATTTTGCAATCAGGACAATCATTACCCAACAGATATGGGACAGGGATGGAGTCTTTCACCGCTACATGGTGCTGGGTCGTTTCGCCTCACAAGCTGAACTCTACTATCGCCAAGGGGCACTTACTCTTACCATCAAATCCACTTAAGCACAAATCAGGCCCAGCAATAAACTGGCCTGGCTATGCCCACTACTGGGTTTCAACTGTGACACTAGCCACTGTGTCTTGGACCACAGGAGTTTTGTGTCCATTGATGTACACGTGCTCTAGATAGAGCTGAGTATTATTGGGAAGTGGGGTCTCTTCTGGAGATCTGGTACCGTTCCCACTCAGTGTAACCAATCCACATTCGGCCACTCCCTGGCCTAGTGGGAAATACTCCTCTGAGAGGCCCACTCTAATGATGGCCTCTTCCACGAGTCCAACATTCACTATGGCTTGCTTGGCTAAGCCCTTGCAAGCAGGCTCCCCTTTCCTATGGCCCAGCTCCTTACATACGAAACAACCTTTGGTTGGTGATAATCCAGGTGTCTCAGTGTTACAGGTGCCTTCACTCTTCTTTTCGGTGTGCACGGCTGAACTAGAGTTTGGGGGTTTCCCTTTGCTCTCTTGGGGGCCTGACTTTGTATAGGATTGGGTTGGACCTTTGTGCATCCCATCCTTGTTTAGTTTTTTTCTGCTGATTTCTCTAATGGTTTGGGTGTGCTCGCCTGAGCCTTTTTCAGGACTTGAGTACTCACAAACCTGTCGGCAGCCTTTTCAAGCTCTCTAGGGTCTGGGATAGTCTTGTCAACAAGATGCTGGTGTAGGTCAACCTCACAATTTTCCGCATATGATCACACGCAATCAAATTGAACATCCCTTTAACTGTGTCAACTTTGTCACCAGCCACCCACCCGCGCAGTTATTTCAACATCAAGTGTGTGAACGCTTCAAATGTCTGCCCACTTTTCGTTCCGAGCTCTCTGAAGCTCTTGGGATACTGTTCTGGGGTTTTACAGAACTTCCTGAATAGGGCTGCCTTCATGCTCTCAAAAATGGGCCTTTCCTAATGATTTAACTGAAGAATTGCATCTGTCCCTGGTGTTGGTAAGCGACTCATCAGGGATGCACCGCACAGCACCTCATCCACCTCCTGCAGCTGGAATGCCAGCTCGAGCGCCTCCAACCAGTCGAAAATATCCTTCCACACTTCATAAGCCTGCACTGAATCTTTGTGGATGGGCCGCCGGGGCTTATCCTGGGCACTCTGGTTTGAACCACTACTGCTGCCTTTGCCTCTTTCTGCTCCTCAAGCGCCAGCTTGCGCATCTCTGTGGTGACCTTGTCCCACTGTTTATCTTCCTGTTTATCTTCCTCTGGCACCAGTCTCCTTTCTCCGATAAGGCACTTTCTAGCCGCTACCTTATTAATAGACGGAACAATTAATGGGCCACTTAGAGACAGCGCTGAGTCCTGGGACCTGTGGGATGCCGCACTAACCTCTGTCCTCACTGACACTTTCGAGTGCAGAGAAACCACACTCCGGCGGGATGGTTGGCGAGAGACACTGCTCATGCAGTTGTCATCGTCATTTTCCCCCTCCGGAAGGAAAGGTCTTGTATGTTCGGGTACACGGGGCATAGTCCATCCCCTGGGGTCTTCTACCCAACCGCCCTCACTTCTACCCAAGCTTGAAGGCTGGTCAGAAACTCAGGTTTATTAAACTTAGTGCTGTAGGGAAGTCCCCTCTCCTCACATAAAACGCACATGACATCCTAGGTCATGCCTTTAATAGCCTCCATGTCAAGCTCCATGACTATTACTATTACCTAGCAGTGACTAAACATTGCCTGCAACAGTACTTTTATGGTTGGGTGACTAAGTTCTGTGCAAGGCTCCAATTGATCCCACTGCTGCCACCGCTGCCACCTTTGTGATTAATTAACTTCCAGAGAACCAGTGGAACAGGGATGAATATAGGTTTCTAAACCATTAATCAACCCCATAAACCTAGTATGCCAGAAAGGATCTGAACTAATTGGAATACAAGTGAATTATAAGACAACCTTGTCCAATTTTGGTAACGTAGACGGAACAGCAGGCCTATCTTCGCTAGGCCGTAGATTGTTGGTTAGATTGCAACACAGCGAAAATACAATTATTACTCAGTGATAAATGGGACTGTCCAGTCAAGGTTGCATAAAAAGATCTACTTTATTATTACCACAACTATTATTTCTAGAACAGACATTTCTAGCACTACAAAATACAACTCACCCTGTAAAGCGACACCGAGGATAGACAATTTCACAAAGGAAAGGTATGCACTCTGAAAACTGACAGGAGGGGAGTTGGTAAAATAATCAGTCTTACTGTTCAATGTTATTTGGTTCCTGCACCAAGGAGGCAAATGGTCGTAACTGTCTTTATGGGCCTTCAGAGAAGGACCAGGGGGGCAGAAGCACAATGTACTGAATTGATTGTTTATTTGTATAGCGCCTATACACAATGTGTTTCAAAGAGCTTCAAGGAGGGAGGGAACATGGGAAAACAAGTTACATTCTTACATTCTTACAGGTCCTTTAAACAAATCATAATATGAGAATAACTATCATAAAAGATAGTACAAGTGCATGGAACAATACAGGGAAAGGGGAGGAAAAAAGGAGACAATACTAGCAGTAACATTGCTATGTCTGACGACAATTGTTTCAGTGCAAGAGTGACAAGAGGAGGGGTGGAGGGAGGTGGGGAGGGGAGTGAAGGGAAGAGGAGAGGAACAAAGGAAGTGACTGTCTAAAGGGCCAGAGACTGATCAGATAGTGCTGGGAGGTAGAGGGAGGAGACGGACAAGGAGGGAAAGGGGACAGACAAGCTATTATCAACTGTCGTGGACAATGATATGAGTAAGTGCTGAGATAAATGGTGGTGAAAGGGCGAGAGGAGGGCAATAAGGCTGCCAGAAAGACTCAGGACCAAATGAGGCACACAGGTGGACACAAGGGCCAGTAGGGGCACATAGTAGGAAGGGGGGGCCAAGTGGGGACACAACAGTTGAACACAGGGGACAGTGGGGGCACATAATAGAACACGGGGGCAAGCAAGTGGGGGCACACAAATGAACATGGGGCAAGTGGGGGCACACAATTGAACACAGGGGCCAGTGGGGGAACACAGGGGCAAGTGTGGGCACACAATAGAACACAGGGGCCAGTGAGGGCACACAATAGAACATGGGGGCACACAATTGAACACAGAGGCCAGTGGGGGCAACAGGGAGTACTAAGGGGCAGCTTGCGGCATACCGTGATGGACAGGGGTAGACAGGGCCTCAGGTAGTGGTGGCCAGCTCCCGCCTCCCGGTTGCCCTGATTGGCTTAAGGGCCAAGGGCAGCAAATGGGAGGGGGAGCAGGGCCAGACCACACACACAGAATTAGATGTACAAATAATGCATCAAAATGGCATTTTTAAACAGGCAGGGCTGTAAGATGCCCAGAAACAAGGGAAGAAAAGGAGGTAGCAAGATTTGTCAGAAGTGATAAATTTTCGTCATGCAGCAGCCGTGGGGCATATTTAAATGCATTTTTCGGATCAAAGTCAGAAATATTGTTAAAGGCGCCAGCAAGCGCTCGAAAATCAATACCAGTTCTTACCCTAGTTGTTCCAGGCAGGGCAGTATGCTGGGGCAGGTGAAAGAGTTCTTCAGGAGCATCAGGAAGGAGGCAAGTAGGAGAATGCAGGGACCTTAGGTAGTGGTGGCCGGCTCCTGCCTCCCGGTTGCACTGATTGGCTTAAGGGCCAAGGGCAGCCAATGGGAGAGGGGAGCAGTAGGAGAGCAGTGCGAGGAGTGATCGTTTGAATGCACTCTGCTTCAAAACAAGACTGATGTGAACACAATATATAAAATGGGGAGTGGCTTCCTACACAATTAAGAGGGTCTGGTCGGAACATTACTGAAATTCTGGCTCTGAAAAAAATTGCAATTTCGTAGCAAGCATATTATTGCACCTGGTGTTGAAGAAGTTCTTGGTGCTCGACAGCATCAAGGCAATTCCAGGGCGCTTTGCAGCTCTTGAGACAGAGTTAGTGGTGAGAGACAGCTGTGGGTATCAGGCGGCTGACAGTACGGCAAGCAAGGCTGGATGGATGTCTCCAGGCCGGCCGGCACGGCAGCTCAGGTCCAAGAATAGTTGTCTCTGTGCTGGTTAGCGGTACTGTAATGCTGGTCAAGGCAGCTCGGACGGCTCTGGTGACTGCAGCCTGACAACAGTCAGCGGTGCAGCTGGATGCGGTTTGAGGACTCGACTGTCTCAAAAATGCCATTAAAAGATGAACGCTGGATGATGTTTGTGTGGCACTCCTCCTAGCTTCTTCGGAGGGCTTGTGTCGTCCTTTAAAGGCGGACGGGCCGAAGCACAGGACAGTGTTTGCAGGCAACTGCCTTGTCCTTAGTTAAGATACTCTCTGGCCCTTCCCACCTAGAAAGCTTGCTGGCAGAACCTAGCAGGGCATGCTGTGTGCTGGCTGTGTACTGGTTCCGGAGCTGCTGGATGGTTTTTCTAAGTCCATTATCTCCCTCTGTTCCCTGGGAGATGTTTAGGGGAAGGGTCTTGCTTCACTCTTGGAACATCTGTCCTTCCTTCACTCGCGGAAGATGCAAGGTAGACTGTACCTTCAGCTCGGGTCCAAATGAGTCCTTCTTTTTACTCCTTTCAAAGTTGTCAGATGATCTCCTAAGTGAGGGGTCCAGCACTCTCTTAAAGACAAAATTGGGCCCCAGAGTTTGGTGTAGGCTAGGCCCAATGATGAACCAATCCTGGGTCCCAACCAACAATCTTCTTTTATGCATGAGGTCAGGACCATAGTGCTCTGCAACAGGACAGACAAGGGGTGACAACACATACCTAAGTCTCAACCATCTTCCTATCTGTTGTAGATCAAAGTGTTTCTCTGGTTAACTGGGCCATCTGTGACTCTTGATTAAAGCGCAGATCTCCTTTGTCCCTCTGAAAGGAGTCTACTCTGCAGGGACATCTGTGGTAACTGATTGACCCAGACAGGCCATTCACTGCCTTTCATACAGAGAGGTGGGAACTAGCTTCAAGTTGACACATTGCATACCAAAAGGGTGTTAGCTCCGCCTTCCTGTTGTCTGTTCGGCAACCAAGGCTCTCTTCTAGGCTTGCCTTAATTATCTCTTGTTAGTATGCATTTCCCCCAGCTGAACTACCCCAATATGAATGCAGATCCATGGTGCCTTTGATATTTCAATTAGGCTGCCTGTAGCTGGTGGAAGTTGTACCTTCCCCCTTCTTGAGATGCTTTGATTTAACCGTGGCTGTCACATTCAAGTTGAATATGACAGGGGAAGACAGCACCTGTAAGCTGTGTCTTCCCAGAATACACGTGACTATGTGTTTTGTGTGGGAAGCCGTAGAAATGTGTGCAGGAGGCTTCACACATTTCTTGGAGGTTGATCTCCCATCATTTATTCTTATTAGCAAAAAATCAAAAAGCCAAGGGAAGCACACTCTTCCCATGCGGATGGCTGAATTCCTCACAGTGAGGGATGGTTGAATTACTCACAGTGAGGGATGCCGTTAGGAGGGACATGCTATCCCCCCATTTCTAACACTGACAAACCCTCCCTTCCCTCATCCTTCATGGACTAATTTCATTCATTTCCTATATTAACTTATAAAAATACACCAAGTACTGAGAAAAGGAAGCAGCAAGAGTGGTTTCAGAAAAGGAGGGATGTGAAAGAACTGAAATAAAAACAATCTTTTGAAAGAATGATTTCTTTATAACGGAAAGACCACTCCAGAAAACAAAATAAAGTTACAATTGGTGATTCCGGAATGTCATAAAAAGATGGTCTTGAGAAAAGCCCAGTCCCATCTGACAAAAGATCATACAGACACTGGGAAACTTACAACTTATTTCAGAGAAGGATTTTTCTGGTTTATGGTGGAGGCCCATATTAAAAACCTGATTCAGACCTCTTGACAGTTGATAAAGCCATACTAACTGTCTGGTCCTAAAATGACGAGATAGATACAAGTAAAAATTGTTCCTGTGGGTCAATCCCACAAAACCTAAATGCTGAAGAAAAGAGCAATTCTCCCAACCAAAGGGATCATCAGATAGCGGTAACCTTTCAGGCTTTAAACACACATATCATGCTTCCCAGCAGAAGATATGTAGAAGGAAATAATTGTTATCTATATTGTCCTTATGAGAGTGATGAAATAATAATCTCTTTGGATTTACAAGTTGATTTTCCACATGGTTCATTGAGATCATAAGGGTTCAGCTGATAGGAATTCTGAGCTATGACATTTGATGGGAACCTTTTTGCTATTCAGAATCAAAATAAAATTATCAGAAAACTGGCTCAGTGAAGGCAAGAAATAAAGATCTGGGCCTTAACCCTTTTGAAAAAGACTCACAATATTCTGGTGGGGGAACTATACTATCGAGTTCAGCTAGTACCTCATAACGTTTGGGGATATCAAAAACCAAGGAAGAAGAGGAGTGAGATATAGCTGCGCCAAATCATTTTGAGGAAAGCTCAGAGTGTTCTAGTGGTTTAACAAGAAAGGCTGTGTCTTCCTAAGCAGAGTAACTGGGCATTAGTCTTCCCCAGATAACCCCTTATTTAGAAGTAGGTATTGAAAAAGCAGAATCTCGAGAGGAACCAACAGAAAAAGAAAAGTATCCTGCAGTAATAAATCCTCTCCTTCATCCATATCAAAAATGTTATTCGTGGAAAGGGTTTGGACATTTAGTGAAAAATTGTCTCGTAAATATAGGTGAATTTCCCAAATCAATGTCACCCAGTCAATCTGATCCACCTCAAACAAAATCTAATGCCTTCTTGTATACAAAAGGGAAAGCCACATATAAAATTCCTGTTATTTTAGAGGGAAAACTGTTTCGGGCAGAATTGGACACTGGAAGTAAGGCAAGTGTCATAAGAAAAGAGGTACTTCCACAGAGGTGGAAAGAAGACCAAAAGGGAATAGCCATTGACTCAAATCTCTATTTCTATTCTCAGAAGGAAAGCAAATTTGACTGTAAAAGTAATTTTCAAAGGGTCTGGGATGGAAGCCTGCGGCTGAAATGTTCGAGAGAGAAAAGATAAAAATATGTTTCCAAAAGTAACTTTCAGTCTTCTCTCTCCTGAACATTTCAGCCTTTGCCCTTGCCGCCACCCCCAAACCTCTACTTACCTCGTGGCAGCACACTTCACTGTGTGCCGCCGACTCGCTGTCTCCCTGCGAAGCCTGTTCCCTTTCACTTCTATGATTGGGTACCAGCGCTGCAGGGTCCTTTCCTTTTTATTTTTTATTTTTTTTTATTTTTTACTTTTTACGGGACCGACGGCGAGGGACACCCCGCAACCCCCACTCACAATTTGGTGAACAAGGGCGCAAGGGACAAGCCTGCAGCCCCTGGAGCCTTTGCCACTGAATGAGAGATTTGGGCAAACTTTTCGGCCATACGGACTATTCGAACATCTGAAATTCAGCCAAATCTCCCATTCAGGCTTTTATTTCAGACATTTTGGATGTTTCCATTTCCAACTTGCCAACACAGTTAATCTTAGGGAGAGATGTTCCTCACTTTGACCAACGGGGTTCCCGAATAGCCCAGATAAATTAAAAAAATCTTGTAATTGGGTCTCATGTCCCTAAGGAGAAAAAATCTCCCAAATTGAACCAACACGTTAGTAACGAGGACAAAATGACTTCATTGGAACTATAGTCGATAATACCCTTAAAAGAACATCACCTTAAAGGGATGCAGGCTTTTGTGGACAATCAACCTGGTGACTCCACAATAGAACCTTGAGAGGAACAAAAGCAAGATAAGGTAACTTCCCCTCTCGGTTTCCTTGTGAAGCACCTTAATCCAACCCGCATTGGGGAAGGGTATGACAGAAACCTGAGGGTATTCTCCATTCTACTCCCCATGGATCCTCTGTGCAGTTGGCCAGGGAAAGGCCATCACTCTTGGGTTGGACAGGCAAGAGAGGATCACCTGGGTGGTTGTCTGTGGGAACTGAGAGGGGGATGCCCTTGGGAGAGACATGGTATCACCTTTCCTAACACTGGCTTTTCTTCCCATCCCTCAACCTTCATGGGCTATTTTCATTCATGCCCTATATTACCTTATACAAATCTACTGAAAAGACAAAGAAACAACTAGGAGCAATACACACTTCCTATTACAAACACCACTCTAGTACTGGGATGAAGAAGAGAGGTATTAAGACAATACTGAAAGTCAGGCATGTCCCTTTGATTGGATTCAGTATGGTCAGGCAAGACAAGCTAACAACTCACACCTGAGGCCCCTTAATAGGACTCTGGTGTATAAAAGGGGAAATCCCAAACAAGGAGCAGAAGCAGAAAGAGGAGAAGGAGAACAAGAACAAGGAGCTGAGACGCCATGTTGGGAAGAGACTCAGATGTCTGGACTCCAGCATCTATCCCGGAGGACCTGCTTCTGGTGGGTGCAGGACTGGGAATCCTCGAACTGGAAGGAGGACAGCTAGGGTTGCCAAACTGATGAGGGATAGAGAGACCCGGAGGCAGCTGGAGCTGCAAAAGCAACCGGGAGCAGGGGAGACACGGTCAGCGTCTATTTCCAAGTAGGGGGTCGAGAAGTGCAATTGGGATGTGTCCGACAAATGTGCCGGTGTGCTTCCCTGCCACAGAGAAGGTGAGCGAGAGCAACAGGAGCAGCTGCTGGACACCTGTGAGTGAGTGTCAGAGGACACAGGGAGTCTGGATCGCTTCTGGGACCGCAGGCAAGTGACAGTTCTAGTGAATATGAACCACATTGAATACAGATCTGAATTGAAACTACAAATTGAGAATATTAAACACCAAACTGAGTTGAAACTACTAATTAAAAACATTGAACCACAAACTGAAGTTAACAAATGCTATTTGAATAAAAACAGGGTGTATTGAGCACCGACTGAACATTTGAAGTTAACAAGTGCTATTTGAATAAGATAACAGCATATTAAACATTGACCGAACATTTGACATTCACCATCAGACTTATTGAATGTCAGACTGTATTTAAGCAGCACTGTGGGCAAAACAAAACGCATATGGAATATTGAACAATAATTTAAGAATTCCAACAAACATTGTCAGAAAATCCCATAGGTCTATGGTAAAACAAAAGACTGATAGAGTAGATTGTTACATTAAGCAAAGTGCATCAGAAGAGTATTAGATTAACAGAGGGGTGTTTAACAGAAGAGTGTTACCATAACAAAAGTGCATACAAGTGTGAAAAGTCAGAAGCCTGAGGCAGAAGAGCCTAAGAAGGGGCCAAATAATATTAAGGGAACTCATGGTGCGCAACTTGTAATGGGTGGATTGTGTGGTCTGACAGCTGCGCCTAGAACAGTAAGTTCCTCACTGTGAAGATTACAGACATCACGCATCAAACCAAGGAGAAACTAAGGGCTCCTGGTTTTGTGACCTGTAGTGTGTGGCCTGGGTGGTCTGACAACTGCACCAAGACCAGAGAACCCTAAATGACGACAAAGGTCATTGGAATTGATTCCTGAGAGCTGTGAAACAACTGGTAAAGTGAATCAGAAGCTGGGAACAGTAAGCAGATGAATGCAATGTAAGTTCTGCAGTGAAATCTTGGGGAAGGTAACACTGAGAGTTGAAAGAACTGAGAGCCGCTGTCTTGGGGAAGGTAAACTCAATAACTTCTTTGTGTGTGAACTTTACTGTTTTGAACTTGGGGAAGGGAACCCTGAGAGTTGAAAGAATTGGGAAGCGTTATCTTGGGGAAGGGAACATCCAGACCTCCTTTTTGTGTGAACTATACTGTATTGAACTAAGGGAAGGTAACCCAAGAAAGAACTCTGAGCTAAGAACACCTGACACTTTACTTTTGAATTCTATTATGTTGATTAAAATCCCATTCCATGTTTTTTCTAGATACGAGGAAAAGCATAGGTTTTTGACACAGACAGACTTTTCTGATTTAGTCTTATAGACACAGACTTCCCTTAGTTTTATTTCAGCAGAAGAACTCCCTACTTTAATTATAGAACAAGTTAGGCCTTACACCATCCTGATATTTGAAATAAAACATTCTTTGAAACTTGAAATCTATTGTCTGTGTCACCTCTTGATACCATGCCTATCTCAATACAGTAATTACAGAAAATAAAATCTGGAACTATATTATCAATGGTACAGATCCAAGCTCTATCAATATGACAACTATCCCATTTCAACAATCTCTGTCTAAACCTGCTAATCACCTTATAAAAAAGGTAGCCTGTTCTTAACTGAATTGCACAACTCAACTTATTTTTTAATAACCCTATCCACGTCATCCCAACCCTAAAATGGTTGTAATAGCTTCCAATTTAAATTAGAATGCAATTTAAAATCACCTGTGCAACCCACAAATGCTTCTGGAGAAGGGCCATTCCTATGTGTCCAGCCTCATGTCCTATTACCATCCAGGAAAACAATTGAAGTTAAGGACAACACAGGGACTACAACACCTCTTTGCCTATTGTATCCCCTGGTTTTCAGCCCTGGTCCAGGCAAGGGGTGACCACTTCCCTTCCCTGGAGCATGGACAGTCCCCATGGAAACCACCACCCCTAACCCTAGGCTGGCTCGATAGAGAGGGGCGATGAACCTGTAAAATAAAATTGCTGTTAGCAGGAGATGGACTTCACCCTAAGTTCTTACCTTACTAATGGGCATGTTGTAGGGATCTATTAGGGACCCCTCTTTATTTATAAATACACATATTCACTTTTCTAAACTAGTTCCCCAATTCCCATCCTTGAGTTCCCCTTACATGCTTTCTCTACAACTGGGGATCTGCTACATCGGCCCAATCTTCCTTGGAGGGGTCTTGGGGACCCACATGTTGATTCTGACATAACAGAACCCTGCCCTAACTCCAGGTACCACCCACATGGGGTGTGAGGCCAGAGGATGGCCTCTGTGGGTGGTCCCATCTCCCTAAGTGGCCTCACACCAGAGTACCTCCCCTTTACCCCTTCTATCTATTCAATATCCTAACACCTGCTATAAATTCCCCCTAACCTTTAGTATATAAGGAACTATATATCGATACATACTAACAATGAGAAACAAAATATAACGCACATCATACATTATTTAACAATGGGGGCCACTGCTGAACTCAGTCACCCCTTCACAGTAACTTTGGTGCTATCCTTGGTGGTCGGATGAATTGGAGCCTGTTCCCGTATGAGATATGGGGTTCACTGTGGGTGAACCATGCTGTGCAAAATGTTCTTCGGTGTCCTCTGCCCGAGTGAGGGCACACCCTAATCACTGCCGCCAGGACTTGCTTCCCTAATGAATCTTCACAGTAGTCCCATTAGCAACAGATGCCACCTGTATCACCAACGCACCCGCTGCACCATGTTCAAGTCAGGCAGGGTCCAAATGGCAACAGTGTACACCACCACTGCTCCCAAACATGCACCCATGGCCTGCTCCTCTTCCTAGTCCACACCGCTGCAATGCGTAGCCTCATTGCAGTAGCCAGGTGCTTTAGTTCACCTGGACTGCCACGATGAGGCAGCCCGGTACTTCGTCTTCACCGTCCACCCTTTGAGGAAAAGCAGGCTTCCCTGAGACCATGCTCCTCACCTCGCTGGCTTCTGCTCGTCTTTTACAGCCAGGGATGGCTTCCAGGAAGGGCATGCCTTGCCAGCCATGAGGCTGGCTGACTCGCGGGCATGGCTGGGCTGCCCAGTTTGGGTTGGGCCTCCCCTTCACAGGGTCTAGACTGGGTGTCTCATCTTCAGCCCGGGCAGCCCCACGCATGCTACCAGATATTCCAGGGCCCATCCAGTACGGCCCACGGGTGGGCCAACACCCATCATAACCCAGTAGGCAGCCAAGCTGCCTCTGCCAAGCAGCTTGGCCCCACTGTTAACTCTGTCGTGGCTCCCCACATGCACCACCCAGTGCCAAGAAGCCTAGCAGGACTCTCAAGGAAGGGAACCAGAAAGGGGGTTATTATTTTCTTTTGTTCACCCTTCCTGGTTTCTTTATCTTTCTCCTCCTTTCTCTTCTTCTCACCTCCTTTGAACTGTCTCTTTTAGCTGCCTTTCTTTTTCCAGTCCCCTTTCGATTTCTTTCTCCCATGCCAAGCCCTATCTTGGGTTGGGGAGTTCTGTTCCTTTGTTCTTCCCTTTTCTTTTTCTCCACATTCTATCCAGTCCATGATAGGCTGGATGGATTTCCAAAACTGAATCACACACATACTACATGAGATAAAACCTTTTATTGAACCCTGGTGTCTGTGTCATTCTTTCTAGGTGTTGTTCTTTAGGGGACAGCATGAAGCCCTAACTAGCAGGGCCCTTTTGGGACCACAGGCTACACTAACATTAAAGGTTGGAACAAACAGAATATCCAAATTCCAATACTATGGAAGTACCCATCTTGAGAACTCCAGCAACAACAAAACATCAAAAGATTCAAGAAGGTGTTGAAAGCAGTTCCTCAGAAATTTGATCAGATAGGTGGTGAAAGTGAAACTTTAATCTTGGCACCTCACAGGCATCCACCACAGCCACCTACAGCCCTTGCCAATGAGCAAACACTGGAAAACAGCTAATGTCAAAATATTTGACGGTTATCTTCTACGTACAGGATACAGGTTGAAGAGACTACTGTAATAGAACACCTCTCTCTTGTACCACACTAAATCAACAAAGAACATGAACAATACAGCCCTACCAGTTCTTAGCACAAACTGGTCTCTCATCAACAACTTCAGTGAACTTCTAAAGAACTACCAACGCATGAAGTGCAGCAAAATATCGGTTTCCTCTTCCCCTTGGCTCTGTGTCCTGGAAAAGAAATAGCAATAGTGAAGAAATAATGACTTCTAACTTATTGAGAGCAGTGTCATGAAGGCAAATGGCGCCTTCAGCTTGTTCTTCCCTCACCTAGAGTGTGAATATTTCCTTAGGTAAGTGGCTGAACACACATAGGCCTTTAATGCCCAAGCAGTTCAATAGGGCTTCTTCTGTCTGGTTCTGAGTTTAATCGCTCCGCCTGTTGCATGAAGCTAAACTTTGAAGGCATCTACCCACAGCCGCCTCCTAGGGGTGGGTCTCCATGTGCAGCAAGGAAACACAAAGAAGGCTTTGCCCCTGAATTTAATATGGCAGATAAATATACCTCAGTACAAGCACACCTGGACAGTGCCTTACTATACGGAATCACAAGAATACACCCACAACTGACGAATATGCAGTGACTTAAAATCCCTGATGATGCCCAGTGGGAGATGTTGTCATCTTGCTAGCAGTCATGTAAGTCCTTCCGGCTGCCTCAATACTATAGATATTCCAACTCACCCAGCAATGTGCAAAGTGAGGTACCCCCACACACTTCACATGAGAAGGGTTCCTTCCAGCAACAGCCCACATCCTGAAATCCAGCTCACGCTCAGTGGATAGAGGCACAAGCATCATGGGGTCTTAAACACATTTGAGTACTCACACTCACCAGTGACATTGGGCAGAGCAAGTACTATCTGCAGTTTCAATGGAGATAGCTTCCCAAAAAGGTTGCTACAGTGAGCGCATCCCACGTGGCTAAGAAAGAACCCATTAAGAGCAGTGCCTCACCCCAGAGCGTCACTCATCATCTAGTCCCCTCATCATTAGGAAGTGAGTGGATCACCCTAACCTGCTTTGTTAATCAAATATGGCTTCTCATGCAGACACCTCCCAATTGGCAGGGCAGGAAGCCACCTGCTCTCAACTGCTCCGGCCAATCACCTCAGCCAAACTTCTCTCCTATGGGATGGGTCTCAGGGAAAAGACAAGTAGTTCTGACACTAGCTCACTGTCTTCTGGCCAAAATTTGACAATCAAGAACCAGGAATAGCTGTGGGGTGCTGTCAGCTACATCATAACCAGTAAAGCTACCACACAGGAGAGCAGTGAGGTGTGGAAAATGGAGCATTACTATCAGTCCTCACATGTTATCCATCACAATCACCAACTGCCACTTGCTATGACTATCAACAGTCCCAGAGGCATTCAGAGCTGGGAAACCATGAACGTCATTACATTACATAGTCACATCCTATCAACATGGAACAAGGTTGAGACACTGTCACGCTAAAGCAATTCTCTCCCCTATCTTGATAGATCAACAAAGAAAATGTACAATATACTACTACCAAACCCTTATTATTACAGGTTCTCATCGTGTGCTGATCTCTAATGTGCTCATCAACAAACACATAAAGCAGCAACATAACTGCTTACTGTAATATCTTATTGTGTACTTATGGTACAACCAAACATGATGGGGTTCTGTGTTCTATGCTTCATCTCTGGACTGGCTGTATAACACCGAACATGGAATGTAAAAGGAAAGAAGCCTGGGAAGAATGTTAAGGATCGTAACTGTTGTATTGCTTGGAGAGCCGGTGGGCTTACTATTGCATTTAAAGAAAAACATTTAGTTTCCTTATAATGGTGTAAGTGCCCATTATTTCACCTACCTTTTCCCCTTGCCTTTGTACCCTGGAAAGAAAAAGGTTACAGTCAAGAACAACATTGGTCTTTTCCCCAAAGTAATGTTCTAACTTGCTTAGCACAGAGTAATTTAGGCTAATCTCTCCTTACCCTTACATATCTGAAAGCTGGATGGTTCTGGATGTATTGAATAAAGTTATTGTTATGAGCCTGGGACCAAAATGTGTTTGTGGCTTGGCAAAGCATTTTTGTATGGGAAGCAAAGGCATATGAGAGGCGAAAGTCGAAGTCATATAGGAAGCAAAGGTAAGGCATATGGGAGGTGGATAGGCCTGAGAGGCGACCTGAGAGGCAATGATGAAGGCAGGTAGCATTCCAGCATTGGTGTATAGGAGGCAAATGCGTATGAGAGGAAAAAGGAGAAGGTGTATAGGAGGCAGAGGTGAGGCATATGGGAGGCGAATGCACCTGAGAGGCGACCTGAGCTGAGAAGTTGAAGGCAGGAAGCATTCCAGAAGTTTCCAAATTGTTGCTATATAAACAAGTACAACAGGTATACATGTTACTCTCTTACGAATAGTGCGAGCTGCCCAAAGTAATTGAAGCAACAGTGTTGACCGGTAAGGGAAAAGGAGCAAATGTATTCATCCCCAGCATTCCACTCATTCCAACAGACATGCTGTTCAGTTTCAGGAGCCTACAGTTCCCGGTCAGGCTGGCATTTGGTATCACGATCAACAAGGCATAGGCTAGAAAATCAAGTGCACTGGTGTCAACTTGGAATCTCCATGTTTCTCCCATGGGCAGTTAAATGTCACATGTTCTAGAGTAGTTTCCCAAATCAGTTGTATATCTGCTCCAACTGGAAAAACAAAACATGTTTATAAACAACCCTTACAATGAGCATGTACTTTGGTAATATTAAAATTTAGGTCCATAGTTCTTGGCATTGTCGGCATCATGTCACCCATCATGCTGCTCAGGAGTCTCCATGTTGTTCTCACATAAGGTTATACATTTCAGAACAAGTTTTTAAGAAGAACAAAACATTGTGTTGTGTTGTAAGTCTTTAGAAGTAAACGTTTTTAAAATCTTAAATATTCTAAACATTTAGTGAATTTTCTTTTCACCTTTCTGATTGGGTAAATAAGCTAGTTTAGTAATAAAATAGATATGTAGAAGAGCAGCTTCTCCCTCGATCTTTGATAAACGGACATGTGACCATGCCATTTAGGGGAC
Organism: Ambystoma mexicanum; assembly: GCF_040938575.1. NCBI lineage: Eukaryota > Metazoa > Chordata > Amphibia > Caudata > Ambystomatidae > Ambystoma > Ambystoma mexicanum. Next base: position 176,222,817 of record NC_090927.1, read on the forward strand.
GTGTCCCGCTCCCCGGTCCAATAGTATAAATATGAGATGAACTGTGGCTTCACACAAATGCTTTATTCATAACCTAAGCCGAAACAGTGAGTATAAATATGGCGTGGATCCAGGATGACTGAAGTGATGCCATTTCACCTATCACATCATATAGTTGCATATGAGACAGGGTAAACATTTATTTGTTATAGAATAACACAGACATTAGACTGCACTATGTTTAGATATGGAGTATGTTACTGTCATTCGATAAGACATTATGCATTAGAAAACTGATAGTGCTCAAATACATACTTGAAAATAGTTCCCTGACCAAAGAAATGTGACCATGGCAGACATCCATTATTGTAAAATGGACTCCACAGTTGCCTTGCAAATAAATAAAGGCTTTAAGTCTGATGGGAGTTTAAAAGTATTTAGCAAACACAAGGAAAGTATTGTGTGCATAAAGCCAAGGCGGACTGAGAGCAGCTACAAAACAAGTGCCGACAAGTCAGCATTTAATAGCAGAATATGTGCCTTTCTGTGGTGTTATTCATAAAACAAAACTGTCTCATAGTCAGGAAAGATAACATAGGGACGCTGTCTTTGAACAGAATGTACTAAAACACAGAAGAGATGCATCATTCTCAGAAACTTGTTTTGTTCAGCGTAAAGGTTGAATCACATATCGCATGGTCATTGAAATCTGGGAAACTACCTAGTTTTGCTAATTTGCATAAGGAGTCTTGTCATTCAGGAAGTGTGAAAAATAGCAAGTCATCCTAATCAGGAAGTGGTTTTGTCCAATAGAGGCACATGTAGTACCTCGACCTTTTAGTGAAATGACCAATAAGAATGTGTTAAAATGTAAGGTCCACATTAGCTTAAATTGTTGCACAATCGGTTAACAGTGTATACAACTCATGGTATATGTATTACAAGATAGTTATGTTACTTTTTTGACTGAAGAGGAGGGAATAAACAAATTAAATCACGGCTGGCTGATGTCTCTCTTCCTGATACAAGGGGTCGGTTTGATGACAAGATGGCTGGCTGGCTGCAAGATAATTATGGCTGAGAATTAATCTTTTAACATAAATAATTAAATAAATATAAATATAAACAAATTATACATTTATGAAATTCCAGATTTAATGGTCAAAACGGCATTGACATGAAAATAAACATGCAAAGTGCATACATCACCATCAGTAAATTTGCTTTGAACAGTGTATAAGGGCTCAGGATATATTGTCATTTTATTGAAAACCAAATTAAATCAAAGCAGCCCTGCCTATCTAAATCTCTGTACTTTTTATTTTTTTACAAATAAAATGTTTCCCCCTCAATGAACATGTCAGTATTTCAAACCAAGTGCTAGAAAACTCAATTGCAAGGAAAGCTACTTAACATTCCTACATGTGAATCACTTACAAAATGAAAGCATACGTTTGCTAATTGGTGTTTCTATTCCATTAATGTGTAAAAGTGTACATTTCTCATTTTCAATAGGCAACTTAAAGGGCAGGAAAATTGGTAGTGATTAATCACACTTCCCCTTGTTCTTAAATGGATCAGTACCAGCAACAGGGCTGGTTATGTAACCCAGTACTGACTTCAATTACATTATTTTGCAAGGTATTGTGATGATTCAGAAGGTGTTGTCACTTCTCCCAAGGGGGGAGCCCCTTCTTGTGAGGCTAGGGAGGTGAGTCTACTACCCAATATGACCCCTAGGCATGGTTTAATGCGAGAGGAACTCATGGGGAGGGACCCTCCTACTGGGGATGAGGGTGACCACCTGGATGATATGCGGCACAACACCTGAACCCAAACCAGCCTGGTGATTTTAATTGTGCAGTTCCGACTATACAATTAAAATCACCATGCTATAGAACAATAAGTTCTGTCAATTTGTACATGCATAGTAAAGATTACCAAGTGTAAGTTTGCAACCACCCTAGTGCCAGTGTGACACAGGTTCACACCCCACCCTTTTCTAGCCAGTTTTCGAGATGGACAGGCACCATCTCACATGAACCAAATCATTGGTGGCAAGGTCCCCCATACTGCTCAGTGATCAGCGCTGGGATCTCCACATTCTAGTGCTCTGTCATCCCCTATTCAGTGGCCAGACATAAGCTCACTTGCCAGCAGGGAATGGTCTGGGAGCCTGTCCATAACCACAGTGAGGGAGAAAAGCCCAATGGCCACCAGGGAAGGGTCCGGGACCCTGACAACTACCACAGTGGGGGAGTGAAGCCCCCTGGCCTGTAGGGAAAGGTCTGAGACCCTGTCCATAACTGCAGTGGGGATGAGGCGCCCACTGTTCACAGAAGAAGTGTCTGGGACCCCAACAGAAAGAAATTAAAGCTCAGAGAAAATCTTCCTGGCTATAGTGGTAGAGATTAGTCTGCTAGTCATAAGCGAAGGAGCTTTGATTCTAACAAGATTTGGGACATTGTTGAAAGCAAGTTACAAAGGGAAAGTCTGTATCAACCTGGAAGCACTGAGGAAAGACACTAACAAGTAACACCAGGAGAAGGGAGTAATTATCCTGGTAACCAAGGAGTAGTTGTGATATAGACACCATATGAAGGGAGTCATTTCCCCACGCCTTGTGTTAAACTCTGCCAAAAGCTACCAAGAGAAGGGTGGCCTTGAACTACGAGTTCATGTGAAACAGTCATGCGAAGAGAGTCATTCCCCCTGTCCGTGTTGTGCATTGTATCAAGACAAACCAGGGGAAGGGAGTAATTCCCCCTGGTTTTATTGGAAGTTGTGCAGAATCACACTAAATAAAAGGGTAAGGGCAGTTTTTGGAACCTGCAGGCCAGGGAAAGGGGGTCATCTCCTAGGTATTTTTGTTTTGAAGGAACATTTTGTTAAATGCCATTGAAGAAGCAGGAGAAAGGAGCCACTCTTCTTAAAGAAGGAACTTTATGTTAACGTACTCTTTAGTTATATTCTGCCTCATCACGAGTTTGGCGGTAACCCTTAAATGCGGCAGTAATGCTATTAACACCGCATTTAAGGGTCCGCTGAATCACGGGTTTGACAGGATTTACCCCCAGCTCTGAGCTGGTGGTAAATCCCCCACGAATTGTCCGATTTTCGGCGCTATTACCTTGCGCTAATATCGCCGGAGGTAGTAGCGCTGAAAATTCCCCATTGAGCCCAATGGGGAATGAGGATTTCCTGAATGGGCCCAATGGGGAATTGGGAATTACTGTTCTGCCAAACCATAATCCGGCGCTAATACCACCAGGGGGTTTGGTGGTAACGCTAATAGCCCCAGCGGTATCCTGGCGGTATTACCACCAGGATATCGCCCAATTTGTGATGAGGACCATTGTGTGAGTGATAGAGGTAGGTGGATTTTACATTGACGGACATTCTGACAGACCCTTTTAGTATTAGTTTTGAGGCAGGGAAAACTCTCTAAGAAGTTAGGGATAGAGAGGACCTGTTCTCCATTTCCAAAATAAAAGTCTATAACCAAAATCATGCCAGCTTTGTGTCAGTCTCCTTCTTCGACACCCTGACAGTATGCTGGCAGTGAGATGTCTTTCTAGCTCCCCGAATATTTCCTCTGTGTTTGATCATTACCCAGAGAAGGAGCCAGGAGCCAGGAGAAACTATCTATAATTCCAGAAGCACATGCACTTTTATTACCTAACTTTTCAAGCTGTACAGTCAATGTATATACCGCTGTCCCTCAGTACTTTCAAATGAAAGGGGCCTGGATGAAATCTTTTTCACTTTAATGCATTTTCCCCTCAGAATTACATTGCCACATTGCCACGTGATATTATGAACATTCATTTAGTTGTCTCACAAACAGGTTAGCTCCCTCTCATGGACAGGTTCTATTCTCCCCTTCTAGGAACAGGTGGGCATCAGTCAGCAAGATGGGGTCTGCTTCCCTCTACAGTCTGTTTTCCCTCTTTCTGTATTGGAGCATGTCTGCTGTCTTTGCCACTGAAGAAGGCCTCGGTCTTTAACTCTAGGTAGGCTTCTCTTGAAGTGTAATATGCAAAAAAGGGTCCAAAAGGAAAGCATTCTACTTCATTCTCCTTTCTGTTGTTATCAATTCATATTTATCTTCTTCCCCTAAATCAATGTGTGAGTCAGTGACTGAGTGTCTGTCCCCAGAAGCTATGGTTTGAACTTTTATGAAGCAAAAACCACTGCTTAGGTTTGTATAATTTCTCTAATCTAATTAGTCAATGTATGTGATTGGACATGGTTCCAAAAGTGACATTTGTTTTTGTTTTATTTAGATCTCAGTAAACCAACCCCTTCATACTCATTGGGCATTTAAATGAAGAAGTCAGTCTAATGGGAGTAACATCAACATCCAGTTTCACTCCCATTTTTTGTGATGTCACCTTGGACATTTCTACATTAAACAATGTTAACTTTTTATAACATCATACTCCTCACATGTGATCATGTTACTAACCAGTTAATCAGATTGCTCTCACTTAGGTGAGTCAAATAATGTGATTTTATTTCTTGGCATGACTTATTGTGGATAAGTAAAACATTTTGGTTTTTTAACACACACTGATACTTTTATAGATAAAATATGTTTCCATCTTAGAAAAACAGTCTGGCCAGCATGGATGCTAGGATATATGAATTACTGTTGTGCACAATTTCTGCATGAATATCTCCCCATTCACCCAACCTTTACAACTTCAGTCCCATCTCATTTGAATAATTCCAGGATCTGGCTGCCCCTTATACAAGATATTTCAAGTCCCCAATCGTGTGATGTTTCCTTCCCCTTGAAGGTGGTGATATTGACTTCTTGAGAGGGGACCACTGCTTACCCCATGCCAGCGGGAATAAATTGTATTTTTAAGGGTGTTTAGCCTAAGAGACAGATGTACGTTGTAAATGTGTATTATTTGTTTTGCTCTGCAGGCCCTGGCTTCAGAGAATCAACTTCAGGCAGTCATCAGCTTCTATGGTTCAGCTTCAAACGACAGTGTTCACACTTTTCCCTTGGGAAAGCAAGCCACCCATGTGCTGTGGCTTGTTGGGGTATGGTCAGATATATGGTGGTGAAGGCCTAGGTTCTATTTAATTCCCAAATAGAGCATTTAAAACATATTTTTTGTGTCCACGTTGCAAATGTCACTTTAAACAGGGCGACAGTATAACATTGTATTTGCTCATCAAAATCCTGTCAACGACTTTACATTTTTAGTAGCTATTGGTTTCTTTCTACAAAGTCGATTCCCAGTCCTGCAAAGGAAAATATACACAATGAAAAGCCCAAATTCAGATTTAAATCTCGAAGGAAAAGCTGAGCTTTTCATCCCATATTAGGCTGTTTTTCCATTTTAAACAAAGTTACTGGATACTTTCTGGTAACTGAAAGGACTTATTTCTTGGCTTTATCAATAACTTTGGAAATATATGCTTATCATAGATGACCTGCAAACACAGCACATTCCCTGGCCTGTGTCATTTTTCAGCTACTGTGCACAGGCTGCAGCTCACATGTTTGTTTTTAAAGTGGAGCTTTGCTTTCTTTTTTTCAGCATAGATTTTCCTACAGCTCCCATGGGAAATGTCTAAAGATGTATGGGCCTTTAGCAATGAAGCAGTTCAGTAGGGCCTTTTCCTTCTGATGCTTGCTGTTTTCCACCAACATCTTCTATGCAATGGGTGAGTCTTTCAGTGTGGCGAAGTAAAGCGTTCCTTTTTTTGAGACAGCCCAAATGCTGTAACCCAGTGTGTGAACAGATGTACGAGTGACATGGGTCCTTGCACTAAGTTGAGGGCATGACCCCCATGCTGCCATTGAGGTGGCACTCAAACTACAAATTACTCAATTTGTTTGATTCAGCACACTGGTTCTTTCGGCTTCCTGAACCATCCAATGGCTGGTGAATGCACCCACTGTATTAAAATATTGAGATGCTTGGCGTTTCAAATTGTTGTTTAATGAATGTGTTATGCCACCTAGCAGTCTTCTAGCATTGAATTCTTCTCTCGCCTTTAATCAAGAGGCTTTTTTGTGCTCTGTTTAATATTTTTATTTTCTCACTTTTAATTCCACAATGTGCTAGATGTTGGATCTCAAGTGCCACTAATACATCTAATGCAATCTATGTGTAAAAAGAACCGAGCAATAGCATGCACTGGATACTGCACACACTCTAAATCCTTTAATTCATGGAATAGATACATATTTGCAAAGAAGTACATCCTCTGAAACCATTCATGTTGTTAAAGGTTAATTCTCATAAAACCAAGGCATCCATATTTGAGTTTAGGATGGCTGGAATTGATATTTCCAAAGCGACCATTAAGGCGGATACCATCACTTCTGTTGGGGGTCTCTGGGTGCCCCCACTGCGTGCTCGCGAGCCCATCCGCACACAGACTCGACTCGGACACGTCTGCACGCTTCGGGCTCCCCGGTCGCTCTGACGCGGCCGGGAACGCCCCGTTTATTTAAGGCGCACGCGGCGACGTGCAACGTCACTCCGCCGCGTGCGTATCCCCTCACGGGGCAACGCCACACTCCTCCTTTTTCCGGGAGGAACAATAACAAACAGACACGTCAACCATATCACTGCACACAATGTCATTTGTGAACTTACAAAACCCCCAGCACGTAGTCTCCGAGGTAGGCAGGTCTCCCTCGCCCAGCCCTCTGGGGGTACCTCCCACCTACCTCAGCCGCCGGACTCCCCGCCGCTCCAGTGTCTCGTTCTGGTGACCCCAAGAATTCCCCCCGGGGGGTATCTTCATCCGGGAGGACAGTCTCATCCGGGTCAGGCGGGAGTTCAGTCCGAGAGTCCCCCAGTTTCTTGAAGAAACTCACATTTCGGGTGACGGCCGACTTCCCGTCCGAGGCCGTTACCATCGATCCCTTCACTGCCACTACGTCCAGCGGCTCGGGTTCATATGGAAGCGAGAGTTTCCCATGGGGATGCCGATTCCTAATCAGCACTTCGTCGCCCGGTTCCAGCCGCTGCGGACGAAGACCCCGCCGTAGGTTTTCCTGATGTGTCCTTGCCTGTCGCTCCGCTTCCACCCGTTGGTCGTCTATTACGCCGGGTACCTTTTCCTGCACCTCCGGGAGGAGACCTCGGGGGCACCTACGGAATAGAGCCTCAGCCGGGGCCACCCCAGTCGAGGCGTGTGGGGTGGTGCGGTACACTCTTAGGAACTGGTATAGCGCCCGCTGGAGAGGCTGGTCTTGCCCCTGGGCTATCCGGAACGTTTTGTTTAATGTCCTCATCAGCCTCTCTGCATCCCCGTTCGCGCGGGGCCACAACGGGAACACCTTCCGGTGGGCCACTCCACAGCTCTCGAGGAACGCCGAGAACCTCGCGCTTTGGAATGGGGATCCATTGTCCGAGCACAGGGTCACGGGGAACCCATGGGTGGCAAGGATTTTCTCCACAGCGCCCACCACGTGCTCAAACGCCACCGACTCGACGAATTCCACCTCCGGGTATCGCGAGTACTCATCGACGATGGCTAGGAAGTGAGTACCCACGGCCGTGGATCCGAAGTCCGCATGTACGACCTCCCACGGGCGGGTCCCCCGTGGCATTACTTCAATTTCGGGCTCCCGCTGTACTGGGGAAGCCGCCTGGCACCATACGCAGGCCGCTACAAAGTCGTCCACTTTTCTCTCCAGCTCGGGGAACCACACCTTCAGCCTCAGCCTCGCCTTCGTTTTGGCGGCCCCTTGGTGTCCCTGGTGTGCCAGGTTGATAACTTCGTGGACCTTGGAGCCCGGCACCACCAGGCGATCACCCCGCAGCAGCAGGCCCGACTCCGTGAAGGACAGTTCATCCTTCACCTTCCAAAGTTGCTCGAGGGTCACCTTGGCTTCTTGAGTGCGCCCTGCCACCAACTCCAGCACGGCCTTCCAGGACCCCGACTGCATCGAGCTCCTCAGGATGCGGAAGCATTCATCATTGGCTGCCGCGCTCTCCAGCTCGGGTAGCGGCATTGCATTGGGGGTGGCGCTCTCGACCACCATGCTGACATGATCATCGGCTTCCTCTGCACACGACTCTTGTGCGGGTCCGCCCCTGCCCACTGGATGCCTGGACAGGTAGTCAGCCGCATTATTGGCCCCCGGCCTGTAGATTAAGGTGACGCCATATTCCAGGAGGGCCAGCATCCATCGCTCGATCCTGGCTGGTGGTTTGGAGGAGGATCCGGCCATGATCGGAATCAGTGGTTTGTGGTCTGTTACCACTGTCACGGGTCTCCCCAGTACATAGAGCCGAAAATGCCGGCAGCCCCACAGAACCGCCAGGGCCTCCCGTTCAATCTGTGAGTACCTCTGCTCGGTCTCGGAGAGGGCTTTGCTCGCATATGCCACGGGCCTTATTCCCCCATCTCTGCCCACCTGGGTGAGGACCGCCCCGAGGCCAAACGGGCTGGCGTCCACAACAATCTCCGACTCCAGGGCGGGGTCAAAGAAAGCCACGGTGTCATCTGCTGTCAGGGCACCCTTGATGTCCTCGAATGCCGACTGTTCTAACGGGCCCCACTGCCAGATGGTATCCTTTTTCGTCAGGGCCCTCAGAGGTTCCGACCTCGAGGCGAGATTCTTGATGAAGCGCCCACAGTACGTCACCATTCCCAGGAAGCTCCGCACCTCTGATGCGGACTCAGGGGGGCGTGCCGTCTTGATGTCTTGGACCTTCTTGGGGTCAGGAGATACCCCGCCCTCCTTGAAGATGAAACCAAAAAACTCAATGGTCGGGCGGAGGAACTCACACTTGTCCTTGTGGAGGGTGAGCCCCAGCGACTGCAGCCTCTCGAGGGTCTTGGCTAGGCGTTTCAAGTGGTCTGGTTCGGTCCTCGCAAAGACCAGAATGTCGTCGCTAATGTTCAGGACGCCCTCCAGGTCCGCGAGGGCGCCTCGGATTAAGTTCTGAAATACCTCGGCTGCCGACGACACTCCGAAGCTCAGACGCTTGTATCTATAGAGTCCCCTGTGGGTGGTGAAAGTCGTTATATAACGGGACTCTGGGTGGAGGACAACTTGGTGATACCCAGCTCGTAAGTCCAACTTCGAGAAGAACCGGGCCCCTTGCACTTCAGCAATGATGTCATCGATCGTCGGGGTCAGGTGTCGTTCTCTCCTGATGGCCTTGTTGGGCAATCGCATGTCCACACAGATTCGGACGGAGTCCGGTTGTTTGGGTTTCCTCGCTACGACAATGGGGGATACCCATGGTGTGGGGCCCTCCACCTTTTCAATTACGTCCAGGTTCACCAGGTTATCGAGTTCCCTGTCCACCTGGTCCCTTAGATGAAATGGAATTCGCCTGTGCTTCAGGGCTATGGGCTGTACCGACTCGTCAATGTGGAGCCTCACGGGGTCGCCGTTCATCCTCCCGATCCCTTTGAAGATGTCAGCATACTTGTCCAGCAGGTCGTTGATGTCCTCCAAGTATACTGAATAGGCAAAGCTGACTATGCCAAGGGCTTCCGCTGCCGCACAGCTGAGCAGGGTGTTGCTGCTCACCGGGGTCACATAGAAGCGGGCCCTGATCTTCGACCCGTCGTGTTCCACCTTGGCGACGAACGCCCCGTCGAGTGGCAGGGGCTCCCGCCCACCAAATGCGAAGATGCGGGCTCTTGGCGTCGCCAGCCTCGGGGTTGGGTTGAGCGCAGCGTAATGTCCTCTCGCCATGACATTGACAGAGGCTCCCGTGTCGACTAGCACTGGGACCGGCGAGCAGTTTACCTCCACGATACATCTCGGCTGTCTTCTGCTCCTTCCCTTGAGGACCTCCATGCTGGAGACGAAGAAGATGTTCTCCTCATCCTCCTCCTCCACTTCTTCCGCCAGCGCCTCCTCTGGTTCCACTTGTTCCACCTGAGCTACATTCGGCGGGCGGTATTGCCGTGGGGCCCATAGACGGGGTTGGCCTCTCGGAATAAGTACAGGCAGAGTCGCCCTGCACACCCTCGAGAAGTGGTCAGGCACACCACAGCGTCCGCAAATCTTTCCTTTCGCCATGCACTCCGATGAGTGGGGGAGGTCATATCCGCACTTCTGGCACGACTCTACCGGCTTCCCCGCTCTGTCTCTGGGAGGTATGCCGGGTTTTCGCACTCCTCTGCCGCCCCGCCAGACGGCGCACACCTCCTCCGGTCTCGCAGCGCGGGATCCGGCCTCCATTTTATTGGCTCGAGCCTCCGCCACCTCATGGCATCTCCCGAGCTCCAGGATCCTGGGCAGAGTGAGTCCGGGCTCTCTTAGGACTTGTCGCCTCAGCTTGCCTGATGAGCATGCCTGGATCAACATGGTCCTTATCATGTCCTCCGCATCCCCCCACGCACACCCTTGTGACAGGCGGCGCAGGCGGCCATAGAAGGTGTCAAGCGTCTCCTCTTCCTTCTGTTTGGCCGACAGCATGACGAACCTTTCAAAGTCCACGTTGGCAAGGGGGACGAAGTGCGCGAGGAGGGCGGCTTTGGCTTGATCATAGGAGTTGTCCGTTGGAGTTAATGATTCAAAGATCTCCTGCACGGTCGCTCCTGCGGAGTACAGCATCGTGGCCACCTTGCTGTCATTGTCCGTGACCTGGGCGGCCCGAAAGTACATGTCCAGCCGTCCAATCCATCTCCTCCATCGGGGCCCCAGGCTGGAGGGGGGGCCCGTAGCATCAAACTCGGGAATCGGCTGTAGGGCCGCTTGCGCCCTGGCTTGGGCCATGGCCAGGGGTGGTGGTTGGATCGGAGGGGGAGCGGCACCCACCGGTTGCGCAGGCAGTCCAGACGTCGTCGGACGCGGGATTTGCTGTGGGGGGTACTGCTGGAACAGGTCTACTAGGCCTTCATCCTGCGAATCCTCCGAGGCCGTGGCAGTCGCACCCTCCAGGGCACCAGGATCACTCATAGGCGCAAGCGCACAGGCACCCTTGTTCCACTCCTAAGGGCCGCAACTTGCACCTTTCCCCACACTGCCACCACCCACGTGATGAGGGTTGAAGGATAGTACCTCGAGGCGCCTTGTGTCCACGTGGGCCGCAGAAACTGGAGCGTCATCCCCCACGTAATGATGATGAAGGGGTTGAAGAGGGTTCTGAAGAGGATCCGTGGATGAATGTTTCCAAAAATTGAGCTTTAAAAGGAATGGGCTGAGAAGGCCCAGCCACCTCAGTCCATCTTCCAGCTACAACACGACGTCATCGCCTGAAAATTTGCCAAAATGTCAAAATTCTGGCATGGGCCTGCGGGTTGTACTGCCCGCAGTCAGTAAGTCCAAAAATTAGGCTTGGATGGCCTTCCTGCTCCAAACCGGAGCTGTTGGAAGATCCTCCACCTCGTGGGCAAGATGGCCGCCAGCCGCGTGTGGTCCGCGGCCTCGGCGTGATGTGAAACATCCGCGGATGTTTCACTCGTAATAAGAAAAATTGTCCGGGATCGCGCTCACCGCCGGGCCCGGGCATCCGACACTCGTCGCCACTGTTGGGGGTCTCTGGGTGCCCCCACTGCGTGCTCGCGAGCCCATCCGCACACAGACTCGACTCGGACACGTCTGCACGCTTCGGGCTCCCCGGTCGCTCTGACGCGGCCGGGAACGCCCCGTTTATTTAAGGCGCACGCGGCGACGTGCAACGTCACGCCGCCGCGTGCGTATCCCCTCACGGGGCAACGCCACAACTTCCATCCACATAATCCCCCTAATGAACAGATAGAATGACTCTGCAGCACAACACAGACACCGACCGCCCCAGCCCCGGGGCGGGCACTGTAGTCACATATCTGCAGAAGCAGCAGGCGGGCAAATTACTCAGGATGAAACATTTCAAAAAATATGGAAATTTGGAGAAATAAACTGAGGCCACAGGCTGTGAAGGAGTGTTACAAAAGAACTGAATTGCTGAAAATATCAAATCCAAATGAAATGATTTGTGCAAGGATTTAAAGTCGAAATGAATCCCTTGCACGATTTTACAATTATGCAGGGGCAACATTAGCCGCAGGGGGGCCAGCATAGTGGTGTGGGATATCTAGCTGCTGGGACCTTTACATCCCCAACTAATTTATAGCTTGGATGCTTTTTTTATATACTTACCATTTAATCTTTTTCAAAACATTCCAGATGTGTAACCACAGGGAGCCTCATTACGACCCAGGCGGTAAGTTACCGCCTGGGTCGTACCTTTACCACCATGGCGTAAACTATGTTTACGCCATGGTGGTTGGCGGACTTACCACCCCATTCCGAGGTTGGCGGGGCGGTAAGTCCCCATTAACCCATTTACCCTTCCCCATTCCCATTTTTGCCCCATAGGGCATAATGGGAGTGGGGAAGGCGTTAATTACGCCACCGTAAATTACGGTGGCGTAATTAACAACAAGGTCCCTTAGCGCCATGGAGTTTAAAACCTGCTAAAAGCAGGTGTTAAATCCACCATGGCGCTAAGGGACCTCGGAATCAGGCGGTAAGGGTCGGCGCTGTTTACGCCGCCGTAAACCCCTTACCGCCTGGGTCCTAATGAGGCCCACTGTGTCAATGTTTAATAAGCATGGCACATGGCTGGGAAATATGAATTGCCCACACTGTTAAGATGTAATGGCATCCTTCAGACCCCAGGTGCTTTAGACTTCAATTCCCATAAAATCTAGCCTGCTTAGTCAATGGTGTGGGATCATGGGTGTGTCATAGTCCAATAACTCTGGAAAGCCGCAAATGGAAGGCCTCAGATTTTAACTAATAAAATCCAATTAATGTCAACATTAATCAAACCGAATCCGAAAAAGTGATTATATTGTTTCTATAGTGTTCACTAAAGATAGTTTATCATGGAACCATACTCAGAAATAGGAGTAAAATGCCAGTTTATCGGAACAGAGAATCTGCACCCCGTGCTGCAAGTGAATGATATTGCCATTGCAGGATTAGCAAACGGTGCTGGTGCTTCCATCTCCCCTCTCCTATGGAGTCATGTGGGACTCCACAGGAATGGGTAGTTATCAAACCCGCCGCCTGACTTCCCACACCGCCGGGACTTGTAAAATCCCGGGGGCACCGGGAAGTCAGCCGTCGGATTCTGTGGGCCTCATTACACGGACGGCAGTGGACCAAGGTGCTATTACCTTGGTCCATGCCGGTAAAATACCGGCACCGCCTTGTTGGAAAGGGGAATTACCGCTCTATTCCAAGGTTGGTGGGGCGGTAATACCCCTTTCCCCCATTGCCCTTCCCCATTCCCATTTTTGCCCCATAGGGCATAATGGGAATGGGGAAGGTGCTAATTACGGCACCGCAAATTGCGGTACCGTAATTAGCTCCCTGGTCCCTTTGCGGGTTGGTTTTTAACGCCTGCAAAAAGCAGGCGTTAAATTCTCCAACCCGCAAAGGGACGTCGTAGTAAGCCGGTAAGGTTTTACCGGTACCGGTAAAATACCAGTACCGGTAAACCCTTACCGCCATCCGTGTAATGAGGCCCTGTGTTTCCGGTCGGCGGCAACACGCTGGTAGCACCGGCGGGTTACCACCAACCTCAGAATGAAGACCAGTGTCCTGATTAACAAAGGGACGGTAGTGGGTGGAGAGGAAGTCAAGTACCTAAGTGCTTTGCATTAGAACAGGTTTTAGTTACAGCTTCAGCACTTTTGTTATTAGAGTGTTAATTGAGTGCAGGAAATTTGGCAGCAAGGAATTTTCAACAACCAGGGGAGAAACCTGGGTGAGTAGATTGTCCAGTCTCAGGTTAGGTGGGTTGTGCAGGGTGTGTGGACCAAGAAGGTAGGGAGGAGTCATATGGGGTGAGTCTTCTGTTGTCAGGGAGGAGATTCCAGAGTCTGGGATCACTGACAGAGATGGCTTGTCTTCTGGTTCTTTCCTTCCAGTAACAACAGAGTTAAAGTATGCACATTTTGATCAGTCAGACTTAGAAGACGGTACAGAGGACATTGTTGAACAAGTTACTTCATTGAGCAATTTAAATGCAATCTATTCTAGGCCTTATTCCTACGATGAATTCTCTAAGCTAGAAAACAAAAAGCAGTGCTCATCAGGGCCACTTAAAACAATAAACTCTGTCCACGCCTATGCTAACCTACCTCTGCCCAGAAAGAAAGAAAGAAAGAAACAAAGAAAGACAGAAAGAAAGAAAGTAAGAAAGAAAGAAAGAAAGAGAAAGAAAGAAAGAAAGAAAGACTAAGTATCAGCTTAGCCTGAGGGTTACTTCCACTTGGTAGATTGCTTCGCCTAAGGGTTACTTCCACTTGGTAGATTAGTGGTGTCTGGCTTTCTGACCCCCACCAAAAAGTTCCTCACAGTCTCTTCAGGCACCTGGCCTCGAGGATTGTTCACAATGGTTTGTATTCTCCTGACTCATGTGAACTGAGTGTTACTACAAAATAAACATAGTTCAGTCTCTGTTGTTCTAGGACTGTGCCAATTCTTCGGGTTAGATAGGCTGTGAGCCTGTTCCACCCAGCCTGCTTTGTCTTGTCTTCCGGCTCCTTGCAGGGCTCCTAATATCTCTGCCCTAGGTGGGCTGCGGGCTTGTTCTGCCCTATGTAGTATGGTGCTTTCACCCTTTGCTGGGTATTCCATTTCTCAGCCGCAGGTAGGCTATGGGCTCGTTCAGCCAATTTGGGTACCTCTCTTCGACCCGTTACTGCATATTATCTGGTTGTTGCATGGAGGGCAGCTTTCCCCATAAAGATTGTCTAAAAGATACCCTGGGGTTATCGAATAGTGTTCGAGGGTCTTTGGAGAAAGAGCACTTTCTTTCACATTTGGGGAACATGCAGATTTGCACAGTTTTATTGGCCATAATTGCTCGCCTGGTTGAAGGACATTGAAGGAATGGAGTAGACTAAAAGCCTCTACTTTGGTTTGCCTTTACTAGAGGAAAATACCACTTGCACTCAGACTCACATCGAAAAACGCAAAATGCAACTGCAAAAAGCCAAAGTCCTGTATACGACGAAAAATTTACCATCATGGCAAAATAAGTCTTTACTGGTCGTTGAAATGGAATGGTTGCCTTTGGTGTTTACATGGAGTAGACTCTGGGCAAAGTGGTGGGTGAGGTATCGAATATGATACTTTTCATTAATGTTATGCCTGTGCCCCAAGATAGAGGACAGAGTTTTGGAATGTTTGGAATGTTTTTGTTTTATTGTTTAAAGCCTCAACCTAGCTTATGATCAGCGGAGTGCTGAACACGTATAGGATAGCTTGCGTTTGAGCTGGCATCTTTTAACAGCAATGCCATACTGTGAGTTGCTTTCTATGCATCGGTGCTGTTGAAAAAGCCACGTTTTGAGAGATTTACAAAATTGGAGAATTCCGGGGGCCTACTGAGTCGATTCTGGGATCGAATTCCACTGGGTGGGTGCGTGACAAGAGAAGCATTGTGTGTGGACTAGTTGTGATTTGTGCCAGTTGGTCGATTTGCTGTGCAAGGTAAGTGTGCCACCAGATTTGCGTAGCTTTGCTGCCAGAAATGCCGGTGTGCTACTTGTGGCTACTTTATCGATGATACATGCAGTCTTGACCAGTATCCTCTCCTGAAGAGGAAGCCCATGTAGTTAGACTAAGATGGAGGTGATTCAGTAGAATTTCTGCTCACCCGTGATAAGACGTGCTGCAGCATGGTGACTGCTTTTAAGGGAGTCAAGTGAGTGGTAGGGAGCTCTGTGAGGAGGGCATTCCCCCTGTCGATGTCCGAGAACAGAAAGGCCTACAGTACGGTCAGGAAGTCATTCGGTGGAAGGAAGCGTTTGACTTTGCGGAGGGTGGAGATTTGAGGCCAGGATTTTGTTGTCTTCTTTGGTTGCCAGACATTTCGTCGAAAAAAATTGGTCGACCAGACAAATGGTCGAACCAATTTGGTCGAAAACCAAATGGTCGAATTTTTTTTTAAATTTATTTTAACCCTTTTTTTTTATTTTTTTGGGGGGGTCCCCCCCCCAACCCCCTTTTTTTCTCTAAAAACCCCTTTTTTTACTAAACGAAAACCCGAAAAATAAATATATAAATAAAAAAAAAAATTCGACCATTTGGTATTCGACCAAATTGCGACGACCAAATTGCAGTCGACCAGTTTTTTTTCGACCAATTGACTGGACACCGTCTTCTTTGCTATGTGTTTCTGGATAGACACACTGCTGTCAATGGTGAAGCCTAAGGATTTTGCTAAATCCGAGAGTTGCAGAATAAATCTTTCTAGGTTCACATCGCTGTGCAAATTGCAAATTGATGTTTAGCGGGGGGGGGGGGGGGCTGATGAGGATGAATTTGGTCTTGGTTGAGTTAAGTTTGAGGTAGACAGTTCACATCAATGACTGGATAATGGCTATGTAATCACGGAGACGACTGATGTCCTGTGAGCTTTTTATTCTCAAGTACAACTGAGTAGCATCCGCCTCTTGGTGGATGGCTATAATGGAGTTTTTGAGGAGTGTACCCAGATACCCAGAGGTGCCATGTCAAGGTTAAAAAGGATTCGTGAGAGGATGGAGTCTCCCGCAGGAGACTAGTAGTTGGTTAGAATGCAGCATGCTCATCTGGGCGAACTGGTGGCTGCCTGAGAGATAGGAAATAAACCATTTCAGGACAGTGCCAGAGGAGCCCATCCTGTAAGCAAGGAGGATACAGTGGTAGAATGTGTCAAATGAAGCTGAGAGGTCAAGAAGGGTGAGGAGGCATGGGTTGCCCTTATCCATGATTTGGAGAGCATCACTCACCCCCAGGCTGATGGCCATCTCGATGTTACACTTGGGACAAAACGCTGACTGATAGTTGTTTAGGAGGTATAGTTGATTGTTTCTGGTGAGAGGTTGTGTCTTTTTTCCAAGATTTTGCCAAAAAACAGAAAATTTGTAATGGGCCAGTAGTTGTCCAGGTCATCAGGGTCTAGGTTTGTTTTTTCAAAAGATGTCGTATGAGACCAGTTTTGAGGGTGTCTGGAATGACAGTTTTGTGAGGGAGGCATTATTGATGCTGAGTAGTTAATTGAGCACCAAGCACATCAATTATTTATTGAATGAGGCCAGGATGATATCATCAGAGTAGGAAGTAGGTTTGAGAGTGGAGAGAATTCAGCCCAGAGAGGCAGTGGGTATGCTGGAATGCAGAGGGGGCAATGCTGTGGAAGGTTTATTCGATGATCTGTCTAATTTTGGCTATTTTTCCAATAAAAAAGTTGTTGATTCAATTGCATTTTTCCTCAGTTGCTTTCACCTCAGGGTCGGGTGAAGGCTTTGTACAATACCTTACTATTTCAAAGAGGGCTTTTATCCTATTACAGGCTGCTGCAATGGTGGTGGGTTATTAGGCAGCTTTGTCCTCGATAATCAGAATCCTATAGTTGGTGCTGAGATTTGTGGTTGGTAGGATCTTCAGTGTTATGGTTTTTGTGACACCATTTCTCAAGGACTCTGATTGAGCGTTTGTTCGATGCGTGCCTGGGGGTGTACCAAGTGTCAGATTGTTTGGTTTTAGCACGGGTGGATTTTAGGGGGGCATGAGTTAGGCGGGCATGAGTAGCCACCAGATTCATATCTGAGTTCTTCAATACGTCTAGGAGGAACGAGGCTTACCCTGTGGTGGGGAAGTCTGCAAGGTTTGCTTCTATCTCATTGACCGGGAAGGTTTTTAATGAGTGGCACTGAGTGAGGGAGTGTTTAGCCTGAACTTTGGGCTGTGGTTGAGCGGGTGATCATTGGTTGGGTGGCAGCCTGGTCAGACAAGTCGAGTGGGATAGGGTCTGTGCAGGTTATGAGGGAGGATGATGTAAAGACTAAGGGCCTCATTAGGACTCTGGCGCTAAACCATGGTGCTATTAGCACCATGGTCCATGCCGGAGTCCGCCATGGCGGAATGGGGAATTACCACCCCATTCCGAGGTAGGTTGGTATGGTGGTAATTCCCCATGCCGCCATGGCCCTTCACCATTCCCATTTTTGCCCCATAGGGCTCAATGGGAATGGGGAAGGCGCTAATTACGGTACCGCAAATTGTGGTACCGTAATTAGCACCAAGGTCCCTTTGCGGGTCCCTACTTTAACGGCTGGTAAAACCAGCCGTTAAGGTCGGGTCCCGCAAAGGGATCTCGTAATTAGGCGTTATGTGTTTAACGGCGCCGCAGCCTTTTACGGCGCCGTTAAACACTTAGCGCCTGGGTCATAATGAGGCCCAAAGTCCAGAGTGTTGCCTTTGTTGAGTGTGGGGGGAGAGTGCAATTTGCTTGGATACCCCCTGGATGATAATCTAGGGTCTGATCGCTTGGGTTAGAAGTTTAAGACATCAGGTCCTAGAGTGGGGGTTGAGGGAAGAGGGAATAGACAATAGCGAGGAGGGACTTGGAGTTACTAAAAGGTTGTTTAATTGTTATGGCAATGGGCAAAGTGAATTTAAATGTAAGGTTGCAGATTGTTAAGATTGAACTCTTATCTCAGAATTGAATAGTAGAGGTTTATTTGTTACTTAGAAATATAATCTGTGGTTGTGCCTTAGTTTCCTTTTGAACCTGTGTCTCTGTTTGTGTAAATGATCCCTGGAAGTCTTTTTTTGCAAAAAACTATAACAATTTTTTTTAAATTTATAGTAGATTCCTAGGGGAGTTCAGAATGCATAGGTTCTGGTGAAAATGTAGCCAAGTTGAAAAACATGGTGGAGCTACTTCCAAAATAAGTGTGTTGTAACTCACCAGGAATAGATTTGCTAAGGGTTGTTTCCCTAATTTTAAGTGTGTGTCCATGTGTGTATGCCAGGTGAGGTAAAATGAGATGCAACCTAAGTGGAATTTACAAAAATATCTTTATTTGACAAAACCTCTCCATTAACAATGGTTCTCGACATAGGTCTGGGTTGAGGAGTGTGAAAGTAAAAAGGTGTGTTTGATAATAAGTGGCTTAGATAGTACATGAGTCTAATGTGAATGGGATACATGTTTCTTTTGGCACTTTTCATTTCCCCGCTATATGTATGCTTATGTATTCACCAGTGAATCTTCCACTGAAAGTTCTCAGGTGTAAGTGTGCCTTCAGGTAAAAGGTGGAATTACACCAGATTTTCAGTTAGCAATAAATGTCATGTAGATTAATGTGGTAATTTGCATAACTATAAATAAAATGATTTAGTTTGAAAATTGTGACCAATTTATGTTTTATACAACAGAACAAATAGAATATATTAGTGTAGGGCATATTGTTGGGATAGACATTGATGTACAACAGATTTGCTTCTAACTGCAGTCTTGTCGCAACCAAGCCACCCCTAAATCAACCTGCGAATACTTGGAACTATGTCAACGCTACATCTACAATACCTATAAAAAAAGAAGTTACAGCAAACAATGCAAACACATGAATATGCAACATTGTTTCATACTATGTGTACACAATTATAAAAACATATACACTGATATGTTTAAATAGTTGCTCAGCAACTCTGTGTCAAGTAGTTTCCTTGCAGTGACATTCATCCATCTATTCATCCTGTTCCACCCTCTCATTAATGCACGGTCAGGCACTGAAGTGTTGCTTAGCTGTAGGATATATTAGCAGGTGGCAGACATTGTTCAAGCAAACTGGAGTGGGATACAGTCATAATTAGTGGATAGTGGGGCGTTGATGGAGGAGTAAGATAACGTAAAGGGATTCAAGAAGGAACAATGTTTGATGTTAGTAAAATAAATCCTTTTGATCCGAACCTCCACACATCAGGCCATGCCTCTTTGAGACTGTTACTCTCAATGTCGAGTTTGCAGGGTTATGATAAATAAATGACCAATGTTATGGCACCACAGTTAAATTGTACTGTGCACATGAACACATTAATGCAAATCAAAAGGAAGGGCATGCTCTCCTTCATGCACTTTATTTCTGATGTGTCCGTGTGATGTGAATGTTTCATGGTGAACACCTATAGACAGACACAGTTACTACATGCCAAGGCTGCCTTATCTGGTGAAAATGTATGGATAACCAGGGCATGTAATCTATCTGCACTCATTTTGTCTTACATCCCAAAGAAAAGCACACAGTCCATTGGCGTACTTCAGAATGAATAGAAATTACTGCCACAATCACTGAAGATCTGAGAAAGAATTGGAACCTAAAATTACCCCTGGAAAGCACATACACACACATTACTGACCTAAAGTCCCCCTCAAATGATGTCCTACTTGGCATAGCCCCCACCTAACGCTGCAACGCTCTGTATAAGACACATGTGGCCCACACATACTCTGACCTGCTTCACTCCTTTACGGATGCACTTATCTGCTAAGTTTAATGAATACAAGTTCAAAGTCCTGGTTGATGAAATCGTAAAGAACCATGACCATGCCGCGCAACTGTGCAAGGCTATGAGTAGCCATCTGCACAAATGTCAGATGGTGGCTCCAGCACACCTCAGATTTGATGATATAAAAAAAAAAACAATAGTACAACTGGCAGGGGTGGATCTGGAGCATGATTTGCGATCATTGGTAGTAGTGCCCAGTCACAGATGGCTTTTACTCACAACCACCGGACCTGTGGCTTTGGGAGGAAAAGGTCCCCACCTCGATTTAGTGGACAGGCACAGAGAGACTGCCTGCATTGTGAAAACAAAATCAAAATATCAAGGCTGAGTACCCCAAAAGGAAATACACCGAACACGGGTTAAAAAGGAACATACAAAAGTACTTTATTTTATACTGAATCCAGTTACGAAGAACAGAGCAAAATCAGATAGCTATCGGCCCTCAGTGCAACACAACGAACTCCAGCGTGGTTCAGTGTGTTCAGTGAGAGACGCTGTACATTAGAATGCATTGGTCTTTTATACTCTTCGTGAGCACGATGTCCAGCCCTGTTTCGGGTTAATATTCCACTAATACATCACCTATCTAGGGTTCATGCCGAGTTTCGCACATCCACATGTAACTGGTTTGCTTTTAATACATATATCAACAAGCCTATACAGCAACTGTGTATTCTGGGATTTTCCATGCAGGTCTTCTCAAACATTAATACAATGTAGTTAAACAAGTGTTCTACGTTCAGTAGTTGATTACATTGTTCTTAACGTATGCTTGTGGATTAGTTTCTTTGCACGAGTAATCCTTCATACACAGGTCAACGAAGGACAAGGTCTCAGTTCACGACCTCAACAAGTGGCCTGCAGGCAAGTTACATATTAGCTACATACAGAGGTCAAGAAAGCCATGTTGTATTTCGAAATGACATCATCCACCATTTTAACTCACAGGGTGACTTTACAAAGTGAACCTAAAATGGCGGATTGACCTAAAATGGCAGCTTACATTGATTTTAAGGTCAGGACCTTGCAACACGGATTTCTTCGCAAGCGACTTATAAGCAGCTTGGCATGGGCCAATATACATATATTTATTGCGATAGGAGGCACAATATAATTTCTCATTTGACAAACCCTCCTTTTGGCCTATGCCAAGTGCTAAAACTACTTTGGATCTCCTTGCAAATAACTCCATGCATCATCGTCCATGCACCCTGAATCGCTGTCGGAAATATCTATTGCCATTAAGTAATTCGCTAGAATTTCTTTCAATACATATTCTTTTGAAGTTTTATCTGGGGCATACACTTTATGTCCTATTGTACCTATCGCTTGTTCGCAACATCCCCCTAGCATCGAACATATACTAGGTAGACACTGAATACAGCAGCAAAGAAACAACAGAATTCCCAAAATAATCAGCAAGACCAAAAGTACTTTCCAACCCCAAGATCGCAAGAAGTCCCAGAACCAAGCGCTAAGATCCCAGTTTCCCTCGGGAACATGCACTTCTGAACTAAGGACGTGCAGATTCTGTATTGCCTTGAAGATAGTTGGGGAGGAATCTGGCACAAAAACACAGCAAGCGGACCCCACTAATTTACACACTCCACCACATTCAGCCAAAATGACATCTAATGCCATCCGGTTTTGAAGTGCTACTAGTCTTATCGCCTTTTGTTCTAATGTCATATTATAGAGTATGTCTGTGGTCCGGTTGATGGTTCTCTCCAGTACTCTCGCTAGTCTTCTGATATCTTCGGAATTCGCTATCTGCCCCCAAAATGGCACAACTGATTTTGCTATATCTCCCAAGATTTGTGCTGGAGTGTCACCATTCTCGTCCCGCCGTGGACGAGCCTTTGAAACTTCTATTGTACTAGCTATAAACACCCCAGGTAACAGGATCCCTAAATAACAGGTTTCTGCCAATCCCTAGGCAACCATGGGAATGCTACATTACGGCAGACGAAGTAGACAGGTTCGCCTACATACAAAGGTCTGTTTTCACCAGTCGAATTTGCAACGTTGGCACAACCTAGAAAATCTCCCATTGACTGAGTACCATTCCTCTGTATGCAAAAAGAAACTGAATCGGGGCTATGATTAACAGTGTAAGAAGGAGGCATGACATCCTTATTGCCTATCGGAGCCATCTTAAAGGAAATCAAAGATTTGGAAATGACGAGACAGTCTATCAGAAGGCCTAAATAGAAGCAACGTTAGGTTTACTCCTGTTTGCGAAAAGCGAGCATCCCAGGGGAGTCAAAACACTTTTCTCAAAACTATTCAAATTGGTGCCATCAAAGTTCCCTGAGATGCTATCATTCCAATGGCCAAAGAACAGTGCTCTAAGAGAAGCATAACAAGCAGTTGTCAAAGGTAAAGGATGAATATACCAACCTAGCCTCTTATCCCTGTGTTGCGGCAAATGTGAGCAGACCCAACAGTTAGGTTTATTAAAAATGGCATGCGTAGCATTCATGATAAGTAGCAGAGTATTATTATGGTACCTTTGTCTATGATGAGAGTCCCTAGGGGACAGAGTATGCAAATGTACAAAGGGAGTAGGAACAGCAGATACATTTTCAGTGGGCAACAAGGATTCTAAAGGATGCATTTCCTCAAAGTACCACAATCCGAAGACAGTGACTATTAAAAACCCAAATATCATTATAAAAACACAGCAATAGGTTTTTGGGGCCCAGGAATATTGTCCATTGTCCCGGTTGGTCACCCCATCATTTACAAGTCCCATACGAGCAGTAGCGGTGGCAGGCATTGTAGTCTTCAAACGGAAACCCCAATGTTCGTTGCTGGCAACCTCCCAGTCGCGAGACTTCTTAGTCCTTCCACAACCCTAGGCAACAGAATCCCGTTTCTCAAATTTGGGCAAAAACAAGCCCTTGATGATCGTTTCCTTCTTCGAATGCACAGCCAAACCGTGCCTTAAGTCTATCAGATGCACAGCAAAACCATGCCGTGAGTCTATTTTCTTGGACGCAGATTGTACCTTGCTTTTCCTGGTACTGATTGATCCAGAAACAATGTGTCCTCACTTCCCGTTGGAAGCAACGTATCAGAGACAAGTGAAGATGCCGAATTTGGAACAGCAGTTTCTGGATGCAAAACTTTTGGAGAGTGTGGAGACAAAATGGCTGTTTCCCCAAGCCTCACGGGCTCAGAAAGATTCTCTATTTACTGCTTTGGGATCATTGGTTGCAGCATTAGTGATCGGTTCTGTTTCTTCTGTAATGTGTGGCACTGGGTGAGGAAGTTTCTTGACATGGGCCGCGTGGATCCAGTTCTTTCTTCCAGAGACCCTCACCGCTGTTTGGGTGACCAACAGGACCTGGAACGGCCCACGCCAGCGAGGTGCAAGGCAGGAAGAGCGCTCAAATGCCTTGATGAGCACCCAACTTCCAGGCCGTATACTGTGGCCTGGGCCCTCGTATCGCACAGGTAAAGCCTCTCGTACCTGGTGATAAATCAAATACAGGTTTTTAGTCAACTGGCTGCAATAATCTGAAAGTAATACATTTTCAACATTTCTTAACAAATTACATATAGGAAGGGTCCAGATATTGGCAGGTCTCCCCATTACCACCTCAAATGGAGAGAGCCCAGTCTTAGTTTGAAGGGTTGTACACATGGATAATAACACGATCGGTAAGGCGTCCGGCCATTTTAATTTAGTGCCGGCACATGTCTTAGTGAGCTTGTTCTTGATGATACTGTTGTGTCTTTCTACTAGTCCGGCGTTCTGAGCATTTCTGGCCGAATGGAACCGTGTGTCGATCTGTAATGCCACACATATCTGCAGAATTACAGCAGCGACAAAATGTGGACCATTGTCCGACCAGATGACTCTTGGTAGCCCGAACCGTGGAAAATATTCCCTTAACATGGTTTTCGCAATAGCCATGGCTGTAGCATCTTTAACGGGGAAAGCCTCAACCCATTTACTAAAAGCACAGATGACCACCAGCACATATTTTTTATTGTTACATCGTTCCATTTCAATAAATTCAAAGTGGATAACTTCAAAGGGGACAGAGGGTGGCCCGAAACTTCCCCTTGGAGTTGCTGTCCCCTTCCCCACATGTGTTGTAGGCAAATCATACAATCCTGGACGTAGCGCTGGGCAATTTTCGTAATTTTGTCATTTGCCCAAACTGTCTCTAACATCTTTGTCATCTTCTGGGCACATACATGTGTAGGACCATGAGCCATGATGACCATCATCATTACATATGCGTCAGGGAGTAGCCATTTCCCTTCCACTATATCCACCCAACACCCGTCTTCATCAAGTTTCCCCAAGCCTTCAGCCCACCTCTTGGATTCTTCTAACGTGGCATCAGGTTGGATATCCCGTACAGACCCAACACCCTCATCCATTGCATAATCATTTAGAGTCTCCCTTGAAACATACATCTTCGTAAGGGGATCGGTAGCAGTTTGTCTAGCTATCTGATCAGTGAAAGCATTCCCTTTCCCTATGTCATCTGTAATCTTTCGATGTGCTGCACATTTCATAACTGCTAACTGAGTAGGGAGCGCAAGCGCTGAGAGTAGTCGTACTATTAGGGAGCCATGTTGAATTTTAGTGCCATGTGAAGTTAGGAACCCTCTCTCTGACCAAAGTCTCCCAAAGGTGTGAACCACCCAAAAGGCATACTATCAGTATATATGTTTACTACAAGCCCTTCGGGTCAATGCTATAATGTCTGCGGCCTGCACAGAGTTATGCGTGATTCTCTTGGTTTCCACGACCGTGCTTAATATGGTGATTGCATAAGCAGCTGTGGATGTACCATCCGGAAGTTTGAAGCAAGAGCCATCACAGAACAGCTCTCCTTGCAGATTATCCAAAGGAGTGTCTTTCAAATCAATTCTACCCTTTGTTTCTTGTTCGGTACTATACAGACATATGTGACTCTTCATCGCTGCAAGTAGTGCCTTGCGGGAAAGGTAGGAGTTCAGCCGGATTAAGAACACAACACCTCTTCATTTGAATGTGAGGAGCAAACAAGATCAATTCATATCTCGTCAACCGTGCAGAAGTGAGGTGTTGCGTTTGGGTTCAGTTCAGTAGAACATCTACAGAGTGAGGCACCATCAGGGTTAGATCATGGCCTAGGACCATTCCCTCACTCTGTTTTACAGATGCAGCGACAGCTCGCAAACATCTTGGCAAAGCGCATGCTACAGGATCAAGGGCGGAAGAAAAGTAACCGCACGGCCTATTCTTCCCCCCATGTTCCTGCGTTATGTCAAGGGTTTTGACCCATGTTGAATCCTCAGACTGGGTAGATGTGGGGATGAGCTGTCGCCGCCCATTATTCTATCCCAGAACAAACTAAATCAATAGACTGGGTGGATGTGGGGATGAGCTGTCGCCGCCCACATTCATGCCAGAATCCAGGAGAACTGCGCAGTTGGCACAAGACCACTCCAAAGATACAACCTTCTTGTGGGGGGTTCCACATCACCACTCTACTGTAAGGATGCCATCAAAACAATGTTAAGCAAGGGTCCTATACTATCAAGCAAAAGACCACTCTATTGAATGCAGTAATTCAAGACAGATCCCAAAAATGGATGCAATACCGGTACTCACCACTATCAGAAAGCTGGCGTTTTAAAACCACCAGACTTTTGTGTAAAACTGAACAGAGGAACCCAAACCAGGCCAAGGAAAGACTTGCTAAGAGGTGGATACAATGTAAAACTATGTTCTGAAATGACTTGAAGGAAGTGATTATTTAATGTATATGTAAAAATTGTAAGTTTTGATTTAAACTGGGAACTAAAGTGGCATTTAGCTGAATTCTGCCTGACAACAACCCCCGACAGGAGTTGAAACTTGATCAAACTGCATTCCCAGGCCTGGCTGCCTCCTGCTTCCCCACCAAAAGTAGATGACACCTCTCTGATTAGATTAGATTAGATTAGGGGAGGGGCACCTGCAGGAGGTTGAACAAAGCCTTGTCCTGGACTCAGGCAAATGTTATATTGGGGGGGCCATAAAGTGGCTTTCTCTTGGGAGAAGTGGGAGGAGAAGTGCCTCTGGGAGCCACCCGAGCTGGAAGCGGGGACAGACAGAAGCTTCCCCCATGTGCTTTGGAACCTAAACCACACCCATCTGGGCCAGAGCATAATTTAAAAAAAAAAAGATGGATAATTCATAGTACGGACTTGTCAGAATTATATAAGTAATATCATTTTTTTGGTTATTTTTCTGTGCACGTTTTAAGAGGTGTTAGGACCCTGTGGTGTATTCTGGGGGGTTGCAAGCGGAAAATAGGGTCTTACTCCAAATGTCTGCGTGTTAAAAATCTGACACTTCATCAATTAATGTCCATACTCCTTGCGCACATGTGTGTAATTTTTGGTAAATGTCCGATATTGGTAAACCAGTCAAAAAGCGCAAAATGTTGTAATTTTTGAATGCAAGCCCCCAGGAAGATCAGAGGCGAATAAGCATGGACCATAAGGAATATATAATGTGTACATGTAATTTCAACAAATTATGTATCTGGGAAATATGTATTTGAATCAAATATAGATTTGTGGGCAAATTGACCAGGGGAGGATCCTCTGACCCATAAACAGACCTCATCATGATGACAATCCATTTCCTTCCCCCAATCATGGGAGAGGGGAGAATTGGTCCAATGACAAGTAGAGAGGGGCAGGCTCAGTTATGCCACGCACACACCCACTTCCAAAACACATAAAAAGAGACTGCTGGGACAGGTAGAGACATTCATTTTCCATTTCTGTGGAGCATTTTGACGGCCGACATCCCATCCAGACAGAGACCAGAACCAGAGACCCATAGACTACAGAACTTTGAACCTAGAAGGCCCACTGCAAGCAAAAGTATTCTCAGCAGGCCTTCAGAATCCAGCAAACCTAACCAAACTATACAACAGCCGGGCAAGCTGTTTGAATTCTTTGCCAAGAACTTTTGCCAGAACCGCAGACCAGACCCAGACCGCTGTGAGCAGAACCAGAGATCCGGATCGCTGTGAGCAGAACCGGTGCCTGATTGACCCGCCGAGCAGAGAGAACCGCCGCTGGACGTGTTGACCAGATCCGTGACAAGGCCTATTTCAAATTTATATTGTGAGTACCTAGCAGAACGGTGCAGAACCAATCTCTTAGTTAAAATAATCTAATTCAAACTATTTTAGCCTATTAGAACTGCCTCCTAGAATCGTGTCATTCTGTCATCTTTAAAACTGAAAACTGTCACCTGTCATTTTTAACTTTTAAATTTCAAATCCGAAAAACTACCTTCACAAAATCGGCCGTATCACCGGAACCATTTATGCTAGGAGCGAGTCTTAACTGTCATCTTAAAGCTAAGATTCTAAGCTTTCCGACGAGCCAAGAACCGACTTACTACTCCTTATAGTGCCTCAGTAATCGCGCTCAACGCACGCGACTAAATTTGCCGTGATTTGACATTTTGCTCAATTTCAGCCACGTGTAAAAATATTTGTCCTTGCTTTGCTCGCTGAAATTCATGTGCAACCTGACAATCATCCATAGGGCATTGCTAAAGTGAGCCTGAACTATTATAAACTAGATATCACCCACCCTGAACCTCTAGAGGGAATTAAAAGCATTTTTAGCACATTTCTCACTTCATTGTCATCACATTCAAAGCATTTCGGGCCTGTGTTTCAAACTTCTACCTGTTTCCTCTAAGCTTGCTGGGGGGGAACTAAATTTCGTATTGTATTTGATTGCATTCCTGAGAACTGTGTGCTCCTCTTTCCATCTCCTTCCATTTCTTACATTGCATAGGGGGCGGGGGGTGAATTGCCAGAGAAAAAGTGATTATCTTATCTTTTGCTAAAATCATACCAAGTATTTCTCTACTGCATTTTATTCCTCATTGCTTTTCCCTTGAAACCATAAAAGTATTTTTGCTACCTTATCCATCCTTTACTAACTCCTCATTGATTGTAAAGAAGTGTGCTAGGGCCAGATTACCCATTGTTGATCAACATTATATCCATAAGTGTGATATCAATTATTAATTTATTATAAAAGTGTGATATATATCTTGTTAATTTTTCAAATAAACCTTTTAATTTGCAAAACAAACCTACTTCTTGGCTCAGTGGGGTCAGGGGGATTCTAAGAGGGGGGTGTTATACAAGGGTTGTCATCCAGAGTACTGAACTGGACATAAAAATACATCAATAAGGGTTTTCCTCAGCATCCCAGACTAGGCATTGACTTAGCTGTAGTGTTGATTGAATATCGCTTACAGTTAATACAGCCAAAGCACATCCATCACATTCATGCACAAACAACACAAAGGCCTTTTCATAGTTTTGTGTGCCCAAAACTGGTGCAGAGCATAATGCAGTTTTAAGCAAGTCAAACGATTGCTGGTGTTCCGCGTTCCACGGCAATGGCGAAGAAATGCCCTTCTTTGTCAAAGCCAACACCGGTTTGATCACTAGTGAAAAATTTGGGATCCACAATCTACAGTAAGAAGCCATACCTATCAAGGCTCTAACTTACTTGTGTGTATTTGGGACAGACATGCCAGAAATGTGTTTTATTCTTTCAGGTGTCAATCTTCTTCCCTCCTTTGCAGGAGGTAGCCTAAATAGGTGACCTCCTGGCAACAATATTGAAACTTTTTAAGCAAAGCTTTGTGACCATGCTTAGCTAGATGGATAAGCAATAACACAGTGCCCTCCTTACAGGCGCTCTCAGAGTCAGCAGCTAAAATCAAGTCATCAACATACTGAAGCAATGTACAAGTAGAGGGCAATTCAAGGGTATCAAGCTGTTCTTTCAAAGCCCTACTATAGATGCTAGGACTCTCTGTGTACCCTTGAGGTGCACGAGTAAATGTGAACGAGCGTCCCCCTAAGGTGAATGCGAACAAGTATCTATTATCCTTGTGTATAGGAATACTAAAGAAAGCATTCTTTAGATCTACAACACTTAAGTAAGTAGCTGTAGCTGGAATCATGGTTAATATTGTTGTCACATCAGGCACAATTGGAAATTGCGGAGCGACGACCTTATTAATGGCACGTAAATCAATTATGAAACGGAATGGAATTGCATTATCACCTTTTTTGTACATGGGCAAAATCGGACTATTGCACAAACTTCCTGAAATGTCTTCAATCACCCCGCGATGCACAAAATCGGAAACAATGCATTTCAAAGCTTGCTCGCCCTCAACTGAAATCTTTACTGGGGAATGGGTGGCAGCTCAATTCCATGTTTCAAAACT
Organism: Ambystoma mexicanum; assembly: GCF_040938575.1. Taxonomy (NCBI): domain Eukaryota; kingdom Metazoa; phylum Chordata; class Amphibia; order Caudata; family Ambystomatidae; genus Ambystoma; species Ambystoma mexicanum. The sequence continues at coordinate 176,252,360 of NC_090927.1, forward strand.
ATCTTAACAGGTTCAATCTGTAAAACACCAACATCATTGTCATCAACAGCCCATAATCTCTCTGGTACATTAATGAATTCTGGCGGCAAAGGTCTAGTCGAGAATTGCAAGACAGAAAATTGCTGTGGTGAAATCGTCAAGCGCACTCCATCAGAAGAACAATAAATCACTGCATTTAATTCTTTTAACAGATTGAACCCCAGCAAGTTCTCTCCACAATTCGAACTCAACAGAAATGGACAGTGGTCCATAAAGGGACCCAAAGAAATTGGTACCGGCGAAGAAACCAGGCAAACAACTGGTGTGTCAGAAAACCCTACAGAAACATTGGTTTGCCCTGACAGTGGAATGTTTGGAACCCATGAATGATCAATGGAACACTTCTGTGCTCCAGTATCTATCAAAAACTGATGTTTCCTATTTCCCACCATCATTTCAACGTAGGGACCTTTCTGATTGATGGGAATAGGTGTAGGTTCCAAACCCTGCTTCGGGCAATCCCAACGAAACAGAATGTCATCAAAAGGAAGCTCTTCAGATAAATATGCAGCATAAGGATGACCAAATATGTTCCTCGTATCCACATTTGGAGTCTGATTATCCTGTGAAAAAGGTTGCTGAGGATCCTGTGTAAACTGACCTCTACCAGGGCCCACTACATCCGGGCGACCTCTGGATCGTCTACCCATATTCCCAAATGTGTTGTTCGACCTTTGTCGAAGGACAGGGCATTGTGCACGCCAATGACCCTCTTGGCGACAATAGGCGCACTGGTTAATGTTCACAGGACCCAAGGGCACATTCCCTTGTGGGACATACTGACATCTAATCTCAGAACTACCCCCTCTGGGGCCTCTAACAATTTGCTGTAATAGCACTTTAGTCTTCAAATCACCTTTTCGTTTTTCAACTCTATCTTTTTCATTATTGACACGATTCTTGTATTACTGAGCCATGTGCAGTACTTCTGATTGGGACTTCTCCTGCCAAGCGCTCTCAGAAGACATAATTTGTGACTGCATGTCAGGCAGCAATCCACGCACAAATGTGTCCACAAATAACCTTTTCCCAAACTCTGTGCCTAGGTTTTGTCCGCTGAAATCTGAGAATTCCTTTTCAAACCGATTAAAGATCTCGGTAGCACCCTCAGACTTTCCTTGAACACAGGCCGTAAGTTTGTCCCAAATAATTATTTTCTCTGGAATTATAGTTTTCAATTTTGCAATGATTCTATCAGGCAAAGTTAGTATCACCTGAGGCGGTCTTTCACCAGCTGGCCTTTCTCCATCGAGTCTAGTTATATTCGTCCATGTATCTCCCAACCCTGGCACGTCGTCTATAGTTCTAACTTGTTTCCACAAATCTACGGGCAGGAGTACAGGGAATAACAAATTGAAGTTGCCTAAGGTGAACACTGAGGACTGCGAGACGGACTCTATTTCTTAATAGAATCCTGTCGGATTTTTCCTAATATCAGGAATAGATTGTCTAATAGTATTCACTTCCTGTCTTGAGAACGGGACGTGAACGAACTGTGATACATAATGTGCAGGAATGTCCACAGCGACTATACCCCGTGCAGCATCGGCCGCAATCTCAACCTTTGGGACAAATGTCAGAGGAACCTCTCTCATAGGCAACCGAGAAGTAGGTGACTCCAAATGCTTACTAAGCAACAGAGTTAAGTCGAGCGCTAAACCAGTCGAAGAAGTGTCAAGTGAAAAAGCTCTCTTATAAATACTCAATAACTATGTGGGACAACTAATCTTTCTTTTTACACAACCATCCTGTAGGTACTCTATCATTACCTGTATCACTTTCCTCTGCATTTCTGGCGTATACTGACTATATGTGTCATATACTTCAACTGGAGTTATCGACATATCTGAAATCCATCTAGGCGCGTCCTTCGTACAAATTTGTGCTTCCTCAGATATCGATTTATGACAAGGAAGGAACCGTGTCTGTACATACATACTTTCCCCCTCGTCATCCTCATTCTGCAACTTTTCTAACTCCTTTCTATACCCAAATAACCTCTCGACATGCTCATTTACTTTCTCCACAGTGTCTCTATAAAACGCTAAAGTATTTAGATCCCTTAACCCTTGCGGGAGATCTGTATTATTTAATTTTCCCCACATTACACATAAATGAATCCCTAAACCTTCAATAAAGACATTTTTCTCAGGAAATTATCCATATTACAAAGTGTGGCAAAAACATTAGCTTGATCATCCCTCTCCATACAATGCTCAGCCTAAGCAATCAAATCACGTTTTTTTCTCTAGTGGTACAGTATTGCGAGTGACAACCTTTGACCCTGCACCTCGATCGACTACAAGCAGCTCAGGACTCTCTTGGAAGAGAGGGAGCAGGCGAATTCAATGGAGGTACTGTCACAGATGCGATAAGAAGAGGTGGAGGAGCTGGAGGAAGGGGGACATTAGGAGAAGCAGGAACAATGGGAACAACAGCAGGTAGAGCAGGAATAGCAGGAGGAAGAGGCAAAGCAGCAGGAAGAGGAACATACGGAGGTGGCGCAGAGGCACCAGGCCTTCGTTCATTTAACAATTTGTCTATGAATTCATCGGAAGCATGGAGGTCTGTTGGGTGTCTTGGCCCACGTTCAAGTTATTATGCTGCAACATTTGGTGCTGTGGGCTCAGGAAATCCAAGAGGGCGGAAAAGCCCACATGTGCGCCAGAATCCTAGAGAACCGTGCAGTTGTGCGCACACCAAAATGGTTCCCTGACCTGCCACCCACCAGTGCAAGCATGATGGGCCATGGGTGCCATGAGTGGAATGTGTGCCAAAGGAAAAACAGCAGTGCCTGTTAGCTTAAAAGCGCTTTAAAATCACCTTTGTTTCCCTGAATGCAAGCTAAAAATGCCTATTTTAAACATGACAAGATATTCAAAAATCTCAATGAACATAAGCAGACATTTGGCAGAATGTATTCTTGTGTGCATACAAAATCTGGAAAGATGAAGAGCCCAAAACAATGTTTATAACAAAACTGGCTGAGCTGTGGATGTCAGCAGCTTAAGTTAAATGGACAGAAAGCCACTAAAATCGAAATGTTTAAAATAAATGAGTGACCTACTTTTGAGTGTAACATAGGTTGCAACTGTTGAATGTCATAGTTTTGAACTTAGAATCAGCATTCTAGCTGCATGTGTAAAAATTGTAAGTTTGATTGGAATGTAGAAAACTGGGAACAAACATGACATTTAGCTGAAGCTTGGCTTAAAGAGATTGAATTCTACCTGACAACTACCCCCGACAGGAGAAGAACTGGCTCAACAACTCTTCCCAGGCCTGGCTGCATTCTGCTGCCCCTGCCAAAAGGAGATGGCACCTTTCTGATTGGATTAGGGGAGGGGCACCTGGGGACTACAGGAAACTAAACAAAGCACTGTCCCTGGCTCAGGCAAATGTTATATTGGGGGGGTCGTAAAATGGCTTCCTCTTGGGAGAAACTGGGAGGGGCAATGCCTGTGAGAGCAAGCTGAGCTTGGGGGGAAGTGGATAAACCATAAATTCCACCATGTGCTTTGGAAAACCACACCCCTTTGGGGCCAGAGCATGATTTTAAAAAGATGGATAATTCATAGTGCGGACTTGTGAAAATTATATAAATAACATCATAATTCTTGTGATTTTTCTGTGCACATTTTAAGAGGTGTTAGGACCCTGTGGGATGTTCTTGGGGATGGTAGCAAAAAAAACGTTGTTACTCCAAATGTATGCATGTTAAAAATCTGACACTTTATCATCTGAAACCCATATCCCTGGTGTACATTTGTGTAAAATCTGGAAAGGTTTAGAGGTCGTTATCTGGATGAAAAGGGGAGAATTCTGTCATAAGTGGACACGACATCATACAAAGACAGGGATCGGATGGTTTGGTGCTACAGAAAATATGTTAACTGGACCTATAATATTAGAAAAATGGTACATAGATAAATATGTATTTGGATCAGAAATAGATTTGTGTGCAATTTGACAAAGGGAGGTTCCTCTGACCATGAAACCTACAGCATCACTCTGACACTCCATTTCTTTCCCCCAATCAAGGGAGAGGGGGAAGCGTGGCCAATGATAAGTGAGAGGGGCAGGCTTAGCTAGGCCCAGGCACACACCCATTTTCAAAACACATAAAAGGAACATTGAAACCCAGGTAGAGCGATTCACTTTCCACTTTCTTGCGGGACGCTTTGCTGGGAGACTCCAGACTTCAAATCCATCAATCTCCAGAGACCAGAGATCCAGAGAGACCAGAGATCCAGAGAGACCAGAGATCCAGAGAGACCAGAGATCCAGAGAGACCAGAACTGTGCATTGCTGAGAGCAGAACCAGAGACCAGACCGCTGTATCCGGAACCGCTAGCAGAACCGATAACAGAACCGGAGACCCAGAGACCAGATCGCTGTGAAGAACCGCTAGCAGCCAATCCTGACCCGATCGGTGACGAGGTCGCATTCCTGTCCAAAATCTACTGTGAGTACCCAGCTAGCACTGTGCCAAAAACCAATCTCTTAGTTTAAAATATTCTAATCCAAACTATTTTAGCCTATTAGAACTGCCTCCTAGAATCGTGTCATTCTGTCATCTTTAAAACTGAAAACTGTCATCTGTCATTCTGAGCTTTAAAATTTCAAATCCGAAAAATTACCTTTACTAAATCGGCCGTATCTCCGGAACGAGATTTAACTTTCATCTTAAAGCTAAGATTCTAGGCTTTCCAACGAACCTAGAACCGACTTCCTACCCCTTATAGTGCCTCCGTAATTGCGCTCGACGCACGCGACTAAATTTGCCGCGATTTGACATTTTGCCACGTGTAAAAATATTTGTCCTTGCTTTCCTTGCTGAAATTCGTGTGAAACCTGACAATCATTCATAGAGCATTGCTAAAGTGATCCTGAATTCATTTAAAGTATCTCTCACTCACCCTGAACCTCCTATAGGGAAATAAAAGCATTTTTCGCATATTTTTCACTTAATTGCAACCACATCAAAGTATCTTGCCTGTGTTTAAAACTCCTACCTGTTTTCCTCTGAGCTTGCTAGGGGGGAACTGAATTATATTTGATTGCATTCCTGAGAACTGTGTGCTTTCCTCCCATCTCTTTACCTTGCATAGAGGGGGGGGGGTGAATTGTCAAAGAAAAGTGATTACATTGTCTTTTGTTGAAGTCATATCAAGTTTATTTTCTGTACTGCATTTTCGTTCATCATTGCATTGTCCTTGAAGCCATAAAAGCATTCTCAGCTACTTTATCCTCTCTATATCACTTCTAAGCCATCAAAAAGAGTGTACCACTGGGGGGGCGCTGTTGAGCAGCCGGCAAAATGGCTGCCTAGTCTAACAGCTCCGTGCGCCACCGCACTTCATCCACTCGCATTTGCGGCAATTCGATACATTCAGCGAAGAAACCTGTCTCCCTGCATACCTGCTGCTCTGGGCTATCTGCGGCCGTAACTTCGGCTGGAATCCGCGCCCTGGAGCCGAGCCTCGGGCCATCTCACTCGCTCTGGGCCTGAACCCGGCCGGCTCTGCCGAGGCCGACTGCTTCCGGGAGGTCGCGCAGTGGCCTGACGGGAGCCGCTCCTTTTCTGGGCAGAGACTCACATCCCGGGCCGCTCACATCTTACTGCGGCCGATCCGCGGTACTGCTCTCCTGCCTCTCTGTGGCCCACGTCGGAGGCTGGGGGCCGCCCGAACTCTTGCTCCCGGAGGCTTCCGGACCTCTACTGCGGCGGCGCCCGCTCTGATTCCCCGGGGCCCGTCCTCCTGCTTCTCGGCACCGGACCGCTCCTTGCCCCCCCGGCGGGCACCCTTTGAGATCCAGTGGTGCCGCGCCCCTGGAGGGGCGCCGCGTTACCTGGGGGCTGTCCGCGCTGGTGCGATTTCCTGTGCAGTGCATATCAGGTGAGGAGTCGGCGAGGGGGCAACTACACGGAGGGACCTCGACGCCCCCCCTGCAATACATACCTGCTCCCATACAGCCTCTGACACCAATTAAGTCCAGCGCGCTCCCACTCATGCTGCGCCGAGCCGGCTGAAGCAGTGGGCTGGCGCTGGCTGCACTTCTGTCCTCCCTGGCCTGATTGCACTGTCTGCCCACTGTCCGTCATCACTACTAACTAGTGGAGCTGCGCTGGTGGCGCTCTGCTTGACCCCGCAACAACTCTCTGTGCATCGATTGCCTACATCATCACCATCTGCAACTTACCCGTGGCACCGGTGGGTGGCTCCCGCACACCTGAAGGATCCGTGCTCCATTCCTGACATCGCCTCCCTGCGCCGCACACTCTCTTTGCTTTTGCAAGATGTCTAATAGATCCAGAAATGTAAATAAGTCCGGCGCAATGGATAAATTCACCAAGCCGACTCCGAGTCTTGAGGTAGCCCAGTCACCCGATGGTCAGACGGACAAGGCTGTCCCTGCTGAGGCATCAACCTCGGAGCTAACTGTAATGATGGAGTCCATGGCCAGAAATTTTGCCTCGTTCCATGAGAAATTGGACGACATTAACGCAAATGTTGCATCTCTCAAAGCCAAACTGGACCACCATGGCTCGAGAATCACCGAAGCTGAGACCAGAATAGGCGCTTCCGAAGACAGCATTGCCGCATTGCAAGATACAGTGGCTACACTGGCCCGGGACATGAAGTCTGTCAAAGCTAAGTGCGATGATCTCGAATCTAGGTCCCGCAGAAACAATATACGCATTATTGGCGTCCCCGAGAATGCACTCAAGGGCCGACTCGAACTGGCAACCGAGGACCTCCTGAAGGAACTACTGGGCAGTCCCGTCCTATCACCCTTCTTCACCATCGAGAGAGCGCATAGAGCACTCGCTCCACGCCCCAAACCCGGGGACTTCCCGCGGCCTATCATCGCGAAAATTCTGAGCTTCAGAGACCGTGACCTGATCCTCCGGCTGGCGCGAGAGAAGGGTGAACTCAGGCTGGATTCACAGATAATCAGGATATGCCCGGACTTCTCCACTGGTGTGCAACAGGAGCGCCGCCAGTTTCTGGGGGTCAAACAATTGCTCAGGGAAAGGAACATTCCTTACGCCATATTGTTTCCGGCACGGTTGAAGTTCACATTCAACAATAAACTTTATTTTTTCACGGTACCCGCAGAGGCTGTGAAGTTTATAGAGGCGCATATCCCTCTGCACGCCCCGGCCGAGGACCACATGGTCACCGAGTGAGCACCCCGCTCCCATCCTATCGTGAAGCTCCTGCTTGCATGATGACATGACGCCAGTTTACCCTGCACTGCCAATTATTCGACGACCGGCTAGGTTGCACCAGGCGCCTTGCCTCATTGATCCCGCTGCTCATACCGTATAAAACTACGGTGCCCTTGTCTGCTGGGCTTACGCTGGCCTGTCCCACACCTCTAAGTATCCCTACTGCTCGGTAATGGCCGGGCTTTACTACTCCGTGGTCCACGTCCTCTATGTGCCCCGGCTCTGTGCGCAGTTGGGGTCTGCCCGGGCTCGGGCCCAACTCCCACCTGTCTTACGTCACCCCTGACTGCCTGCCTTATGGCTTTACCTATGCAAATGCTGATTTCTTTACCTGGTACACACACTGTTCTCTTGCTGGCACAAAGTTGGACTGATCACTTTGCTCATATCTTCGTTTATTCGTGATCATACTACCATATTCTAACCTTATACTTTGGTCCCTGATCTCCGCCTAGAAATGCGGGGAAACGCACTAAATTGTCGCAGACACTGCTCGCTCTGTAACGTAACTACTGGTTCTATGCGTGCTGGCGCACGGCAATGGCGCACCCCATTGCGATTGCACTGTTCTTCAACACACCTCTGTTGTGGGTTAGCCCCAGTTGGGCTGTTTTACAGGCTGAGCCATGTTGGGGTCGGCTTAGCCGGGTACAGTTAAGGGTGGTTGATGGGTACACTGCTACTGTTGGTCTAGTAGTGAGGGAGGTGGGAGGGTATGGGGTGTTATTGGAAATTGGCACACGAGGTTGCACGTCACACGTACTGAATGTCCACGTCCTCACTCTCAATGGTATTGATTGGAGCTTGTACTACTGCTGGATCTGGGACGTTCATTAAACATACACTATGGGTTTAGCTATATGCTGCTGAAATGTCTACTAGCATAATGTCCTGGAACGTCCGGGGATTAAGCAACCACACTAAGTCCCGCAAGGTGATGGCCTATGCTAATAGGCATGGCTGTAAGATACTGTTCCTACAAGAAACACACTCTCAAGGCTATTTGTCAAAACTGATGGCCCCATCCTGGGGCCCCGCGAGATACTACACTTCCTTCTCTACCCAATCCAGGGGTGTCCTCACGATGGTACATAAAACAATCAAGTTTGTCCTTCACAAAAGCTACGTAGACCCCGCGGGACGATATGTCATATTGCACTGTATGTTGGTGAATAGGGATTACTTACTGGTTAACACCTACTGCCCCAATGTCGACTCCCCCGAGTTTTTTGACAATGTAGCTACCATACTGCTGGGCTATGTTGGAGTTCAGGTTATATGGGGGGGGGACCTAAATCTTATCCTCGACACTGCCCTTGACCGAACTGGCACTGCCGTCCGTGCCCAGTCCAGCGCTGCACGTAGACTGCTTGGCCACATCAAGGCACTTAATATTTGCGATGTTTGGAGAGTACTACATCCCCAGCTGCGAGAGTATACTTTCTATTCATCTGTCCATGACAGCTCATCCAGGATAGACTTGTTTTTAGTGTCAGCCGAGATCGTGGGCAGGGTTGAGGACTCTCGGATCCTACCCCGCACGCTCTCAGACCACTCCCCAATCACACTAACTATAGGGTTGGGAATACCCACTCCGACATTTAGCACCTGGCGCTTTAAATCGGAGGCCCTCAGGGATATTGTGTTTAAGGCTGAAATATTAGCTGACGTCGACTCCTTCTTTGAACACAATTCCCTTCAGGACACTTCCGCTGCGGTCAGATGGGACGCCTTCAAGGTGTTTATCAGGGGAATGTCTATCTCCCGGGAGGCTGGGGTGTTGAAGGCAATCAGGGCCGCCCTCGGTCGCTCTGAATCCAAACTAAAGCAACTGGAGCTTCAGAGCTCCACTGATGCGGAACCCGCCATACTCGCCGAAATCAGTGAAGAACTCAAATCGTACAATGCACTCGCCACCAACGAGGTCCAGTACTTTAGCCGCCCACAGGCTGCCAGGAAATACGGTGAGGGAGACAGACCTGGGAAAACACTGGCAGCACTAGTGAGAGGAGAGTCTGGCCGGACCCAGATTGCCTCTATAAAAAACGAACATAGCGACACACAATGGTCGGACCAACAAATCCTAAATACATTCACTGAGTTCTATAAATCCCTCTACACCCAGCCTGCTGAGCACACGGAACAACATATGCGCAATCTCCTCGACCAGATCCCCACCACAGAAATTGCCCCCTCTACGAGGGACCAGCTAGATTCCCCAATAACGTTAGACGAAATTGTCACGGCCATCTCGGAGCTGCCCAAGGGGAAGGCGCCGGGCCCTGATGGGCTTACCACTGAATTTTACCAGGAGCACATTGCCATTTTAGCCCCTAAATTGCTTGAGGTATGGAACGAAGCACTCCGAGACTCCATCCTCCCGCCCTCCATGCGCGAGGCTCTCATCACGATCCTACTTAAGCCTGGTAAACCTGACGATGAGTGCGGATCCTATAGACCCCTCTCCCTCATGAATCTAGACACAAAAATCTTTGCTAAAATCATAGCGAATCGGTTCCTGCCAATCATGACATATTTAGTTCATGAGGACCAGGCAGGCTTTGTCCCTGGAAGATCCACCTCCCACAACATTAGAAGGTTACTCAATGTCATGTCCCGGATTGATCAGGGGGCGCAGGCTGTGGCGGTCACACTTGACGCTCAGAAGGCCTTTGATATGGTCTCTTGGAAGTACATCTGGTTGGTATTGGAGACAATGGGTGTTGGGCCAAAAATGATTAGCTACATTAAACTTCTGTATACCTCACCAGTGGCGCGCGTAAGAGCCAATTCACTGACATCTGACCTCTTTACACTTTGCAGGGGCACTCGTCAAGGTTGCCCCTTCTCCCCGATCCTGTTTGCCTTAGCAATAGAACCAATGGCGGACTATGTTCGCGCACACCACGCCCGCAAGGGAATTAGACTGAAGGACGACCCCGAGATCATATCTCTATATGCGGACGATGTACTATTATACATCAGGGATCCCGCAAATCACCTTGACCCCATACTTCGTGACATCACGCGCATCGGCACTCACTCCGGGTTCACAATCAACTATTCAAAATCCGAGATCTTCCCTCTCACTAAGTCTACCCAACAACCTGCCACCGAATTCCCTCTTCGATGGTCCCCGCACGGTGTCAGATATTTAGGCGTTAGGATATCCCTTACTAAATCCGCCTTGCTTGCGGATAACTACCTTGCGGTGGCACAAATAGTTGATACTAAACTCTCGCGGTGGCGCACTCTCCCATTGTCCCTGGCCGGGCGACTGTCCCTCATTAAAATGATACTACTTCCCAAATTACTCTATACCTTCAACAACATACCTGTATGGCCTGGGAGGGAATACTTCGTCAAACTACATACACTATGTGCACAGTTCCTATGGCACTCTGGCGCGGTCCGCAAGAAGTGGTCTGACATGGCGTTACCATACGAACAAGGGGGATTCACGGCTCCGGACTTCTCACATTATTGGACTGCGGCCCAAGCCCAACACGCCACTCACTGGTACCCGGGCTCCCCGGCGCATCCGCATGTTAAATTGGAAAGGATGGCAACCAATGGCACTAATATAATGTCCCTTATACTGCATCAACATTATACACCCGACTCTCCTATTGATCCTGTTGCCACAACTCTTCAAGCCTGGGCGCGCCTACTGTACCCAGCGCCAGAATCCTCCCCATACTATAAGTGGCTCCAAGTGTGGTCTTTCCCTGGTCTGGAGCCCACGCACGACGCTGCTCTGGCCCGACATTGGGGGGCGTTGGGATACCGGGCGCTCTCAGACTTCTACCCCGAGGGCAGGTTTATTGACCCCCAAACATGGAAACAAGGGCATACCAGATCCGCACTAGAGACCCTTCAATTTTACCGTCTCCGGGCCGCATTTCGCACCAGATGGCCATCCTTCCCGGATGAACCCCCTGATAACCCTGCTATTGCATACATTGCTAACTCGGGCGGTGCCCGGGGAGTCATCTCCTCATTGTACAAGATTACGCAGGACTCCACCCCGGTGCGAGCCCTGGGGGCAAGAGATGGGTGGGTTGCTGAATTGGGCCTAGAAATACCCGACGAGTTGTGGGGGAAGATGTGCCAACACACTAAAAAGGTTTCCCTCAATTTCCGCTACCGCGCAATGCAATATAAGCTTCTAAATAGACTATACTATACTCCGTATAGAACCTCGAGGTTTAACCACAACTCACAACACCCCTGTCCCCGATGTGGGGAGGAAGTAGCTGATCACTTACACATGTTCTGGTCCTGCAACAAATTGTCTGAATTCTGGGAAAGTGTTTTAGAAACGCTCACCACGATCACTGAAGCTGTGGTTGACCCTGATCCTTTAGCAGTCCTGTTTGGGATCTGGAGAACAATGGACACTAGACGTTCGGCTAAATTCCTGAACATAAGCTGCATGGTAGCCAAAAAATGCATACTCCAGAATTGGAGGAGCTCCTCTCCGCCAGCCTATCAGAAATGGCTACGATTGCTTGCCTGGTCGCGAAATTGTGAGGAGGAATACCTAACCATGCTCCCGACCCGGTCCCGTCCCCAAAATATATGGACTGCGTTCAACACATATCTCAACAACCTAAGTGCGGGTACACCCGGATCCGATTTGTCCCCTGCCCCCCCAGGACCTACCCCCACTCCATGATCCTTTGTATCTTCTTCACCTCTGTAAGGATGTATGGACATTGTTGTGCTTAATGTACTATGATTATTGTACTGCTCCAGTAATTGCCTTTCCCTTTTCATTTTTATGTTTGCTACATACTACTGTTGCCATGATGTATGTGTTTACTGCAAACCTCTGCCACCAAAAATAAAAGTTTTAAAAAAAAAAAAAAGAGTGTACCACTGTAACATTATCCATTGTTGATCACTATCATCTTCACAAGTGTGCTATCAAACATTAATTTATTATAAAAGTGTGATATATATATATATTGTTTAATTTTCAAATAAACCTTTTAATTTACAAAACAAACCTACTTCTTGGCTCAGTGGGGTCAGGGGGATTAAAGAGAGGGGTGTTATATAAGGGTTGTCATCCAGAGTAAACGAACTGGACATAAAAATATATCAATAAGGTTTTCCCTCAGCATCCCACACTAGGCATTGACTTAGCTGTAGTGTTGAATTGAATACGCTTACAAAGTGGGGGCTCGTAGCCGGAGATTCTGGATTAGTTTACCACTTGTGCATCTTAATACAGTGTGCCAACTGACTGGATACACATATCCGGTTAGATCACCACGCTGTTTTACACTGTGAAAGCACTCCTCAAAGGAACGCTCTAAGGAAACAGTCTGTTTTCCAAAATAAAATACAAACTTCTGTAAGTCAGGAAGGAACTCAAATTCCAGAATGACGACACTGGTAGACATCAAAATAGCCAGAGAGCACTTCTTACATAAGCTATTTGTGAGAGGTGAATGGACTGAGCAGGGCCAGGATGCGTGGTTGCAGGCAATCACACAACAGGTCACTGCAACTGGGTTAGATATCTGGAGAGATCAGGGTCCTTCACATGTGGCCCTGAGCGAACTATACATGGCTCCTAAAGCTAAAGATGAACACGACAAGATGGTTAGGATAGCGGCATATTTGTATCTATATATGGGAGCCATGCAGGACAAGTGTGCTGAAGGCCAAGATCTGGCAAGTAGGCAACTGTTGGCATTAGAGAAGGCCCAATCTGACCTGGTCTCTTCTGAGCAGAGGCTGCAGAGGAGCCAGGAGTCAGAAAATTATACTAGGCAGTATATCATTAAAATAAAAGAGGACCTGGATATACTGCAACAGGAAAAGACAGACCAGGATACCAGAATTCTGGCTTTGCAGAAGGAGCACCAAGACAGTTTGGACTCCTTACTGCCGAGCCAGAAAAAGCTGGAGCAACAGATCAATTTCAACAGGGCATGCACAGAGCAGGTAGCCACCCTGCAAATCCAACTAGACAGAGAGAAAGAGGAAAGCAATAAATTGATTTTGAAAGACCTGGATACCCAGGCAGAGTTTGATGAAGAACGCCAGAAAGCTGGTGCCTTTCAAAGGCAGAGGGATGACCTGGCGTCACAAATGCAGACTCTTGGTCAGGAAAGGGATACCTTAGGCCAGGAAGTCTGCCTTTTAAAAAGAAAAATTGAAGAAAATCACTTGGCCCTCCAGGGGCTGGCCGACCTCCAAAAAGAGCATCAGGGCTTGCTAGATCACACCAGGAGGGTGGAGGAGGCTCTGGCAAGAAAGGAGCAGGCCAGTAGGGATGGGACACGGGAGGTAACCCTCCTGCAGCAGAGTCTGGCCCAGTACTCCAGGACCAATCAGGAGGCACAGAGAGAAAATGAGGCTCTCTGTCAGCACAATGATAGGCTCCAGCAACAGGTAGCCATGCAGGAGAGACTGATAGAGTCTTGTAAGGCCTTAACTGAGGAACTGAAAGCGCAGGCTCTTGCATTGCAACAGGGAGCAGGGGCTGACAGAGATGAAGTTCGCTGGGAAAGGGAAACACCTGAGCATAACCTCAGAAGCCCTAGTACCAGAGGCCTTCATCTCTCTCAGTCCCTGGACTCTTCCACCCCCATGTCCCCTGGCGCGCATGAGCACAGGGCCACAGGAATGGCAGATTACTATCCAGCCAAAAGGATGGGGCTCATAGGCCAGTACCACCCAGGAATGGATGGGCGGGCATCCGGGTGTGGGCATCTAAGTACAGTGCAATTTAGTGGGGAACCCCAGGAGAGTAGGCCCACTAAGGGCATCCTGAAAACCTGTGCCCAATTAGGTCAGTGGGGGGGGTACCCATCAAATCCTCATAGCAAGGAGGGATCTGAAGACTCCTCTGAGCGTCACAGGACACAGGAGACCAGGTCCCCACATTCTGCCAGCTATTCCCAGGCTCGCAGAATCCGGGAAAACCTGGAAGATCAGACGGGCACCTCTGGGAGCACTGCTTCTGAATCAGAGGATGAATGGACCAGGGTTACCCGAACCAAAAAGGCCAATAAGGTGAAAAGGGCCTTGCTTAAGGACCCCTTAAAACAGATTAAGGCAATCAGGAGTGTCATCACGCCTTATCATAAGAACGTCAAGTATTCGGTTTGGGAACACTTGGAGCTCTATGAGCAAATGATGGAGACTTTCCATTTGAAGGACAGCAGTAGCTGCATCCAGTACGTCAAATGGACATTCTCCCCTGAATACACCAGTTTCTTTGCAGGGCTGGAGCACCAAAACCATTCAAGATGGTCCACATATAGGGCGGCCATCTTGAAACATTTTTCTCTACATAGAAATCCCCAAGAGGCTCGCAAGGCAGCCTACAATTTGCAATGTGGGGAGGATCAGGCCCCACAAGAATTTGTGCAAGAATTGAAGCGTGCCTTTGCGCAGACCACCAGAAGGGTGCGCACGGACAGCAGAGAATTCATCAACCCATTTTTCCATGCTCTTCCCAAGTACATAATGACCCAGCTCGTGAGAGATTTTCACGAGAAAAGATCTTTAGACTGGGTCATTGAGCAAGCCACCCAGATCTATGAGGTGCAGAAGCCCATAGAAAATAAAAGTAATGCACAGAAAAACCCCAAAACCAACAGCACCCCTGCTGCTGCCAAGGTGGCGGAGGTAAAGGTTGCCCCCGTTTTAGATTTGGAGATAGGGGGGCCTAAAAACCTGCCTGCGCAGAATAACTCTAACACCAGAAGGCCCTCGGGCCAGTCACAGACAGGGAGTCAAGGAGGTAGTCCCACAAATGGGGTCCCTCGTTCCCCTGATTATGTAAGTCCCCGCTACAAGGGGAACCGACCCATCCTGGGTTATGTGTGGACTCCTCCAGCCCAAGGGGGGGGATCCAGTCAAGCACCTTACCCAGAGAACTTCCCTCCAAACTTCCCACAAGAGGGCAGAAATTCACCAAACCCTGGTGTAACGCTTACCTGACTCTGCGGGGACACCACTCTTTATAATGTAACTTTCTTCTCTGAGTGCGTTGTTCTAACCCTTAGTTTTTATTTTCCCGAAATCTTAAGCTCCAATAGACTAGGAATCTATGAGGAAACACAAGAACATAGATAAATGTAACTTTCCCAAGGTAACTTGCACTAACTAATCTTCCTATCTATCTTCCCCTTCAATCTCTCTACTCTTACCTTTGATTGATATATTGTGGGCTATCCATCCTGCTTCTGCGCAGGGGCGCTTGTCCTGAAGATGGAAGGGGGTGGCAATTGGGATCTTACTGTAGAAGGGTGATTGGAGGGAAGGCAAATAGGCACAGGAAGGAACCAAATAGCCACTGTATAATAACCACCTATCACACTGGAGTGACTCCTAAACCCTTGGACTGGATTGAAACAGGACCCTGAGGTGATGTGTACGAATGACAATAAACCTGAGAAGAACTGTAACAGGGGTTCAATATGGAATGGTACAGAATTTCCTAATGACGTTGTCCAAATATAAACAATGACAAAATGAACGGAGAGAATTATTTAACTATTGCGAGTTCAATGAAGTGTCACAAGTTCAAGGTATTTCACAGAGAAGACATGGCAACAGGAACCCTGAGGCAAGAGTCTGCGTGTTACTAGTGACAGACTCCTCACAAACGTTTTGAGTGCCGGAGCCCCGACACTCGACACCTGACTGGAACTGATCACGGCGCTATGCGCACTATCCACCACAATAAATATACCAGAAACAATACTGGCGGAAAGCGCGAGCACAGCTAAGCGTTGCCGCTAACTTACTTCAATTAGAAAGATTCGCCCCAAACGTGTAACGAACACCAAAGGCAAGTAGAGCGAGGGTCAAGGTAAGGAATGCTATGAATAACGGAAGCACGGAACCAGGAACTATGAACCATGAAGAAAGAACGGGGTTCTGAGGAGAATCTTGACAGGATCCGCGGTAAGCGTCCTTTGAAAACAAAACAGATGCGAAGCGTGGAACGCTAAGGGGGAGGGGCTTAAATACTGAAGGCGTGACAACAACTAGACTGCACAGCCCCCATACCAGGAATTTCACCGGGGGCCATGTTTGAAGGGTAAGGAAGTGTCAAAACTACATAGCCAAGGACCTACCTTCCCTGAGCCCAGGATCTATATGCAGTTAGCCAAGACATTTTAGTAGATTTTGTGAGGGGAAACCCGGTGGTCATGACAGTACTCCCCCCCAAAGCCCCTCCAAGACTGGAACTCCCCCTCCCAGGTTTGCACGGGTTATTTACGTGAAAGGCCTTTAACAACCTAGGGGCGTGAAGGTTTTCAACAGGTTCCCATGTTCTGTCCTGAGGACCATAGCCTTTCCAATCCACTAAGTAGTACAGTTTATTACGCACAATCTTTGAGTCCAGGATGGCCTTGACTTCATACTCCAACTGATCATTCTCCACTTCCACGGGAGCTGGCGCCTCTTGGATTCGGGTGTTTGGATAGACTGGTTTCAAAAGGGACACGTGAAACACAGAGTGGATCTTCATGGTTTTTGGAAGGATGAGCTTCATGGCTACAGGATTGATTATCTTCTCAATGGCAAAAGGTCCCAGGAATCGCGGAAGGAATTTTTGTGATCCTTTTAAGGCCAAATTCCGAGTGGATAACCACACCAAATCCCCCACTTTATACTCTGGAGCATCGCATCTCTTGCTGTCCGCAAATTTCTTCTGGGACTCTTTAGCCAAAGATAAGTGTTCCTTTGCTTGAGCAATGGATGTTGTGATTTTTTCATGCAGACATTTAACCGCTGGCATTTCCAAAGGTTCTGGTGGGTCGTAGGCTGATGTACGAGGATGCCGGCCGTGTAGGGTATAAAAAGGACTCAATCCAGTGGAGGCATGCACTGAGTTATTATATGCATATTCCGCAACCCATAAAACATTTAACCAGGTGTCTTCGAGTTGATGTAGCATGCATCTGATATACTGTTCCAGAGTTTGGTTGGTTCGCTCAGTTTGGCCATCAGTTTGGGGATGATGGCTCGTGGACAGGCGTACATCAATCTTTGCCAATTCACAACACTTCTTCCAAAATTTAGAAACAAATTGACTTCCCTGATCTGAAACCACTATTGTGTGGAAACCATGCAATTTCACAATATTCTCGAGAAAGGTTCTTGCCAGAACAGCCGCTGTGGGAACACCTTTCAATGCAATAAAATGCGCCATCTTTGAGAATAAGTCCACTACCACTAAAATGGTATCACAACCTCCACAATTTGGTAAATCTGTGATGAAGTCCATCGAAATTGTGTGCCAGGGAACAGGGGGCACACTCAGAGGTTGGAGAAGACCAGCTGGTTTCCTTTTTTGAGTCTTATTTTGAGCACAGTTGCCACATGTTCTCAAATACTGAATGACATCTTTTCTCCAAGTTGGCCACCAATACGATCTCTTCACTTTATTCAAGGTTTTCGTGATTCCGGGATGACCTTCCAACAGGGTTCCATGATAATTAGCCATTACTTGTTCTTGCAGTTTTGGTGTGGGTAAGTACAGACGTTCCTGATAGAAAGGTAAGTCATCCAAAATCGTGAAAGGTTCCCCCTTCGATTCCCATCTCGCCAACTCATCTTTAGTCATGCTGGTTTTAATCTCATTTCGTAGTTCTTCAAATGTTGAATCAGCAGTGTCCATTACTCCAAGTACCTTCTCCCCAGAAACGATTTCCACTGGGTTCACAGGTACATAAACTCCATCACCTTTTCCGATACGGGATAAGGCATCCGCCTTACCATTTCGCACTCCTGGTCTGAAGGTAATGATGAAATCATATTCGGCAAAAAAGAGGGCCCATCGCAACTGCCTCGAGGATTGTGCCTTTGCAGAGCGCAAATATTGCAAGTTGCGATGGTCAGTAAAAATGGTCACAGTGTGTCTTGCTCCGAGCAGATGGTGCCTCCATTCTTTGAGTGCGCACTTTATAGCCAAAAGCTCTTTATCTGTGATGGTATAATTCAGTTCAGCAGCAGAGAATTTCTTAGACCAAAAGGCCACTGGGTGCAGTTCTTGGGTGTTAGGATTGCGCTGAGACAAAACTGCTCCCATGGCAACATTTGAAGCATCCGTTTCAACCACAAATGGAAGGTCAGGTCTTGGATGTTGGAGAACAGGTGCGGTGGTGAATCTCTCTTTCAATTTTTTAAAGGCTTCATCAGCTTCCTTAGTCCAATCAAATTTTCTATTTTTCCTGAGTAACAAGGTAATGGGATGAACCAGGCGAGAAAAATCAGAAACAAATCGCCTATAAAAATTGGCAAATCCAAGAAAGCTCTGAATTCCTTTGACTGAAGTAGGGGCGGGCCAAGACGTAATGGCATCAACCTTTCTGTTGTCCATCTGAATGCCTCGTGCAGACAGGATAAAACCCAAAAACTCCACTTCCGGGACATGGAACTGACATTTCTCTAATTTAACGTACAAAGAGTTATCCTTCAGAATTTGCAGCACTGATGTTACATCCTTCACATGATCCGAATGGTTTGCGGAGAAGATGAGAATGTCATCCACATAAACCACCACACAGATGTCTAAATATTCTCTAAGGATGTCATTCATAAATAACTGAAAGGCTGCTGGAGCATTACAAAGCCCAAAGGGCATAACCTGATATTCAAAGAGCCCAAACCGCGTTCGAAAGGCAGTTTTCCACTCCTCCCCCTCCTTAATACGGATAAGATGATAGGCGCCTCTCAAATCAAGCTTGGTGAATACTCGTGCCTGTTTCACCTCCTCCAGTAAAGTTGAAATAAGGGGGAGAGGATATCGATTCTTCACAGTAATTTGGTTTAGGGCTCTGTAATCTATACATGTTCTTAAATCACCTTCTTTCTTGGGCACAAAAAAAAGAGGGGATGCCGCTGGTGACTTGGATGGCCTGATAAAACCATTAGCTAAATACTGGTCCAAATAAGACTTCAAGTGCGCATTCTCTTTTTCTGTGAGAGCATAAATTCTACTGCACGGAAGTTGAGCTCCTGGAATGAGGTCAATATGGCAGTCATAAGGTCTATGTGGAGGTAATACTTCAGCCTGTTTTTCTTCTTGAAATATTTCCTGGAATCTTTGATATTCTTCTGGCAATGAACCCATTAGACCCAAGGTAGATTCAGTAGATGCATCAGGCTGTCTTGTAATTTTGGAACCTTCAGTTGAGAAACACACGCTCAGACACTTGGTGGGGAAGGTCAGGGTCCGGGCGCACCAATCGATGATCGGGTTATGCTTCTCCAGCCAAGGTATCCCCAAGAGGATTCGGAATTGTGGAGCTCGAATTAGGTCAAAAGAGATCCTCTCCTTGTGTCCTTCCTGGCACAGCATAGTGAGTGGGTTGGTGCACTGTGTAACAGGTCCTGACACCAATGGTGTGCCATCGACCCCGGAAACATTCTCGGCTTCCAACTTGTTCCTCAAAGAGAATCCCAATTTGCTTGCCAGATGCTGATCCATATAATTGCCAACTGCCCCACAGTCAATGTATGCCATTAAGGCATGTCTTTCGGTGGGAGTTTCAGGATTAAAAAGGACAATAGGAAACATAAAGTGTGAGGTCGCTGCAACCTTTTCCATGCTCGACAAGCGGACCTCTAGACTTGTCGGGCACTGGAGTTTTCCGCATTCTGTTCTTTTTTGTCCTGATTAACTCCTCCTAGGGGTTTCCGAGCAGGTTTCACTGGGCACTCTTTCAAAAAATGACCAGCCTTGCCACAATAAAGACACAACTGCAGTTGTCGTCTCTTTTCTCGCTCAGCTTGAGATATTGGGCCTCGGATTCCACCCAACTGCATTGGTTCTGAATGAGCATCCACTCCGGGCTTAACCACTGGTTCTCTGGGACGGATCAGAAGGGGCCGATTGTCTTGACGAGCACGATCTGTTCTCCTGTCCTGAAGACGATGATCCAATTGGATTGTTAAATCTATGAAATCTGTAATACCTTCTGGTGGGTTTACTACTTGAGCCAAAACATCTTTCAGTTCACTGCGTAGACCACGATAGAACAGTGTTGTTCTCTTTTCTGTAGGCCAATTGGTTTCTGCCACCAGTCTATTAAAAGTAGCAACGTATGCAAGGAGCTCCTGGTTACCTTGCTTTAAGGACAGCAACTCATTGTCCAGAGCTTGTCCCTGCGTGTGACGAGCAAATAGTTTCTCTAATTCTCGTTGAAATTCTGTGAAGTTTTGTAATACTGGATCATCCCTATTTACCAAGGGAATGGACCAATCCGCAGCAACACCTCCCAGATAGGACAACACAAAGGCTACCTTAGATTGGTCATTTGGAAAAACTCCTGGCCTACACAGAAAGTGTAATCTGCACTGATTTAGAAACACTGCGAACCTTTTTGGGTCCCCTGTAAAGCGCTCCGGAGGAGCCAAAGGTATATTCCCTGGAATGACCACTTGAACAGGAACTGGGGGCGACGCAGAGGAAGAAGCCTGACCAATTCCATGGGGTAAAGGCACCTGCCCTGCTTGCTTCTGCAGCAGTTGACGAGCCAGTTCTTCAGTTCTTTCTCTATTTATTCCTAGTTCTCTTCTAAGAGCACTAGTTTCTGACCTGGCTGCAAGGACTTCGGTTCTTAATTCACCCAATAATTGGGTGAGTTGATCTATCTCAGAAGATCCCATGATGTCCAGGCAGAGTACTTTTCAGTATGGCGGCTTCGCGTTTTGTAACGCTTACCTGACTCTGCGGGGACACCACTCTTTATAATGTAACTTTCTTCTCTGAGTGCGTTGTTCTAACCCTTAGTTTTTATTTTCCCGAAATCTTAAGCTCCAATAGACTAGGAATCTATGAGGAAACACAAGAACATAGATAAATGTAACTTTCCCAAGGTAACTTGCACTAACTAATCTTCCTATCTATCTTCCCCTTCAATCTCTCTACTCTTACCTTTGATTGGTATATTGTGGGCTATCCATCCTGCTTCTGCGCAGGGGCGCTTGTCCTGAAGATGGAAGGGGGTGGCAATTGGGATCTTACTGTAGAAGGGTGATTGGAGGGAAGGCAAATAGGCACAGGAAGGAACCAAATAGCCACTGTATAATAACCACCTATCACACTGGAGTGACTCCTAAACCCTTGGACTGGATTGAAACAGGACCCTGAGGTGATGTGTACGAATGACAATAAACCTGAGAAGAACTGTAACAGGGGTTCAATATGGAATGGTACAGAATTTCCTAATGACGTTGTCCAAATATAAACAATGACAAAATGAACGGAGAGAATTATTTAACTATTGCGAGTTCAATGAAGTGTCACAAGTTCAAGGTATTTCACAGAGAAGACATGGCAACAGGAACCCTGAGGCAAGAGTCTGCGTGTTACTAGTGACAGACTCCTCACAAACGTTTTGAGTGCCGGAGCCCCGACACTCGACACCTGACTGGAACTGATCACGGCGCTATGCGCACTATCCACCACAATAAATATACCAGAAACAATACTGGCGGAAAGCGCGAGCACAGCTAAGCGTTGCCGCTAACTTACTTCAATTAGAAAGATTCGCCCCAAACGTGTAACGAACACCAAAGGCAAGTAGAGCGAGGGACAAGGTAAGGAATGCTATGAATAACGGAAGCACGGAACCAGGAACTATGAACCATGAAGAAAGAACGGGGTTCTGAGGAGAATCTTGACAGGATCCGCGGTAAGCGTCCTTTGAAAACAAAACAGACGCGAAGCGCGGAACGCTAAGGGGGAGGGGCTTAAATACTGAAGGCGTGACAACAACTAGACTGCACAGCCCCCATACCAGGAATTTCACCGGGGGCCATGTTTGAAGGGTAAGGAAGTGTCAAAACTACATAGCCAAGGACCTACCTTCCCTGAGCCCAGGATCTATATGCAGTTAGCCAAGACATTTTAGTAGATTTTGTGAGGGGAAACCCGGTGGTCATGACACCTGGGCCGAACTTTTTCCCCAGGTATCCACAAGGATTCCAACCCCAAAACCATCCATCCTTCTTTCCCCAATTCGCTGAGCCCAGACAACCTAATCCGGGAGAGTGGAGGCCAGGGGTGGAGGGGTACCCAAATCTTCCCAACCCAGGGTATTACCAGAGAAGGGATAGCTACCCTTCCCGGGATAAGCCAGGGGAGAAAACCGGACCCCGTATCAGCCTGAGCGGGTTTCCCAGTTAGAGCGCCAGGTTCAGGACTTGGCATAGGATTTGGGCCGCATGCTGAGGGCCCAACAGAACCCTCAGATGGGCATGCAGGCACAGAATGCCCCAAACTCTGGGTCTGGTGCTCCAGAACAATGACGGGGGCAGCAGCCCGTTAACCCACCAGTCCCAGGGAGGAGGCACAAGGGGAAGGGGGGTGTAGCCTTGGAGGAAGCTTCCTTCCCAACTTGTAAACAGCCCCTGGAAAACCAGGAACCGGAAACAAAATCTCCTACCCCTGAAGTCTGCCACCCAAGGAGCAGAGAGGAGGTAGGAGAAACAAAGGACCCAAATAGACCCACTTTGTGGAGGAGGTACAGGTCTTCCAATTTGAGGGAGAGGGGTCCTCGGAAGATCCTGGGAATAGGATCTTCTCCTTCAGAGATGGGGGAACTCCTCCCAAGGAAAAATGGGTCCCAAGGGATTAAAACCCAGACTGGGTAGATGTGGGGATTGAGCTTTCGCCGCCCATCATCCTATCCCAGAACCAACAAAACCAAAAACCCCTGGTTCAAACCCATCCTGGTGACTGCCTCCCAAAAGGCAGGGGCGGCCCAGAACCGGAACCAGGGGAACCTAAAACCGAATCAACAGACTGGGTAGATGTGGGGATTGAGCTGTCGCCGCCCATCATTCTATCCCAGAACCAACAATACCAAAATCCCATGGGTCAAACCTATCCTGATGACTGCTCAAAAGGGCGGGGGGGCAGCCCAGAACCCGAAACATTTCCAGTTGCCAACTTTTTCTTTCAGATTCCCCAGGCTCTCCACAGAATTCTGCCCAAATCGCTTCTCTTGCCATGTCCAAAACCAGAAAATTAGCCCACCAGTTGCCCAAAAATGTGCATTATCTGTGCGCCCTTGAGGAGAAGGAGGGAAGATACTATGCCCCGGTACAAGTACAGGGGCAGGGTACAATTTGGGCACTGGTGGACACTGGATCCAAAGCTACCCTTCTGTCCAAAAGAGCCTTTAATGAACTAAATGCAGGAAGGGGGGAGAATTACTGCATTCCTCTCACCTCTCTTCCTGGACAACTCCAGAACTTTGACGGCAAGGAAATTCCTGTCGAGGGGACTGCAGATTTGGACATCAAAATTGGGCGACACAAGGTGAAACCCCCGGTCATAGTAGTGACTCCAGAGGGCACCCCTTGTTTACTAGGGAATGACCTCCTGAGAAGGTTGTCACCTCTAATAGATTGCGTAAACAAGGTCCTGTGGACCCAGACTAGCCGACCAATAAAATTAAAACAGAGTGTCAACCATGTTAGTTTAAAGGGCACCTGCCACATGGTTGAACAAAAATCTGACCAAGTAGAATTTCATTTCCAGAACAACCAAATTCCAGACGTGACAGTAATAGCAGTAGGGCAACAGACTGGTGATGGCGGGTCCT
The DNA here is from genome assembly GCF_040938575.1 of Ambystoma mexicanum. Taxonomy (NCBI): domain Eukaryota; kingdom Metazoa; phylum Chordata; class Amphibia; order Caudata; family Ambystomatidae; genus Ambystoma; species Ambystoma mexicanum. The sequence continues at coordinate 176,276,231 of NC_090927.1, forward strand.
CTCTATTTCTGAAAATCAACCTTCCTTCCAGTTTAAGGTGGTATTCCATACTGGAAGGAAACACTCTGAAATTCTTTACCAATCCACAATCAGACACTCCCACTCCTATAGTCCAGAAAGATGTAAAATCAGCTCAGAGCCTGGCTGATATTCAGCAAATTGGAGAGCAGTTGTTCATCCCTGTCCAGTTAAATGATGGGAAGGACTCTGTTCTCGCTCGAGTATGTGTGAACAACGGTAAGAGCTTCATCAGCGAAGCCATGTTCCGCCAACTCCCAAAAGATCCAGCCATTCCCACATTCAAACTGATAGACAAATGGGAAATGTATCTGGAAACACCCAATTCCAAACATCTCCTGCCAAGCAGGTGTATGCTCAAAATCTCCATTGGCAACAAGAGCATAGTCCATAATTGTTGGTTCATGCGAGACGTCACTGCCACCTTTTACTTAGGCAGTGACATTCTCAATCGCACCGCCATTAGTTTGGACCTAATAAACTTCAAAGCTTGGTCCCGATTAGCGGATAATCCCATGGGTTTTGATGATCAAGAAAAAGCATTTAGGTCAGCTCAATTGCTACCTTATGCAGTTGAAATTCAGCTTAAAGAGGAAGTCAACATCCCAGAAAGGACCTGACAATTCTCCCTGGAAGTGAAAGTTAAAAGAGGACAAAAATTGAAAAACCCTGATGCTTATATTCAGCTAAAGGCTTCTCTCCAACAGCAAGGGTTAGGGGTAAACCCAACACCATTAGTCAACATAGAACATGACACCATTCCAATAGAGGTGGATAACAGCGACTTAAAGAGTATTACTCTAGCCGCAGGCATCATTATTGGAATGGAGGTTGATGACCGATATTTCTCCATTAATTTAGGAAATGAACTGTTACGACCAATCCCCAAGGACTGTTTTGACAGTGACAGTGAGGACAATACAACACCAGACATGATTTTCACCCGGCGTGGGGGGAACTTCCTGGTGTATACTTCTTGCCCTTATGGTAAGGAAGATGTGACTTGTGACTTCAGGAGGGATGAGGTGATTTTCCAGGTCCATGAGGGCTGCCTTTCCCACCTGAAGCCTCCAGTCCAAATCAGCACTCTGACCAGGGACTTCTCCACCCAGCTGGAGGAGGCCGCTGAGATAGCCAAACCAGAAGTCTTTCCAGGCTTCAGGCAGATGGTGGAAGAGAGAGTCAACCTAGCTGATGCCTGTGTGACTCTGGAACAGAAGCAAAAGTTGAAACAAGTTTTCTTGGATTTCCAAGACCTCTTTGCGGTAGACTCATATGACTGTGGTCGCACCGAAATCCACACAACAACAATTCCCATGCACCCTGGCATGACTCCAGTGTTTGTGAAGCAATATCGCTTGCCTCTCGCATCCATGGAGTCCCTTACTGAAATAATTAAGAACCTTGAGTCTCGGGGAATAATCCGTCCAGTCCACAGCACTTTCAATAATCCGGTGCTGGGAATATTGACGCCAAACGGCCAGTGGAGACTCTGCGCCGACCTTAGGGAGCTCAACAAACGGGTCCATACTTCCCGATGGCCTCTGCCCTACATTGACCAAGGCCTGGCCCAGATCCAGGGGTCACAGGTATTCACTGCAATAGACCTGACCAATGGATACTGGACCGTGTCTGTCAGTAGGGAGGACCAATACAAATTGACTTTTACCTTTGGGGGCCAGCAGTACACATGGACCCGGACTCCCTTCGGATACCTCAACTCCGGCAATGAATTCAACATTTTCCTACATAAGGCCATGCCCGACCTGGGTGCGAGGGGTAACCTGGCTTATGTGGATGATGTCCTCATCAAAAGTTCATCTGTGGAAGAACACATAGCGGAGATCACTAATGTTCTGACACAGTTGAGGACCGCCGGAGCAAAAGTTTCCTTTCAGAAAGCACAGTGGTGTAGAACCCGTGTTTATTTCTTAGGTCATGAGATTACTCCTCAGGGTCTCTGTCCCCAGGAAAAGAAAGTGAAAGCACTTCAGAAACTGAAGGATCCCACAACTCTGCGGGAACTAAGGAGCCTCCTTGGACTGACTAATTACAGCAGAAAGTTCATTGAGGGCTACACAGAGATCACCAGAACCCTGATTCATCTCTTGAAGGGGGGGTCAAGTGGGAATGGGGTCCAGAACAATCCGAGGCAGTAAGACAACTAAAGAGAAGCCTCTCACAAGCGCCTTGCCTAGCTTACCCTGTCAGAAACAAGGAGTTTTTCCTGGAGACAGGGTTCTCTAATACGTGCTTGACGGCAGTATTATACCAAAAGCATGACAAGGTCAATAAAGTAATCTCCTATGCGAGCAAAACTTTATCCTGTGTGGAGGAAAAATTCAACGATTGTGAGACGGCACTCCTGGCAAGGTGTGGGCATTCAAGAATTACCGCCCGTTCATCCAGGGGGAACACATCATAGTGGAGACTCCACACCAGCCTTTGCAATATCTCCAAAGTGACAGAATCCGGGCCGGAAATGTGAGTAATTCCCGAATTACTTCCTGGATTCTGTCAATGCAAGGCTTTCCTGTAGAGGTCAGATATGGCCAAAACAAGAAGAGTCCCCTCGCGCAAGTTCTGGCTGACTTGCATGATTGTGCCAGAGAAAACTGTCTCGAGGACGAAAGTCTAAAAATCAAGGACAACATGGAAGCATACCTTAATTCCCCACACAAAGTCTTTGAAGAAGACAAGTGTGAGGGGATGCCCACTGTCTATGTGGATGGATGCTCTTACCATGTTGCCAACAACGGAGAGAAAGAACTGGTGGCCGGCGTAGGGAATGCATGGGTGAAGAAGTTTCCAGAACCCTCTGCTGGGTACAAAATTGGTCCCCGGAGTAGTCAGGTAGCAGAGTTGATGGCTGTGCATCAAGCCATCCTCACTGCTGTCCAACATCAACTCCACGAACTGGTCATAATCACAGATTCGGATTATGTACGGAACGGGTTCGTGGAGCACCTGGTTAACTGGAAAATCAGAGGCATGCTATGTGCTAATAACAAACCTTTGAAACATGGGAAGTTAATTCAAAACATTGATGACCTGGTCACCTCGAATGGGTTGACCATCTACTGGTAAAAGATCATGGGTCATTCCAAAGTAGAGGGACCAGACAAAACTGGAAATGACTTAGCTGATCAGCTGGCCAAAACCGGGGCCATCCAAGGGGATCTAATCGAAATAGAGTCCCTGTTGGGGGAAATCCAGGTCACTGCTATCACTAGATTCCAGACAAATGCTCTCAATGATCTTTCAACTGCACAATGCAGTAAGGAGACCCCTAATGCTGATTTGATTACAGCTCAGAAGGGGGATCCAATAATTGGTAAGTTTTACCAACACATTGAGGACCCTGAGAACTTTCCCCTGACAGATACCGATTACATTGGGAAAGAGGACCTAAGAGTGTTGATGAAATTTCCAAAAAGGTTCCGAATCCAAGACGGTTTGTTGGTAAGGAAATCCCAAGCTGGCCATGATCAGTGGGTGGTCCCTACCTCATTCCGAAGCCTGATGTTAAGTCACGCCCATGATGCAGCCACCGCCGGTCATAGGGGGTTTCACACAACACTTGAAATCTTAAGAGAGGTTGCATACTGGCCACATATGGGGCAGGACCTCGACCAATACTTGAAGGGGTGTCTTGTGTGTGCACAATTTCAGCCAACATCCCTCACACACCGGGCGCCGCTCCAAAAGAGTGGGATGACACTGCCATGGTCAGATTTGCAAATTGACTTCGTAGGCCCTGTAATTCGCTCGTCTAGAGGAAACAAGTACATGTTGATCGTCACATGCTTGTTTACCAAGTGGGTGGAATGTCTCCCGGCCCCAAACTGTAAGGCAGAAACAGCAGCTGCCCTGATGATTAACCACATCTTTTCCCGTTTTGGTATACCTCAAAGGATTGAGTCAGACAGAGGTAGCCACTTCACCAGTGAAGTAATGACAAAGATGTGGGAGATACTGGGGTCAAAAGGAAGTTACATATTGCTTACCGGCCAGCTTCTTCTGGGGCAGTAGAACGCTAGAACCGGACCACTGTGAGCATCTTAAAAACGTTTGTGGCAGATTCTAGGCCAAGTTGGGATATCCGATTACCTCTGGTCCTAATGGCCATCAGATCTACCCCTTCATCTGCAACTAAAATGTCACCATTTGAGTTGATGACCGGACGCAAGATGGTGCTTCCCCAGCATTTGCTCTACAGGACCCAAGAGCAGACACTGATAAATGCCTCCGCAACTCATGAGTATGTGGAGAATTTAAGGAAACACCTTCAGCATGCTTTTGCCTATGCTCAGCGGAATCTAGAAAGATCAGCTGATAGCATGAAAACCCACTATGACCTGAAGACCACCAGGAAGGAATATACTGTGGGAGACCGGGTCTATCTATGCAATTTCCAAAGGAACCAGGCCAAACAGCGAAAATGTTTGCCTACATGGAAGGGACCGTTTGAAATTATAGACAAGGTCTCCCCAGTAGCGTATAAGATCTGCATCCCCAAAGGTAGTCTGGGGGAAGGGGAAGACAAGTGGGTCCATATTAATCAGCTAAAGTGTTGCCATCCCAGGCACACTCTGCAACAACTGGAGGAATCCTCTGGAATCCCAGAGGGGGCCGCCCCAGAGTAATTCAGTTCCAACCCTAAAATATCCCACAGTCTCTAAAATATCATGATTCTGGTAGGAAAATATTTCCTGTTATATCTTTTTTTTTAAAACAAGACTGAAAAATGTAACCGGATGTATAAAATGTTCGTGTTCGCCACACCATTAATAGTGGTGGAGAAATGTCTACGAATAGGTATTGCCGCTTTTGCTTTATCATCCTAGGAGAGATGAAACCACGGAGACTGACCAAGGAGAACGACCCGGAGACCGGGAGCAAAGATCCGAGGGGCCCGGGGTACCGCCCAATATTCCCATCAGGACAGGCGAGGAGAATCGATCGATCCAACCGGATGGAGGAAAAGATGCTGAACTGTGCCATCTACGGAATTGGAAGAAGATTATGCGGACATCCCAGCGCGTGGATCAAAACATCCTTTGCACCCGACTCCCCCTCAACCAGAAATCAAAGTGCAGTCAGGCGGGGGGGGCTTGTTGGGTGTCTTGGCCCACGTTCAAGTTATTATGCTGCAACATTTGGTGCTGTGGGCTCAGGAAATCCAAGAGGGCGGAAAAGCCCACATGTGCGCCAGAATCCTACAGATGCGTGCAGTTGTGCGCACACCAAAATGGTCCCCTGACCTGCCACCCACCAGTGCAAGCATGATGGGCCAGGGGTGCCATGAGTGGAATGTGTGCCAAAGGAAAAACAGCAGTGCCTGTTAGCTTAAAAGCGCTTTAGAATCACCTTTGTTTCCCTGAATGCAAGATAAAAATGCCTATTTTAAACATCACAAGATATTCAAAAATCTCAATGAACACCAGCAGGCAATTGGCACAATGTATTCTTGTGTGCATACATAATCTGGAAAGATGAAGAGCCCAAAACAATGTTTATAACAAAACTGGCTGAGCTGTGGATGTCAGCAGCTTAAGTTAAATGGACAGAAAGCCACTAAAATCGAAATGTTTAAAATAAATGAGTGACCTACTTTTGAGTGCAACATAGGTTGCAACTGTTAAATGTCATAGAATCAGCATTCTAGCAGCATGTGTAAAAATTGTAAGTTTGATTGGAATGTAGAAAACTGGAAACAAACATGACATTTAGCTGAAGCTTGGCTTAAAGAGATTGAATTCTACCTGACAACTACCCCCGACAGGAGTTGAACTGGCTCAACAACTCTTCCCAGGCCTGGCTGCATTCTGCTGCCCCTGCCAAAAGGAGATGGCACCTTTCTGATTGGATTAGGGGAGGGGCACCTGGGGACTACAGGAAACTAAACAAAGCACTCTCCCTGGGTCAGGCAAATGTTATATTGGGGGGGGGTCGTAAAATGGCTTCCTCTTGGGAGAAACTGGGAGGGGCAGTGCCTGTGAGAGCAAGCTGAGCTTGGAGGAAGTGGATAAACCAGAAATTCCACCATGTGCTTTGGAAAACCACACCCCTTTGGGGCTAGAGCATGATTTTAAAAAGATGGATAATTCATAGTGCGGACTTGTGAAAATTATATAAATAACATCATCATTCTTGTGATTTTTCTGTGCACATTTTAAGAGGTGTTAGGACCCTGTGGGATGTTCTTGGGATGGTAGCGGAAAAAAAGGTTGTTACTCCAAATGTATGCATGTTAAAAATCTGACACTTTATCATCTGAAACCCATATCCCTGGTGTACATTTGTGTAAAATCTGGAAATGTTTAGAGGTCATTATCTGGATGAAAAGGGGAGAATTCTGTCATAAGTGGACACGACATCATACAAAGACAGGGATCGGATGGTTTGGTGCTACAGAAAATATGTTAACTGGACCTATAATATTAGAAAAATGGTACATAGATAAATATGTATTTGGATCAGAAATAGATTTGTGTGCAATTTGACAAAGGGAGGTTCCTCTGACCATAAAACCTACAGCATCACTCTGACACTCCATTTCTTTCCCCCAATTAAGGGAGAGAGGGAAGCTTGGCCAATGATAAGTGAGAGGGGCAGGCTTAGCTAGGCCCTGGCACACACCCATTTTCAAAACACATAAAAGGAACATTGAAACCCAGGTAGAGAGATTCACTTTCCACTTTCTTGCGGGACGCTTTGCCGGGAGACTCCAGACTTCAAATCCATCAATCTCCAGAGACCAGAGATCCAGAGAGACCAGAGATCCAGAGAGACCGGAACTGTGCAGTGCTGAGAGCAGAACCAGAGACCAGACCGCTGTATCCGGATCCGCTAGCAGAACCGATAGCAGAACCAGAGACCCAGAGACCAGATCGCTGTGAAGAACCGCTAGCAGAAGTCCAGCCAATTCTGACCCGATCGGTGACGAGGTCGCATTCCTGTCCAAAATCTAGTGTGCATACCCAGCTAGCACTGTGCCAAAAACCAATCTCTTAGTTTAAAATAATCTAATCCAAACTATTTTAGCCTATTAGAACTGCCTCCTAGAATCGTGTCATTCTGTCATCTTTAAAACTGAAAACTGTCATCTGTCATTCTGAGCTTTAAAATTTCGAATCCGAAAAACTACCTTTACTACATCGGCCGTATCTCCGGAACGAGATTTAACTTTCATCTTAAAGCTAAGATTCTAGGCTTTCCAACGAACCTAGAACCGACTTCTTACCCCTTATAGTGCCTGCGTAATTGCGCTCGACGCACGCGACTAAATTTGCCGCAATTTGACATTTTGCTTAATTTCAGCCACGTGTAAAAATATTGTCCTTGCTTTCCTTGCTGAAATTCGTGTGCAACCTGTCAATCATTCATAGAGCATTGCTAAAGTGATCCTGAATTCATTTAAAGTATCTCTCACTCACCCTGAACCTCCTATAGGGAATTAAAAGCATTTTTCGCATATTTTTCACTTAATTGCAACCACATCAAAGTATCTTGCCTGTGTTTAAAACTCCTACCTGTTTTCCTCTAAGCTTGCTAGGGGGAACTGAATTATATTTGATTGCATTCCTGAGAACTGTGTGCTTTCCTCCCATCTCTTTACCTTGCATAGAGGGGGTGGGAGGGGTGAATTGTCAAAGAAAAGTGATTACATTGTCTTTTGTTGAAGTCATATCAAGTTTATTTTCTGTACTGCATGTTCATTCATCATTGCATTGTCCTCGAAGCCATAAAAGCATTCTCAGCTACTTTATCCTCTCTATATCACTTCTAAGCCATCAAAAAGAGTGTACCACTGTAACATTATCCATTGTTGATCACTATCATCTTCACAAGTGTGCTATCAAACATTAATTTATTATAAAAGTGTGATATATATATATATTGTTTAATTTTCAAATAAACCTTTTAATTTGCAAAACAAACCTACTTCTTGGCTCAGTGGGGTCAGGGGGATTCTAAGAGAGGTGTGTTATATAGGGGTTGTCATCCAGAGTAAACGAACTGGACATAAAAATATATCAATAAGGGTTTCCCTCAGCATCCCAGACTAGGCATTGACTTAGCTGTAGTGTTGAATTGAATCCGCTTACAGGTCTTTGGAAGGATAGATTTTCTGAATTCCATGTGAGAAAGCCCTATCCATATTCCTAGTCGATTCAGAATGTTTATCTTGGTCATACAATAAGGCTTTTTCGGCGTTCGTCTTATGACGGCGCGCATATTTTTTTCTACTTTTAAGTTGCTGCAATGCTTCTTTTTTCCAATTCTGCAAAACATCAAATGCTGCAGGTCTAGCCTTCTTCTTTAATAGAATTGACTCTAAATACTCAATACGAGGGATTTCAAAACTAACATTGATTGGCCACTGAAGTTCGGAGGCATGTCTGGTTTGTCTGTGCCAAATGTCATTAAATACTATACTTCCAATGCCATGCTTACAGTACATAGTACATGCCGACGACCCCTCCTGTGCTGCGGGACGGCTAAATTCCAAAGATTGTCTATCGCTGCGGAACAACGCCCTGAAGCAGGAAGACAATTTCCCAGGCATATCAAATTATTGGTGTTACCTGGTCAATAATTGTGTCTGCAGATACAATGCTCCAAATTCAAATTATCAGGGTTGAATTAAGAGTCGGGTCACGACTCATCTGAACAAACCTAAGGAGGTCCGATCGGATTTCAAAGAATCTTACCTAACTATTCTGACCTCGTGTATGGTGATTTTGGCAAATCTGCCCGCCTCGATAAGTGGACCCTCGTCTTGCCGTCTCGGACCACAAGCTAATCGTCCAGGGAAAAGGTCGTGCAGCGCTGCTGAGTTGTTGCGTCTCATTCAGTGGGGCCCCTTTTTGTCACAGCGTCTGATCCTAGTCCGATAGCCTGCGTCAACCTACAACAATCCGGCATCAATCTTGAGGGGCCCTATTCGGGCGCCAACTGTGAAAACAAAATCAAAATATCGAGGCTAAGTACCCCAAAAGGAAAAACACTGAACACGTGTTACAAAGGAACATACAAAGTACTTTATTTTATACTGAATCCAGTTACGAAGAACAGAGGAAAATCAGATAGCTATCGGCCCTCATTGCAACACAACGAACTCCAGCGTGGTTCAGTGTGTTCAGTGAGAGACGCTGTACATTAGAATGCATTGGTCTTTTATACTCTTTGTGAGCACGATGTCCAGCCCTACTTCGGGTTAATATTCCACTAATACATCACCGATCTAGGGTTCATGCCGAGTTTCGCACATCCACATGTAACTGGTTTGCTTTTAATACATATATCAACAAGCCTATATGGCAACTGAGTATTCTGGGATTTTCCATGCAGGTCTTCTCAAACATTAATACAATGTAGTTAAACAAGTGTTCTACATTCAGTATTAGAATACATTGTTCTTAACATATGCTCATGGATTAGTTTCTTTGCACGAGTAATCCTTTATACACAGGTCAACGAAGGACAAGGTCTCAGTTCACGACCTCAACAAGTGGCCTTCAGGCAAGTTACATATTAGCTACATACAGAGGTCAAGACAGCCATGTTGTATTTCGAAATTACATCGTCCACCATTTTAACTCACAGGGTGACTTTACAAAGCGAACCTAAAATGGCGGATTGACCTAAAATGGCGGCTTACATTGATTTTAGGGTCAGGACCTTGCAACACGGATTTCTTCGCCAGCGACTTATAAGCGGCGTGGGGTAGGCCAATATACATATATTTATTGCGATAGGAGGCACAATATAATTTCTCATTTGACAGCATGAATGCAGAATGTGATGGTCATTACCCAGGAAAGTACCTAAAATCCATTGCACCTACCTGTATGTATGCATGATATCACTGGTATTGATGCACACATATCATCAATATAGATACTTAAAACCGCTTCAGATATCTGAAAAAATGGGGTAGGGGGTGGGTAATTGACTCATCCACCACATTCCCCCAGTTTCCTCATGAATAATGCAAACTACACATGTGACCATTGAATGAGCCATTAACATTATTTCCCAAGCTTCCCATAATGACGCAAAAGTTATATTTCATGTCATTACTGACTTGACTTTACTGCTAAAATGTGTTTCTTGTGTCACCCAGGCACAAAAAGCAGCTATACATATTCAAAGCCCAATATCCACCTTCAGACGGTGTGTGACACAGAATTGCTCATACCAAATGCTGGGTAAAACCTGCCTTGACAAACAAATGTTTTGTACTGAATCACGTATGTAGTATTTGGCAGGCTCACAGCTTCTTGTGAGATTCACAGGCACTACCGAATCCCACCGGAGCTCGCTAGAACTTGCTAAAACTCAAACTCTCTAAAACGCTCCCGTCACAAAAAGATTTCACACTCATTGACCGCCACTGAATGAAATCTCCTGTCTCCAACCAACTCTGGGATTTTCTCTTTGCTAGTTTTCTCTGAACTAACCCAAGGATAGTCTACTTAGTTACAGTCAAGGAATGTTAATGCCCTGCCTGCCGCCTACTCATTCTAATATTTTATCCTTTGTCACCCTATTCACTGATCAGAAATGTCACATGGAAGGTGGTCACTGGGATCTTCCTCACCGTGAACTACTAAATTCTCTTCCATCCCCTGCCTTAAGAAGACTGAACTCAAACCAGACATGGCGCATATCATATTTATTTTTACGTTGGGTGAATAGTATCAGTCTATGTGCTCTGCCCATGATTTCGTTAATACATTTTTTTTCTGTTGTTGTGTATCGTTTGTAACTGACTTGTCCACATTTAGTTCGGGGTCAGTGGCTGCATGGCTTAATAAGGGCCAATATTCACCAATCGGTCAAAGTGTTAAGAAAAGTGGGGTTTTGTTCCTATGAGAGCATTTGCGCTTTGTCGTTCTGATGTCCCCACAAGTTTCCAAATTGTATAATAATTGTGAGGTGCTCACTTTTTAGTGTTGTTTATACAGGTTATACACTTTACTAGATATATTCTTCATTCAAATCATCAACACAAGTTAATTCACTTATTGTTGGTTCTGTTTTGATCCACATTCATCAGTATGTTACAGATTATTTCATTCAGTGCATTCTTTTGTGACTTTAGTGGTGACCTTTTTATTGATAGGTGTGTTATTCCTTATATAGAGCATTCATTACAGTGTGAATTGTGTTTTTTTTTTTTACCAAAAACATTTGTGTCAACATTTCTGTGCACGTGCTGTTGTTTCGCCCTTTCTCTTTGGCTTTCTCAAGGCACATATTTTACTTTGTGTTGCGTGTTACTGTTTGGATTACGCGTCATATTTTGGTGTAAACATTTCAAGTTACTGACACACGTCTATTCAGTTTATTCTTGCAGATATATACATAAGGTTATTTCATTTTCTGTCATGAATGCTCTATATAAGGAATAACACACCTATCACTAAAAAGGTCACCACTAAAGTCACAAAAGAATGCACTGCATGAAATAATCTGTAACATACTGATGAATGTGGATCAAAACAGAACCAACAATAAGTGAATTAACTTATGTTGATGATTTGAATGAAGGATGTACCTAATAAAGTGTATAACCTGTATAAACAACACTAACAAGTGAGTACCTGACAATTATTATACAATTTGGAAACTTTTGGGGACATCAGAACGAAAAAGCGCAAAGGCTCTCATAGGAACCAAACCCCACTTTGCATATCATATTTAGTAAAGTAAACCTAACCAATACATCTAAAACACAAAAGAACTTTGGAAGAGTTTACTTTGGCCAATTCAGAGGAAATTCAGGTAAGCCTGAGTTTACTCCAATAATAATAATGGGGGGGAGGGGGGCGAAGCTAACTGCTGAACGATGGAGACGTGAACCTCCATTGCTCCTGTGCTGCCAGCTGAATCCTGCGTCCATCCTGCGCATCTATCCACCCCAGATGGCTTAAAATTCCTCCTACAGCTGTGTGACTATATGCTGCATCGACCTCCGACAAAAACCGGAGCAGAGGTGCTGAAAGATCCTATAGAATTGTAGTTTTGTGGCCGCGGTCCCCGTGCTGGGCAGCGCTCCCAAGATGGCCGTCATGAGACTGATGTAAGCAGTGGACAGAGGGATCGAGACGTGGCAGCGGAGGGCGAGCTACAGTCAGGACAGTGTGAACAAGCCTGGCCCGGAGTCTGGGGACCGCCTGTGGCAGCGAGACACCAATCCTCCTGGTGCCTGTGAACACGAGGGACGGGCCGCCTGTGCGAACCGGCGCACATGTTGTGGTACCAGCGCTCCCGCCCCTGAGGTGACATTGCACGACCAACTGTGCCCTGGCTGCTCTGCGAGGCAAGGGGTGATACGGCGCTGATCCGACTTCTGCGACAGAGGGGACACGTTTATGCACCGCCTACCCACCCCTGGCGGCGTCCTTCACACGCTGGGACGCATCGAGGCCTGCTCATTGGGTCACTACCTGATATGCCGCCTGCAACGGCGCGGGCCCTCCGCAGCGCGTAGAACGCCTGCGGAGTTATCTATGCCCTGCAGTCACTGTCACCTGCAGCTCCGTTCCGGAGAACAACGGTAAGGTGAGGGGGCGGCAACGGGCGGGGGCCCGAGCTTCAAGACACTGTCGATCCCCTGACCTCCCCTTTGCTCATTGTAGCGGCCCTGCTGAAGCCCTGGTGTTCCTCTGGATCTACGAAGCGAGCAAGGGCTCAGGACTGGAAGAACCCACGGGCCTGTCCCCGGAGCGCGGACTAACATCCTTGCCCCGACCCTGCCACACCGAGTGAAAGGAACCATGACACAGTGGGCCTGGGTGGGTCCCAGCGACTGGTGGGCGCACTGATCACGAAGTGCCCTTGGGCCAACAACATCACAAGTGGCGCAGCTCCCTGGGTGTTCCGCCCACGCGACGCCTGGACTCGGCGACAACACTCCTGGCCCAGCAGCACTGCCAGCCTCTTGCCCCGCCACTGTCCCCTCTCATCCCGCCCGGGATGAACCCCGGCCGGTGCCGGACTAGATACCCAGCAATGGGGAAGGATAAACCCAGGAAGACCTCTACGCAGAGCAGAATTGAACAATAGGCTACCATGCCGGTGACTCGCTCCCTGGAGAGGTCGCAAATATCTGAGTCAGACTGCATGGAAGAGGATATCTCCCTCAGAGATATAATGAGTGCCATTGCCAGCTCCAGAACTTCAATGGAAAAAAAAGATGGGCAGTATTGGTGCGGACGTGTCCCTACTAAGACATGACCTGCAAAAACTGACCTCACGCACTGGGGAGGCGGAGGCACAAATTTCGGAAACGGAAGACAGCCTACGAGGGATAAACCGCAATGTGTCCGGCATGATGGCACACATCAAGCTCCTGGAGGCTAGAGTGGACGATAGCGAAGGCAGATCCAGGCGAAACAATGTTCGCATACTTGGCCTTCCCGAGAAGGCGGAAGGGGATTGTATGGAACTATTCCTCGAGAAATGGCTTGTGGACACATATGACACGCAATCCTTCTCGAAATTTGTCTCCATTGAACGGGCCCATCGCATTCCAACTGGAGGGGTCACCCCGGGAGCACCGTCGCGCACAGTTATCGCAATCACGTATAATGGATCAAAAATCACCTTCTTCCCTGACTTTACCAAGGAGGTGCAAAAGGCATGCCAGTCATTCGATCCGCTCAAGAGGCGACTCCACTTACTGAGTGTCAAATACAGACTAATCTTTCCTGCCCAGCTCATGATTTACTATAAGGGGACATCGGTGCATTTCACAGATCCCAAGGAAGCATGGAGTTGGGCAGAGAGGCACATATATGGAGACTGGGGCCCTGGAAGGGGGGGGGGAGAAGAGAACGCAATAGACCACATCCTGAGCACCCACCCGACATGGATCTGCAACAGCAACAACGAATTGAGAATCAGCAACAAGAAAACATGTAAGGAGCTACAACAGCCAGTGAAGATGCCTGAATATCGCATGAGTAACGCAACGGAGCTCACGCTCCATAATGGAAACCGAAACATAAGGCATATCTAGGCTGGCAGCCGACCAAACAGCCACCCCCGATCAAGGCAACGCATCAAAAGTTAAAGATTTAATTGGTTGAATGTTTGTATTGGGTCAACAGATGCTTCAGTTGGGGGTGGAGTATGGGGTGGGGGGAGTTGAGGAAGATGTTTTTTTCTGTTTTCAATGTTTATCATGCAAGGGCACGATGAGTACGCTGTACAGACCAAACGCGATACAACTGCCGCGTATACAATCGAGGAAACACATGTGCAAATCTACACTCCAAACAGCCAATGGCACCTGAGACTAATTCAACCCAGAGAAAGCTCAAACTCCTGTCATGGATCGTGAATGGGCTGGGATCCAGCATCAAAAGAAGACTGGTACTGCAGCACCTAAATAGACACTCTCCGCATATAGAGGCCGATTCATGGAATAATTAGCGCGGCGCAAGTGCGCAAAAACGTGCGAATCGCAGTGGAATTGCGAAAATCGCAGTGCAAGTGCGAAAATCGCACGAAAAGCAGCGCACATCGATTCATGGAAGGGCGTGCGCGAAAAAACCATCTGATGTGCGCTAAAAAAGTGTGCGGCGCACGTTGGCGCACAGGCCATCTAACGGCGTGTGCCAGGTCACAGCGAAAATCGCACAGGCCACAGCGAAAATCGCACATAGCGCGGCGCACACAACAAAAGTAGGCGGAACATGGGGCGGAATAGGGAACAACTTGCCAAAATGTGGGCGTCACGGGGGAAGTACAGGGTGCAAGTGCACGGAACACCCACACGCTCACCTACAACACGTATTCATGGAATCGAATAGGGCAAAACAGCGCACGGTCAAACCAGCGCACAGGCACAAACACGACCGCAACAAGAAAGCAGGCGGTAGCGTCCCTGCGCCTGTAAAAAATGTGCGCCAAAAGGTGCGCCAACAAATAGCACCTATATACAGCTATGATGAATGTCCTATACTGTGGCCCTCCAGGACAAATGACGTGCAAATGGGTACCCACAAACACGGACACCCGCTGACTGAAAAATAACATGTGCGTGTATTTCGGGGTGCGCAGGAAGTTTCACACGCGAATTGACTGTGTACGTGGATTCCAGGGGTGCGCGGGATGTTTCACACGCGATTTGGCTGGGTACGTGGATTTCAGGGGTGCGCGGGAAGTTCAACAAGCGATTTGGCTGGGTACGTGGATTTCAGGGGTGCGCGGGAAGTTCAACACGCGATTTGGCTGGGTACGTGGATTTCAGGGGTGCGCGCGAAGTTTCACACGCGATTTGGCTGGTTACGTGGATTCCAGGGGTGCGCGGGAAGTTTCACAAGTGATTTGGCTGGGTACGTGTATTTCGGTGGTGTGGGGGAATGCTACACGTGATTTGGCCATGTGGGTCCCCCCAGTTGTTCCCTCTACACCCTCCACGGCCCCTGCAGGCAGCCCACACCACAGGGTACTACTCTGCAACCCTGCTCATGTCCCACAGGCAACCCATCCACCATGGCCATGCCCACCAGCCAAACCACATGTCACCTTGCACCACTGATCACCAACACATGTCTCCCACCACCCCCACCCCCATCCACCAGGGGCAGCCTCCACCAGGCCCCCACTCATGTCCCCTATTACCCCAACCCCCCCGCAGTGCAGGGGCAGCCTCTACCAGGCCCCCACTCATGTCTTCTACCACCCGCTACCCCCAGCCACCAGGGGCAACCTCCACCAGGCCCCCACTCATGTCTCCCACCACCCCACCCCCCAGCAGTGCAGGGGCAGCCTCCACCAGGCCCCCACTCATGTCACCCACCACCCCCACCCCCCAGCCACCAGGGACAGCCTCCACCAGGCCCCCACTCATGTCTCCCACCACCCCCTATCCCCCCAGCCACCAGGGGCAGCCTCCACCAGGCCCCCACTCATGTCTCCCACCACCCCCACCCCCAGCCACCAGGGGCAGCCTCCACCAGGCCCCCACTCATGTCACCCACCACCCCCACCCCCCAGCAGTGCAGGGGCAGCCTCCACCAGGCCCCCACTCATGTCTCCCACCACCCCCACCCCCCAGCAGTGCAGGGGCAGCCTCCACCAGGCCCCCACTCATGTCTCCCACCACCCCCTAGCCCCCAGCAGTGCAGGGACAGCCTCCACCATGCCCCCACTCATGTCCCCTATTACCCCCACCCACCCGCAGTCCATGGGCAGCCTCCACCAGGCCCCCACTCATGTCACCCACCACCCCCTCCCACCAGCCACCAGGGGCAGCCTCCACCAGGCCTCCACTCATGTCTCCCACCACCCCCACCCCCCAGCAGTGCAGGGGCAGCCTCCACCAGGCCCCCACTCATGTCACCCACCACCCCCACCCCCCAGCAGTGCAGGGGCAGCCTCCACCAGGCCCCAACTCATGTCTCCCACCACCCCCACCCCCCAGCCATCAGGGGCAGCCTCCACCAGGCCCCCACTCATGTCCCCTATTACCCCCACCCCCCAGCAGTGTAGGGGCAGCCTCCACCAGGCCCCCACTCATGTCTCCCACCACCCCCACCCCCCAGCAGTGCAGGGGCAGCCTCCACCAGGCCCCCACTCTTGTCACCCACCACCCCCAACCCCTGGCAGTGCAGGGGCAGCCTCCACCAGGCCCCCACTCATGTCTCCCACCACCCCCACCCCCCAGCAGTGCAGGGGCAGCCTCCACCAGGCCCCCACTCATGTCTCCCACCACCCCCTACCCCCCAGCAGTGCAGGGGCAGCCTCCACCAGGCCCCCACTCATGTCCCCTATTACCCCCACCCCCCCGCAGTGCAGGGGCAGCCTCCACCAGGCCCCCACTCATGTCACCCACCACCCCCACCCCCCAGCAGTGCAGGGGCAGCCTCCACCAGGCCCCCACTCATGTCACCCACCACCCCCACCCCCCAGCCATGCAATTTGCCTGGGTACGTGTACTTGGGGGTGCGCGTGAAGTTCCACACGCGATTGTACGTGTACTTCGGGGTGCGCTTGAACTTCCACACGCGATTTGCCTGAGTACGTGTACTTCGCGGTGCGCGTGAAGTTCCACACGCGATTGTACGTCTACTTCGGGGTGCGCGTGAACTTCCACACGCGATTTGCCTGGGTACGTGTACTTCGGGGTGCGCGTGAACTTCCACACGCAATTGGGCCTGTGAGAGTGGGTCACATGTATTCCAGGGGTGGGCGGGAATATTTACCCGCGACTGTGCCTATGAGAGCTTGCTACGTGTATTCCTGGTGTGGGCGGGAAGATTCACACGTTCGCCTACGACGTGCCGAAAAATGGTCCAATCCTGACACACGTACGCCAGCATGAAGCAGGCGTACGTCGACCCGCGCAACATAAAAGTGCGCGCAAACCACAAACAAGCTCATACGCCAGGATGAATATACCATTCCTAGCAGCAGTGGCCGTGGGTTACCAAAGGAGGAGGAGGAGGATAGTGAGGGCCCGAATTTTCACTTCCGGAACCAGCCTTTTTGGGATGCCTGATGACCAGGTGTATGGGAGGTACAGGTTTCCCCCACACATAATACTGGACCTGGTCAGTGAGTGGGAGGATGACCTCACATCACCCACCCTGTGCTCCCAAGCACTCAGCCCCCTGGAGAAGGTCCTCAATGTACTGCACTTCTTGGCCACAGGATCATTTCAGCGGACAAGTGCCATAGTGGGTGGGGTGTCACAGGCCACGCAGTCACACTGCCTACACCAGGTCTTGAACATCATCACTGCACGCCCATCAGTCCGTAGGCACATATACCTGCCCAGGACACCTGCAGAAAGGCAGGCTGCCACCCTCGATTTCTACGGTGTGGCACAATTTCCAAAAGTGCTAGGTGCCATTGACTGCACCCATGTGGCACTACGTCCCCCCAGGGCATCTGAGCACATCTATAGGAACCGCAAGCACTGGCATTCCATCAACGTGCAGGTAGTATGTAATGCTAAGGGAATCATCACCTCAGTATATGCCAACTATCCAGGGTCCACCCACGACAGCTTCATTTACCGAATGTCTACCCTAAGCCGGGACCTAGAAGCTGGCCGGCATGGTGATACATGGCTGCTTGGTGAGTATGAATGCCACTGCACATGCATGCATGTCAGATGCAGAGTTATGTCACTACCCCACTAATGATAACCATCACCTCCTCACCAGGGGACAGTGCCTACCCTCTGAGCACCCACATGATGACGCCAATTCGGAACCCCATCACGCCTTCAGAGGTAAGATACAACACAGCCCATATTGCAACCCGGGGCATAGTGGAGCGCACATTCGGAGTGCTCAAGTCACGCTTTCGCTCCTTTGACTGGTCTGGCGGGCAGCTGTTATATGTGACCCCATCAGTGTGCAGGATCATAGTGGCAGCATGTGTCCTGCACAATGTTGCAACACGCCGGGGCCTGGCCGTGGACATGGTGGTGCCCCCACATCCCCAACCACATGCACGCCCGCTGCGCATGGGAGGGGAGAGGGCACGGGGTGAGGCAGCCCGTACGCAGCTGGTGGCTAATTACTTCACATAGAAATCACACCCCAGTGGAGTGCACACAGGCCTGGCACATACCATCTGATAAGCAATGATGACTTGACCTGACAATTAAGACGAACAAAGGGACTGTCAACTGTCAGAACCATAGCAGCCTGAGATTGTTCATGTGGAAGTGTCACAATGTGTGCATCCCTACCTACACAAACACCACCAATGCAGTGTCATCAAAAAACACTTCCATGCTGCAGAAATGAATACCCACTTGCAAAATACTACATGAAAACAGTGCCATGTCACCCAACCCCTCCACGGCACGGCCACACAACACACCATGGCATGTCATGCAATGTGAGAGGAAAGAAATGAATCCCCACATCATGCCCCAAGTGTCAGCAGCTACAGTGTCCCTAATGGAAACCTGTCCACACATGAAATGCTCGCAGTAATGCAGGACCTACAGCCCACATTACCAAATACTTACCAAGAATACCAATCACCTACACAACCTCCAACCTACCTTAAACATGACAGTACAGACTTAAAAATTAGCTAGCCTCACCACCTGATGATGACAGCCCTCCGAACACTTGCAAGTATGCAGTGTTAGCGCCACGCAAGAGTGTAGGTGCACTGCTTACAACATGGACTTCAGTTCCAAGGTGGACCGCATTGTGAAGACATGAGGAATGGACCTGCAAATATGGAGGATGAGATGGATGCAGAGGCACATATCAATACACCACGCAGTGTACAATAAAACAACAATATGCACTATGAATGTATACACAGTATTGACTACAGACTGCCCACACAGCTCATGGGAGTCCAATGTCACCATGTACGTCAATGTCACTTGGGCACACCCTTTGCAAGCCCATGGAAACGGGAAGCAGGAGGGGTGTGTGTGACAAAAACCCAAGCATCTGAACCAAATCCATGACCAGCCACAATGCAGCGTATGCCCACGGGAGCCACACAAGGCAACACACTGTCCCAAAAAAAAAAAAATTTATAAAAAAAAAAGAAAAAATCAAAAATGTCCATTAATGGGCCCGGGGGGGTCGGGGAGGCCACCCAGGAGGTCCGAGGACAGGGTGCACACCAAAACCCACCTGTGTGTATCTTGCGAAAAATAAACACCTCCATGGGCTCATGGCCTACACGGCTACCCTATTGTGGGAGTATCACTGCTGTCGCTATTCTCACCCTGTGCAGCTGCATCGGGAGGTGGTGGCACTATGGGAGGCAGCCCACGCAAAGCCCTAGTCTGTTTCTCCATGGCTGCAAGCATGTGGGTGTGGTAGGTCTCGTTCTGGAGGATGAGTGTGCGGAGGTCCCCATGCAACAACTCAAGGGATGCCCGGACCTCCACCCTAGTTGCCTGCATCTCAGCTGAGAGAGTATGGGTGAGACGCTCCAGCTGCTGTTCTGTCCTTCGGTTTGTTGAAGCCTCAAGCTCAACAAGAGTCGTCCTGAGGTGAAGGAGTTCCAGCCTCAGGGCTTCCCTGTGGCCCTGGGACTCTATGGAGATGGCTTCCTGCAGAGTCGCCAATGCCCCCCGCCTGTCCCTGTCGGACGCCAACATGTCCTCCCTGTGTGACTGGCAGATGGAGTCGGTTGCCTGCTGTAGTCGCTCCATCAGCCTTTCGGGGGGGACAATGGAAGTGGCCACCCTATCCATGGCCTGAGCCATCATCTCTGATGATGCTGCCTGTTGGGTTGCCGTACCGTAAATGGATTTCTCCCATGCGGTATTGCCAGGTGGCGTACGGCCACCACGTCGGCGGGCACCACACCTGTCTGGGGCAAGGCGAACTGCGCCTTGCTGTGCCGGCACTGCCTGAGGCTGCAGGACTGCATTCCCCCTCTGATCTGCTGGCCCAGGATCAGATGTTGCGGAGTGTGACCCTGCATCCGTAACCACCAAAGGCGTACCTGCCAACACTGACATCCCCATTGAGGGTTCTAACCCTGGTGCAGGTGGGTCGGACAGAACAGAATCCCTCCCAGGAACACTCACCTGCGACGGCACGTAGGTCTCATCATCCGAATCAACACCTGATTACAGCTCGGGGGAGGTGCAGCCAGAGACACCCCTTGAGAGCACGACCTGCAGCAGTTGTGGGTTCTCACCCACCACCACACCATGTCCCTCACTGGTGGTCGGTCGGCCCTCAGACCCCTCCTAGGTCTGCACCATCTCCACAACCCCAGCAGTATCAGGTGCGTCTTCCCCTGCAAAGACATAAAAGAAAACAAATGGAAACAGGCATTAGCACTATGGCACACAATGAGGGCTGAGAGGCTACAGAAACAGTACTTGATTGACACATGTCCCACATGACTAAAACACTCCTATGCATGCACCGTCACTGCGTGTGATGGGGAGGCAGATGCCACACATTGATGACACCAAGATGGAAGATGAACACATTTGCTGCATGCTGCCTAGCAGTGCCATCACACATTGGCCAGTGATTGGCAGGTCAAATACACATGCCATCACACAGATGGCATGTACCCTAGCCATGAAGTGAAGAGGGAGAGGAGGTCACCAATTGTTCATTCAGTCCAGTTTGTTCATATGATTGATTATTTTCATTGTAATGGTTCTAATGTTTAACATGCAGCTGCCAGTCAAAAATGGTCCTATAGCACAGGGACATGTCCAAACTAATCATGTCCACGAAACTGAGCCAGTCTACTGTACCATAGCCATGTCAGATATGTGACAATAGGACTGAGAAATCCCGAGTAAAAGTGGTGGTATGCAAACAATCTGCCTGAATAAACAGAGGTAAATAAGCAACAGTGTAGTGGCAAGATGACACTCCAAGGGCAACTGGCGTGGTGTTGGGCTGGATGTCTAATGTTGGCCGAAGGGATGCTGCTATACCCAAATGCTGGTGCCAAGAATGTTTAGGAAGAGGCACATGGGTGAGCCGAACCACTCAGGCACACACACCCTCCCCTGGCACACAAACAGAAGCCCTCCCACACACAACATGCACATGGATGACACACACATGCATGTGCACTCACCGGACAATGCCTCGTAATCTGCCACTACTCCCACGCCTTGGATCTGTTCCTCCGTGACGTAGGTCCCAGCAACCTGCTCATGTGGAGTGAGTTCTATGTCGTCTGCTGGAGACCCACCTCCAGTCACTAGAGTTGCGGCATGACTTGAGGCCAGCTTATTTTTTGCCCTGCGCTTCAGGTCATTCCAGCGCTTGTAGCAATCATTAGCTGTGCGCCTCACGATTCCAAGGGCACTTATGATGTCCGCAATGGTCTGCCAGTGTGCCTGACGTTGTGCAGGTGTGGTCTTGGATCCTGCAACAATCACCATTTCGCGGTCATGTGCGGACACATACCCTACAAGTGCATTCAGTTCGGCCTCATTGAAGCTGGGCTTCCTTGACGGGCCGGACTGTGTAGCCGTCTCTGGGGCATCAGCCTCTACTGGACGAGCACTCTTCCTCTTCCGCTTGGAAGGTGGTGGGGATCCAGAGTGTCCTGCGCCGCTCTGGACACTAGGGGCAGGAGCGTGGGATTGCACACTCAGCATGGGAGTTGGTGCAGGCATTATCTCAAGTGTGATGGTGCCAGGGGGAATGTCAGCATGATGGACTTGGACCGACACTGTCCTGGCTGGGTGTGTGAGAGGTGGGGTGGATGGAGCCGCAGCTGCCCCTGCAGCCTCCCCAGCCTGCCTATGCGGGGCAGCAGATGACCTAGCTGCCCCTGATCCACGTGGCCTGATGACACCAACGTTCACCGGCGCACGTGGCCTAGACCTGCTGACCTGGAAGTCAGCCATGGAGTCACCCTGTGCCAGGTCTGGTTCCACAGTGGGCTGGTCCAAAAGGGCTGAGCATGGATGGTGTCAGCCACGGTAACCTCAACCTGGGGGGGGGGGCATGGGTGTCCCTGACTGCACCTCCACACATGGGGGGCTAGGGGCATTCTGCAAGTCACGGCCACGTCCCCTACCGGATCCACCACGGCCACCACTTGGGGCTTGGCCACCTTTGCCACCCTTACGGCTTGTTCGCCTCCCAGCCATGGCACTGATGTTATTGTGCGTATGGGAGTTGATGTGAACTATTGTCCTGGGCAATTGGGGATCAAAGGGCTTGGGTACCAGACGGTAGTGCTCTAGCAAGGCTGTATGTCACCCCTGGGGAAATATGACGGGTCACGCAACGCACAGGCACCCCAAAAAAGGGAAGTAAGGTGCAAGCAACCCCTCCTAGACCACGTGCGTGGAAAAAAAAACCTGCACTACGCTGTGGCACCCAGGAACACAAGAATGAACATATGCGTGTCACACACTGCCTAGAATGACCTCTGAAGGGGTACGCGACACACGGGGCAAGCACAGATGTTAGATACGTGCGCGACTCACCGTCTGCCAGGAACAAAAGCGTGAAAAATATGAGCGTGTGCGCGTTGGCAACACCCCCGCCAAAAGAAGAATTGTACGCTGTCTGAGGAGACAGGACAACAGTAGTAGGGAAGCTGTTTGAGGAAACAGGCCCAGGAAAAAGAGGAAAAGAGAAAAAACTGTCAGAGGTAACAGGGAGTACGAACTGGAAGCGCCGTGAAGTAAATCGCGCGTGAACCGACAAGAAGTACAGATTTCACCCACTCGCTCTCCACGAAAAGCACGTACAAGGAAATGGCGTTCTACACGTACCTTTTATACACACGTCACAGACGCGCATACGCAATGAGGCCATTTCCACCAATTACGCGCTTTGACACTCGGAGGTGTATCTCTTCATTTTTACACGCGCCATTCTCTACGGCCATGCGCGTGATGTCACAGATGCGCATGGTGGCCTTTGGGCCAATGAAATCGCAAATGCGAGCACACGTGGTAAAACTGCACGTCCGAGTGTCATCGCGTGTAATCGGAGGGAAGTGAGCGTACACGCGATTGGCCTGGGTACGTGTATTACTGGGGGTGCGCAGGAAGTTCCACACGCGATTGGTGGAAATCCACGTGTGCTCTGTCATCACGTGTAATGAGGGAAACACCCGCACGCCTCACATCACAGACGCGCTCACGCGCTAAGGTCCTTTGGTCCAATAAAATCGCATATGCGTGCTGACGAGCATACGTGCTTAAGGCCTTTCCTCGATTTACACGCAGACGTGCAGGATTTTCACGTGCCAAATCACTCCGTATCAAGCTGGCCACGCGTAAGCACACGGAAGACCACGCTCCTGCCCAGAAGACCGAACTACTGCCCCCCAGAGCCCCAAGCACGCTCCCACCTGCCATCTGCTGCTGCCTGACTGCCTGCTGCCCACGTGCCCTGCCATTTGCTGCCTGCACATCAGCCAGGGGTGCTGTTGCTGTGACCACCCCTGCTGGAACCGAAGACTCCCGACTGGGATTACATCGCTCCACAGTCCAGCCACAGGACCCAGTTGCCCACCCAATCCTGCCTCTGGGGTTGTCATGTCGGGGCAAACACCATCTGAGACCACTGACAACCCCCGGCCAGAGAGGCAGAGGGGCACCAGCTTCAGTGCCACCGAAGTTGGTGTCCTGGTGGAGCAAGTCCTGGGGCAGTATGATGCCCTCTTTGGAAGTTCCCGAACCGACAAGGAAGGACAGACTCGGATCTGGACTGACATCGTGACTGCCATCAACGCGGAGGGGGTGGCAGTCCGCGACTTCCAACATGTCAAGAAGCGCTGGGAGGACTTCAGGTCCAGGACCCTGAACAAGGCCCGGCGCCTCTTGAAGGCAGCGGATGCCAAGGGGCGCCGGGGACACTTGTCGGAAGAACAGATGAGGGTCCTGGAACGCATATCCCCAGCGCTCCACGTCCAGGTCCTTGAGAGGCTGACCCATCTGGAGTCGAGCGGTAAGTGTACATGCATCCTGATTGTGAGCTGTGCGTGTGGTGATTTTTCAGTAGTGTGCAGGTTGCACATCTGTTTGTATGAGGTCGAGTATGGGTGGGGGTGTACAGGGCCGTGGGGCTAACACATGCGAGGGCTGGAATGTGTGAGACATGGGTGGTGCTTGTGTGTGTAGGCTTGCATGCCAAATGCAGTTGTGTGGGCACACATGTTTGGATGAATGTGTATGTAAGTAGACATGTCCGTGATGTCACGCATGTATGTTGTTTTCAGCTGCATGTATCAGCACTGTGTACATGTGCATGTGTGTGTATTTGACAAGGGTGCAAGAGTGATGCAACATGGATGCATGTGACAGCGGTATGTGGAAGCCTGATGGGCAGATGTGACATGGATGCCCATCTGAACACTGCGACACTTGGCAAAGGTGTACACATGCATGCAAGTGTGGTGGTGTGTGTACATGTGTGGGGCACTTCCTGTGTTGCATGTGATGTCTGGCTCGCCTTTGCCTGCTCATGCTGTTGTATGTGTATGGATGGTGCTGGCAGTTGCGATATGGCTGTGGTATGGCTCATGTGTGCGAGTTGAAATGACATGTGTGTTGGGGATTGTGATGACATGTCTGAGGTTTGGCAATGCCACTCATGTACAACTGTCATGTGTGTATGTGTCCATTGTACAGTGCCCTAATGCCTGTGTTTTATTTCTCCCTGTCTGCAGCGTCAACTGATGAAGAGGGCGGAGAAGGTGCTGTGGAGCACAGCGGTGGGGATCCCACTGCCAGCCGGAGACGCAAGGCCCGGCTCCCCTCCCATGTTGTCATCTCGTCGGGGAGTGAGGAGTCCGGTGCCGCGTCCCAGGCCGCAGCTGCTGGGGGGAGGTCCAAGAGGCGGAGGTTGGAGTTGGACTCCTCAGCAGCAGAAGGGGCAGCTGGGACCCCACAGGGCCCAACGGGGGAAGATGGCACGGAGTCATCCAGGTTGGTGGGGGGTTTGGTGGAGGAGGAGGCCGTGCAAGCAACAGAGACGGGCTCTGGAGGTGAGGATCCCACTGGTGCTAGTGGTGCAGTGCAGGACCAGGGACAGGAGGCAGCACAGGCCGCAAATGCAATCCTGTCCCTGATCCTGTCCCTGCATCATCTTGCACCAGCAGGGATGCCTATGTTCAGACCCGTTTTCAGGCAGGGGATGAGCTCACGACAACTGGCCTTCCTCTGCCTGCGGACGTGGCTATCCGGGTCCGGGTTGAGCCTCTTCTGAGTGGTGTGGCGTTGCGTCAATGGGCCATGCGAGGTGACCTGCAGTCTTTTCATGAGGAGACTGCACGTCATCTCAAATGGCTCGTTGACCACGTCAGCCTAATGGGACAGGTCACCCAGGCCGGATTCCTCCGTATGATGGGGCTTGCTACGACCCCCTCCTCAACTGAACCCCCTACGCGCCAGTCGTCCTCCGTGCCATCTTCCCACCCATCAGTCACCTGGGTGCCCTGTGGAGCTGCCTCTGACGGTGCGGCCAGGCTGGTGGAGGAGGCATCCCTGCCACAGTCGGGAGTTGGACGTCCAGCAGGGGTGGCCACGTCAACGACTGCACCCCAGCCGGCGGAGGATGTGCAGGCAGCAGGAGGCAGTGCACGGGCAGAGGCACAGCAGCAGCAGCAACGTGGTGGAAGCCATGAAGGCTCGGGGCCTTCAACATCGGAGGGGCAGGCATCGGCCGGAGGGCAGGAGGACCCAGGACAGAGAGTGTCTTCCGTGTGGCAGCGGTTGGGCCACACCATAGATGTGGAGCGGCAGCGGGCGGAAGAGGCACGGCTCACAATGGTCAGGGCGGAGAACTCCATGCGGAGGGCCCTGAGGCGGGCCGAGTGCCTCGAGGCAATCCGCAGGGGTTTGGAGGTGGACACGTCGACGGCCCTGCGGACCCTCGGGGCCATGGAGGAGGACCGCCTCTGGGACATTGAGCAGGAGTTCGATGATGCCCTGGCCTGGGACATCCACAAGTGAGCCGTCGAACTAGCCCGCTGCCCTTGTACATAGTTATGTAGGTAGTGTTAGGTTTCATTTTTTTTTTTAATTTATTTTGGACCTTTCGGACATTGGCCACATTTTTGTATATAGTTTATTTTATTAGTCAGTGTAGTTAGATAGGTTTCCTTTCTTTTGTTGGGATAATGGACCCTGGCTTGTTCGTATGTACATAGTTCACTGTTGGATTGTATTTTTCTTTCGCATTTTCACCATGGAGCAATGGCTTTCTATTTTATTTCCCATTGGATTTTGTTTTCTGGACAGTGACTTTGGACACCATTACTTTGGATTTTTATTTTTGGTTTTGCTTTTTTACACGGACATGCTTCTTTTCATTTTTGTACATTCCCATTTCTGTTTTTTTATTTTTGATTCTATTTATGTTTCCTTCAATACATATTTTTTTTATCACACTTCAATGTGTAGTATCATCTCATTGGTTTATGCATATCATGATATGGCTTTTGAGATTCACTGACACCCATTGGGTGTATGTGAGGGAAATGTGTATGTTTCGGAACTTGCAATTGGTGTTCTGTCATGTAATTGCCAATTATGAGTGGGTGGATGCAATACTCGGGTGGGTGTTTTGCATTTGGAGGCTGACCATAGGGACCAGGGATCTAGATTGTGATGACATGTTGTCTGGGGAACATGAGTTGGACATGAGTGGGGGCCTGCTGGCAGGTGCCCCACAGTGCTGGGGGGTGGGGGTGCAGGGGTACATGAGTTGGACATGAGTGGGGGCCTGCTGGCAGGTGCCCCACAGTGCTGGGGGGTGGGCGTGCAGGGGTACATGAGTTGGACATGGTGGGGGCCTGCTGGCAGGTGCCCCACAGTGCTGGGGGGTGGGGGTGCAGGGGGACATGAGTGGGGGCCTGGTGGAGGCTGCCCCTGACTGCTGTGGGGTAGGGGGTGGTGGGAGACATGGGTGGGGGCCTGGTGGAGGGTGCCCCTGGTGGCTGGGGGGTGGGGGTGGTAGGAGACATGAGTGGGGGCCTGGTGGAGGGTGCCCCTGCACTGCTGGGGGGTGGGAGTGCAGGGGGACATGAGTGGGGGCCTGGTGGAGGCTGCCCCTGACTGCTGTGGGGTAGGGGGTGGTGGGAGACATGGGTGGAGGCCTGGTGGAGGGTGCCCCTGATGGCTGGGGGGTGGGGGTAATAGGGGACATGAGTGGGGGCTTGGTGGAGGCTGCCCCTGGTGGCTGGGGGGTGGGGGTGGTGGGAGACATGAGTGGGGGCCTGGTGGAGGGTGCCCCTGGTGGCTGGGGGGTGGGGGTGGTGGTAGACATGGGTGGGGGCCTGGTGGAGGCTGCCCCTGCACTGCGGGGGGGTGGGGGTAATAGGGGACATGAGTGGGGGCCTGGTGGAGGCTGCCCCTGACTGCTGGGGGGTGGAGGTGGTGGGAGACATGGGTGGGGGCCTGGTGGAGGGTGCCCCTGCACTGCTGGTGGGTGGGGGTGCAGGGGGACATGAGTGGGGGCCTAGTGGAGGCTGCCCTGACTGCTGTGGGGTAGGGGGTGGTGGGAGACATGGGTGGGGGCCTGGTGGAGGGTGCCCCTGGTGGCTGGAGGGTGGAGGCTGCCCCTGCACTGCGGGGGGGTAATAGGGGACATGAGTGGGGGCCTGGTGGAGGCTGCCCCTGACTGCTGGGGGGCCTGGTGGAGGGTGCCCCTGGTGGCTGGGGGGTGGGGGTAATAGGGGACATGAGTGGGGGCTTGGTGGAGGCTGCCCCTGGTGGCTGGGGGGTGGGGGTGGTGGGAGACATGAGTTGGGGCCTGGTGGAGGCTGCCCCTGGTGGCTGGGGGTGGGGGTGGTGGGAGACATGGGTGGGGGCCTGGTGGAGGGTGCCCCTGGTGGCTGGGGGGTGGGGGTGGTGGGAGACATGAGTGGGGGCCTGGTGGAGGCTGCCCCTGGTGGCTGGGGGGTGGGGGTAATAGGGGACATGAGTGGGGGCCTGGTGGAGGCTGCCCCTGGTGGCTGGGGGGTAGGTGGTGGTGGGAGACATGGGTGGGGGCCTGGTGGAGGGTGCCCCTGGTGGCTGGGGGTGGGGGTAATAGGGGACATGAGTGGGGGCCTGGTGGAGGCTGCCCCTGCACTGCGGGGGGGTGGGGGTAATAGGGGACATGAGTGGGGGCCTGGTGGAGGGTGCCCCTGCACTGCTGGGGGTGGGGGTGCAGGGGGACATGAGTAGGCTCCTGGTGGAGGCTGCCCCTGACTGCTGTGGGGTAGGGGGTGGTGGGAGACATGGGTGGGGGCCTGGTGGAGGGTGCCCCTGGTGGTTGTGGGATGGGGGTGGTGGGAGACATGGGTGGGGGCCTGGTGGAGGCTGCCCCTGGTGGCTGGGGGGTGGGGGTAATAGGGGACATGAGTGGGGGCCTGGTGGAGGCTGCCCCTGGTGGCTGGGGGGTGGGGGTGCAGGGGGACATGGGTGGGGGCCTGGTGGAGGCTGCCCCTGGTGGCTGGGGGGTGGGGGTGCAGGGGGACATGATTTGGACATGAGTGGGGGCCTGCTGGCAGGTGCCCCACAGTGCTGGGGGATGGGGGTGCAGGAGTACATGAGTTGGACATGAGTGGGGGCCTGCTGGCAGGTGTCCCACAGTGCTGGGGGGGTGGGGTGCAGGGGTACATGAGTTGGACATGAGTGGGGGCCTGCTGGCAGGTGCCCCACAGTGCTGGGGGGTGGGGGTGGTGGGAGACATGAGTGGGGCCTGGTGGAGGCTGCCCCTGACTGCTGTGGGGTAGGGGGTGGTGGGAGACATGAGTGGGGGCCTGGAGGAGGCTGCCCCTGGTGGCTGGGGGGTGGGGGTAATAAGGGACATTAGTGGGGGCCTGGTGGAGGGTGCCCCTGGTGGCTGTGGGATGGGGGTGGTGGGAGACATGGGTGGGGGCCTGGTGGAGGCTGCACCTGCACTGCGGAGGGTGGGGGAAATAGGGGACATGTGTGGGGGCCTGGTGGAGGCTGCCCCTGGTGGCTGGGGGGTGGGGGTGGTGCTAGACATGGGTGGGGGCCTGGTGGAGGCTGCCCCTGCACTGCGGGGGGTGGGGGTGATAGGGGACATGAGTGGGGGCCTGGTGGAGGCTGCCCCTGACTGCTGGGGGGTGGGGGTGGTGGGAGACATGGGTGGGGGCCTGGTGGAGGGTGCCCCTGGTGGCTGGGGGGTGGGGGTAATAGGGGACATGAGTGGGGGCCTGGTGGAGGCTGCTCCTGCACTGCAGGGGGGTGGGGGTAATAGGGGACATGAGTGGGGGCCTGGTGGAGGCTGCC
This sequence comes from Ambystoma mexicanum, assembly GCF_040938575.1. NCBI lineage: Eukaryota > Metazoa > Chordata > Amphibia > Caudata > Ambystomatidae > Ambystoma > Ambystoma mexicanum. The sequence goes on from NC_090927.1 coordinate 176,305,962, forward strand.
CCTGCACTGCGGGGGGATGGGGGTAATAGGGGACATGAGTGGGGGCCTGGTGGAGGCTGCCCCTGGTGGCTGGGGGGGTGGGGTGGTGGGAGACATGGGTGGGGGCCTGGTGGAGGGTGCCCCTGGTGGCTGGGGGGTGGGGGTGGTGGGAGACATGAGTGGGGGCCTGGTGGAGGGTGCACCTGCACTGCTGGGGGGTGGGGGTGCAGGGGGACATGAGTGGGGGCCTGGTGGAGGCTGCCCCTGACTGTTGTGGGGTAAGTGGTGGTGGAAGACATGGGTGGGGGCCTGGTGGAGGGTGCCCCTGGTGGCTAGGGGGTGGAGGTAATAGGGGACATGAGTGGGGGCTTCATGGAGGCTGCCCCTGGTGGCTGGGGGGTGGGGGTGGTGGGAGACATGAGTGGGGGCCTGGTGGAGGCTGCCCCTGACTGCTGGGGGGTAGGGGGTGGTGGGAGACATGAGTGGGGGCCTGGTGGAGGCTGCCCCTGGTGGCTGGGGGGGTGCAGGGGGACATGGGTGGGGGCCTGGTGGAGGGTGCCCCTGACTGCTGGGGGGTAGGGGGTGCAGGGGGACATGTGTGGGGGCCTGGTGGAGGGTGCCCCTGACTGCTGGGGGGTGGGGGTGGTGGGAGACATGCATTGTTGATCAGTGGTGCAAGGTGACATGTGGGTTGGCTGGGGGACATGCCCATGGTGGATGGGTGCCTGCGGGACATGGGCAGGGGTGCAGGGTAGTCCCCGTGGTGTGGGCTGCCTGCAGGGGCCGTGGAGGTTGTAGAGCGAACACCTGGGAGGACCCACACGGCCAATTCACGTGTAGTGCTCCCCAGAACCCCTGAAATACACATACCCTGCTGAAATCGCGTGTGGAACTTCCCGCGCACCCCTGCAATACACGTACCCTGCTGAAATCGCATGTGGAACTTCCCGCGCACCCCTGCAATACACGTACCCTGCTGAAATCGCATGTGGAACTTCCCACGCACCCCTGCAATACACGTACCCTGCTGAAATCGCGTGTGGAACTTCCTGCGCACCCCTGCAATACACGTACCCTGCTCGCACGGGGCCAATCGCGTGTTGAACTTCCCACGCACCCCTGAAATACACGTACCCTGATGGAATCGCGTGTGGAACTTCCCGCGCACCCCTGCAATACACGTACCCTGCTCGCACGGGGCCAATCGCATGTGGAACTTCCCGCGCACCCCTGAAATACACGTACCCAGCTGAATTTGCGTGTGATACTTCCCGCGCACCCCTGATGCACACGTACACAGGACAATCGCGTGTGGAACTTCCCACAAACCACTGAAATACATGGTCCCCGCTTGGCGTTTGCCGTTTGCCAGCCCTGTGAACTGGTCCAGGGTTAGCGCAGCCCTTTGCGATTATTTGGGGATTTTGAGGGCTTTTCCTTGCTTGAGGGCGTTCTTGGGGGCGTATCTGGCGCTGCTGCAGGGTCGCTGCACCATGCTGCGCCATGGCTGGTTTTGGATGCGAAAATCCATGAATACGCTGTGCGCGGAAATTGATTTTAGCGCACGCGGCTGGTGCAGACATTCGCACGGGCATGCTGTGCGCCAGTCGCGTGCGCCACTTTTGTGCGATTTTCTATGAATTACCCTGATAGTCTTTCTGTCCGAAACACACCTTTCAGGTAATGTGTGCAAATTCTTCCAAAGATCGAACTACCGCACAGCAGTGCACGCTGGTTTCTCCATGGGTGTAAGAGGGGTGTTCATACTGATCCATAAAAGACTTCCGCTGGTGATCACGCACATGCTACAAGATAGAGGAGGCCGCTATGTACACATCCAAGCAAAGCTATGGAGCCAAACCCTGCCACTCATGGCAGTATACTCCCCGCCACTTCTCCTTAATGACCTGCTAACCGAAGTTACCCCCATCCAGGCAGAAAACCCCGCAGACACATGGGTGTTAGGAGGGGACTTCAATGAAGTCATGAACAATATCCTCGATCGCACGCACTTGAGAGCCAGTAATCCCGCCACCACCACCAAATTGGCTTCCTTCGCATCAGCATTGGGCCTGTGTGACGCGTGGAGAGACCTGCACACTGAGGTTCGACAGTACTCTTTTCATTCTGGGGCCCACGCCTCGATGTCCAGAATAGACGATTTCTTCTTACCATGCCAAAATATTCATAAAGTATCCAGGGTGTTCTTCCTCCTGCGGGGGATCTCCGACCACTCCCCACTGGTACTCGAATTGAAAATGGCAAGACCACGACCGCCCCCCTTGTGGAGGCTGAACACCTACTACTTGGGGTTCCCGGACCTTCAGTAAAAGATGGAGGCAGCTACTTCCAACTATTTTGAGTTGAATGCAGGCTCGGTTGACGATCCCAATACACTATGGGAAGCATACAAAACAGTCCTACGTGGTGAAATCCTCTCATGGACCTCGGCGAAAAAGAAGGTACAACGCGAGAGAATCACCGAAGCTGAAAGCGAAGTCACGTCCAAGGAATTAGATCACATTGCCAGAGACACCCCGGAGACGAACAGAGCCCTTACAATGGCACAGCAGAAGCTCCACAATTTAGCCTTGGATTGTGCCAAAAAGGCACACATTGCGATGAAAGCACGGCTGTACGAAACGAGAGAAAATGCAGGCAAAATGCTCTCGTGGCTAGAAAAGCACGTCGAAGGACAACAGAAGGTGAAGTGCATCAGAACCTCAAATGCAGATCTTGTCTACTCCGATGCGGAGATTGCAGAGTGTTTTGCCAATTCTACGTGGACCTTTACAAACCCCCCATCAACGCTGCAGTCAGCACCATACTGAATGACATTGACCTCCCAACACTTACCGCAGAACAAGCTACCACTCTAGACAACAAAATTACGGCTGACGAAATATCAACAGCCATTGCCCAACTCCAAACAGGCAAGACCCCAGGTCCCAATGGGTTCCCACTTGACATCTGGAAAAAGCTGAACTATCTAGATATACCCACGCACTTGCTCAACATGTTCGAACACTCCCTAGCCAAGGGCGAACTACCACCAGACCTCCGTAAAGCCACCATCGTAGTGATTCCCAAAAAGGGCAAACCCCCGGAGGAATGCACCTCCTACCGACCCATATCCCTAATCAACAGTGAAGCAAAAATACGAGCCAAAATACTAGCCAACAGGCTACAATTGGTCATTACGTCACTGATCCACCCTAACCAATGCGGCTTCATGCCTCAAAAGTCCACGAGAATGAACATTCGCAGGCTGCACCTGGCGCTGGAGAGAGCACCTGCTTTGCAACAATCACTCGCATTGTTGGCCATAGAATTCAAAAAAGCATTCGATTCAGTTTACTGGGAGGCCTTATGGGCAATAATGCGCAAGATGCAATTTGGGGAGCCGTTCATAAAATGAGTACAACTGCTCTACAACAATCCAATGGCGGAGGTCAGAGTAAATGGGTGGCCCTCACGTAATATCCGATTAGGGAAAGGAACCAGACAAGGTTGCCCGCTCTCGACCATGGTGTTTGCACTGATAATGGAACCACTGGCAGTCCTTCTGCGGGACACCACCACGTGGACTGGCTTCAGATGGGGGCCAAACTGGGAAGATAGGATATCCCTCTATGCGGATGACCTCTTAGTATATCTGGGCGACCCAGCGACCTCCTGCCCCGTGGTCACGCAACTACTGACTAACTATGGAATCTTCAGTGGACTCAGAGTAAACTGGTCCAAATCCGTGCTGTTTCCGGTAAAAGGGGTAGACTGCATACCAGCATCGGGCTTCCCATATCAAGTAGAAACCACTCAATTCCGCTACCTGGGCATTCTAGTCACCAATGGGCTGGATAGCTATGTAAAACAAAACTTGCATCCACTAGTTAAGAGATACGAGCAAGATGCAGCCCACTGGCAGGCACTACCACTGACATTGCTAGGCAGGGCGGCGCTATTTAAGATGCTGGCCCTTCCCCGGTTCTTATACATCCTTCAAAACGCCCCTCTCCATGACCCCACCGAAGAGTTCCGTAGAATAGATGGAACAACACGTAAACTCCTTTGGGGTGGGAAACACCCGAGAATTGCCCTCAAAACTCTCCAGCGCTCAGTCTGGGAGGGGGGAATTGGACTTCCAAACATCCAGATCTACTACTGGGCGACACAGATGGCGACAGTCAATGATATATTGCACGGAGACCCGTCCACTCCCCATATAAAAGCTAAATTAGCTGCACGATACGGCATGTCCACGATTGAAAGCCTCTACTGTAAGCAGACTCGCCCTCCTGAACGCACGATAGTGGCACATACAGCCCTGGTGTGGAAGGAAGTACATAAACACTTAGGATGGGACAACAAAATTACCCCAGTCCAACCCGTCTGGAACAATGCTCACCTCTCGAGCCTCAGCAATCTCCCGAATGGCCATACTGGGTAACAGCCAGCATACTGACCATTCAGCAGGTATTAGTGAACGATCAGTTGATACAGTTCTCCGAGCTCGTGGCATTATATGGTCTCCCGGAAACTGAACACTTCCACTATGGACAATTACAACATGCCCTCACCATACATAGGGCCCAAATGGCGGACATGCCGGAATGTACGCCTTTGGAAAGGAATATAGTCATAGACAGTGTGAATAACAAGGTCATGTCTACTATGTACAACGCTATCTCCTCATTTGCCACAAAAGAGCTGCTGAACCTGAAGATGAAATGGGAATGCGATGTGGGCCCAATATTACCTGAAGACTGGATCTTGACTCTGATGTATCCTAGAGACTCTGCCATCTCCGCAAAAATCAGACTCGTTCAATTGAAGATTCTACATAGGATATATTATCCCCGAGTGGCTTTGTATAATTGGGGCAAAACGGCTGACCCCAAATGCCTACGCTGAAAACAGGAAGAAGGGACTTTCTACCATGTCCTATGGCAATGTACACGTAAACAACACTTCTGGCGTAAGTGTAGCGAAAGACTCACCAAAGTAATGTGCCGTCCGATCCCAACAGACCCTAAACTCCTCCTCTTGGGTATTGAAGATGCAGTAGACATGTCTCGCTTTGAAAAGCCTCTTCTCTCGTCAGCGACAGGAATTGCCAAAAGGAACATTGCGCAATTGTGGGGCTCAGAAGTTACCCCGAAATATGACCAATGGATGTCTGATGTGGACGCCATCATCCTAATGGAACGCCGAGTCTAACAAGCTAGAGGCTGTCCAGGCAAAGCAGATAGAATCTGGGGTAAATGGGAACAGACATTATAACTCAGATCTAGAATGGACAACGAGCTTTGTTGCGCAATTTTGCCAAAGCCACGAACGATAACGTCACCTTGTGAGGCTGCTTGAGAAAGACTAATACGTAAACTGCCACTTGCTGACTCGTTTGCATCTATTTCTCACAACAACTGTGTCTCCACGTCTGCTTATAACCAGATCATATCAGATTGTACTACTCTGCCTTTTGTATGCAAAGATATACGGTTATGTTTTGTATGTTTTTGTATTATCGCACAAAATGCAATAAAATGTGTTATAAAAAAAATAATAATAATGTATTTAATGTGTTACAGTTTAGTTAATAAACTTTACACATACATAAGAATAATTAAACAAGAATTAATTCTAAGATCAAACTAATATGACATGAGATAATAACAACACCGTAAATTAGCAGTAAATGTCTACTTTTAGAAAAATAAGGTAAAGAATTAAAATAACAATCCAACCTTAAACCTAAAACATGTCCAAAGTATACCACCTTAGCTAACAAGGAGTAGAGAGTTAACATAAATTAAAACACGATTCAGAGTATCAAGGCATTATGGTACACATATGGCCACGGACTTCAATGATCCTTGCTATAAGCAGAGTCTAAGGTTGTAATATGGACAACATATTCAGATCTTGATGCCTAGTTTTTCCTGTATCCTAAGCCAGATGTTGTATAGGGCAGTCAAGACTCGAATACTCTCCGAATTTAAGCAGTGATGCCAAAATAATGAATCAGAGATTGCTGCCAGATCATGAGTATACTTTCCAATATGGTGATGAATTACGTCAATCATATTTCCACATTGTGTCAAGACATGTTGTGCTGACTCCAAAACATTGTCAATTTTACACAATCGGCAGATCCGTTGTTCCGACAGAGTTCGCTCTCTTCTGCCCGTGACCAATAAGGACGGGAGCTGGTCCAATCTTAATAGAAGTACAAAGCCTTACAGTCTTTTGGAGGGGCATAGGTTGAGGTAGTCTTGCAGTTTCATGAATGAATAAAGCCTAAATTGCACAAATTCATAGCTTTTCAATGAACTAAGGTGGGCAAAGTTCTCCAGCCAGTCCCTCATCTCAATACACTTGTCAAGAGCCATCTGGACCTGTTTAGAGTACCCCCCTTCTCACCAAGACCATCCTACTTCTGCAAGATATTTTGACATTTTGACAGCGGGTGAGAGGGGATTTTGCATTTGCATATTTCCTTGTTACCTGTAATCAGTAGAGGATTCGTTGTACCACTACGCATTTTCATGAATAACCCAGACCTCTTTTTCATAACAATGGCTTTCAATGATGGTATTCCCAATTCCAAATGTATAATGTCCATTGGAATTCCTGGTGCTAGGCCCAGTACCCACCGCCAAAATTTCCCCTCTATGACCTGAAACCTGCTGAGATCTAGATCAAAAAGAGCCTCCAGCCCATAGGTCATCATGGGTATGAACACTTGCAGATAGAGTTGGTGTGTGCCCTGTAGCGTAAAGCCTCCTTGTTTGTTTGTGAAGCTAGCAATTAATGCTGTGACCTGCGCTGCGCACATGCTCCGAGAGTGTTTGCATGCCACGTATTCCCCGCTAGGTTCAAAATCAATATCCAAATAGCGATATTGCGGCGCATAGAGGATTATGATATTGCCCACCATAAGGTTAACGCTTGATACTCATTTGTTGGTTAATCGCAGGACCTTAGTTTTGTGAAGATTAATGGTGAGACCGTTGCATTTAACATAATCCCACAGTGCTGTAGCCGATCTACGCAGACCATTGATCGTATGTTCAAAAATGACCAAGTCGTCTGCATATGCCAGGACAGAGCAAACCACCTCCCCGATTTTAGGAGGGCAATTAGAAGCGGCAGTTATAGCCACAGGTATTTCATGGACATAGAGATTGTATATCAAAGGGGCAGTCACACATCCCTGTTTCACCCCCCTGTTCTGCTGCACTTTATCAGTCAGGTGTCCCTCTTGATCTAATTTCAACCTGACCGAGGTGTTATGGTGCAGCAGTCTAAGTTAATACAGAATGCCAGCGGGGCAGCCTAGGACAGTAAGTTTAAACCAAAGACGTTCTCTAGGGGTCATATCGAAAGCTGCTTTAAAATCAATGTATAAAGCATATAGCAGTGGTTCACCTTTACTGCGGGCCCTAGATCTCAACAAATTCATGACCATAAGGTTGTGACTCGTCGAATAGCCCTTCCTGAATCCGCATTGGAAATTGGACAGAATATCGGCCCATCAACCCATGATTGAAGCTCCTTAAGCAATAGTGGGGCAAACAGTTTGCCTGTTGTATCCAACATGGAGAGGAGCCGATAGTTATTGGGATCTAACCGGTTACCCTTTTTGAACACAGGTATCAATACTGCCGTCTGCCATGAGCTTGGTATTGACCCCTGTGCCATTATCCTCTCAAACAGTATAGCCAACACGCTCGCCCAGAACTCGGGCTGACTTTTAATGACTATGTTGGCTAGACCATTAGGTCCCAGTGCTCCGGAGGATTTAAGAGTCGTTATCTTATTAATTATTGCCAAGTATGATATATCAAAGGGCATAATGGGTGCCGAGGTTATCTGAGGGCAAGACTCTTCTCTCTGTAATATAGTATTACGGCCTTGTAGGACATTTACCCGTTCCTCAGCTTTAATAGGGTTAACCAATTGGCCCTTGACTGGTTCCCTGGCTTCCCCAAGGAGTGACCAGATGCTACGCACATTTCTGGAGCAGATGGTCTGGACTATTTTCTGGTGAGCCAAGGTATTTTCGGCAAATCTTACATTTTTGATGATAGCTCTATATTTGTTTTTAATTTTCCTCACAGACACACCTAATTCTTCAAAAGGGCCTAGCTTTTTCTTACTAATACGCTGTTCCCTTCTTAGGTCCCTCTTGGCATCTCTAATATTCCTGTTAAACAGGGGGAGCCCACCCACAGGTCTGATCATACTCATGTGAAAATAATCAATCTATACAGCCTTTGTTAAAGAGGTGGTTCCTTGGCGACTGCTTATTATCTGTGTAAAAGGATGAGTTTAGAAAGTTTTAAAGGGTTATCTGCATGAGAACTTCCCAATTCTGCGTGGCTGCTACACAGATATTACATTGAAGAAAGAAAAAAAGAGAGTTTGGGAAGATGAACTCAAATGCGCTAACCCCTTTGAATGAATATATAAAGGCGAGTCTTTAACAGTCTTGTAAATTTTATTAGTGTTTTTTCACACTAATAATTTTTATTTTCCTTTTATGATTTCAAAAAAAAGAGAACATTCATATTCCAAATAAAGCTGCACACCAGTATAAAGTAGTTCATAAAGTACAGTGAATCAGATATTTCTCTTTTTCTTTCAATAAATCAAATATTTTCATAAATTGCTCTTTCAAGATAAATCAAATAATTCTCTCTCTCTTCAAGATAAATCAAATAATTCTCTCTCTCGACACGTGTTTCCCCATTGTTACTCTCAATGGTTCTTCAGGAGAGGAAGTTTTAGTAGAAAGTTTCGGTACGTTCTGATTTTCTGATTGTTCACATATGTCATGTATTATTTATCCAAAATAAAAGTTTTTTTATATAATGTTCATCGGGATATTTGACTTAGTTTAATCTGTAGAATATGGATCCAGGTTTAAGCTTATGTTGTTGATTATTTTGTGGTCCTGTGCCATGATAAGCACCCAAGTGCTAGGATCTTGGGTGCTTATCATGGCACAGGACCACAAAATAATCAACAACATAAGCTTAAACCTGGATCCATATTCTACAGATTAAACTAAGTCAAATATCCCGATGAACATTATATAAAAACACTTTTATTTTGGATAAATAATACATGACATATGTGAACAATCAGAAAATCAGAACGTACCGAAACTTTCTACTAAAACTTCCTCTCCTGAAGAACCATTGAGAGTAACAATGGGGAAACACGTGTCGAGAGAGAGAATTATTTGATTTATCTTGAAGAGAGAGAGAATTATTTGATTTATCTTGAAAGAGCAATTTATGAAAATATTTGATTTATTGAAAGAAAAAGAGAAATATCTGATTCACTGTACTTTATGAACTACTTTATACTGGTGTGCAGCTTTATTTGGAATATGAATGTTCTCTTTTTTTTGAAATCATAAAAGGAAAATAAAAATTATTAGTGTGAAAAAACACTAATAAAATTTACAAGACTGTTAAAGACTCGCCTTTATATATTCATTCAAAGGGGTTAGCGCATTTGAGTTCATCTTCCCAAACTCTCTTTTTTTCTCTGATCATACTCATAGTTGGGACCGAGGCATGTGTACGAGAAAAGACCTTTATCCAGTTTTCTATTGATTCAATGGACATGAGCTTGAAATCGGGTAAATTGGGCCATTTGTCTATCTCAAGTGCTAATGAGGCCTGGTTTATTTTCTTGGCCGACCACCTAATGTTTGTACCTGCTTTATTCACATAAAGCAGGTCCCAACTATGAGTATGATCAGACCTGTGCCCATGTTGCTCTTATCAAGTACTCTCTGTTGGATGTTTAATACGCATCGAAGTGCAGAATGATCACTCCATTTGTTTGATGAAACAATCATATCGTCAACATCAAGGAGCATTTTGGGGCACATGGATATGTAATCGAGTATACTACTATATGACCCATTGGACCAAGTGTGTTTCCCAGGGTAGTCACTGATAGTATAACCATTTAACATTTCCAGGTCCCATTCATCAAACAATTGGCGCCAACGTGTCCCCTCAGTGTCAGTTTTAGTGTGGATCAATAGACGTTTCTCTCTTAGCTTAGGATTTTGTGGGTGTTTCCCTCCCTCAGCAGGCATGCAGCAATTAAAGTTGCCCACAACAATTACCGCTCGATTTCCAGGTAGGACCGACCAAGAGGCTAATAATTCATGAAGGGCTTCTTGGAGTGGTTCACTTATCAAGGCATGAGGAGGATTGTATAAATGTATTAATAAGAATTTCCCCCTGTTATCCTTAGGACCATATTCAACCTCAACTGCCAGCATATTGTTGTCTATATTACATGGTATCCGCCTAAAGGACAGAGAGCTAGCCACTCCTATCAGAAGCCCTCCAAATGGTCTACCTTTTTCACCCCTTTTAGCAAAGTATTGATAGTTCGTATAACCATCAAGTAGTAAGATGTCCATTGCCCATGTCTCTTGTAGGCATATTAGACTATGTTCCACAACAAAGTTTACGGATCCCTCCAGAGCCAGCAGATGTGCAAATCCTCTACAGTTCCAAGACAGCAATGTAAAATTTCAATGTTTAGGTAGCACCTCAGGGAGAGATTCCGCTAGCCATTTTAAGACCAGCTGGACATCTGTGACTTCTACTTTCTTTCCCTTAGGGATCAGGGGGCACTCCGCCGAAATGACCGACCCACCTATTTCCTCATATTCAGCGCTGGGGTCAACTTCATCCACATCTGCATCAACCTCAACATCCACAGCCCACAACTCATCACGATATTTCCTAATCATCTGTGCGGTGGATAAAAATTTACAGTGTAGGGCTGAAACACAGGGATTAAGGCCTTTTAGTGGTTCCACAAACGGAAAGTCATCAGACTTTAGGACATGTAGTTCCAGAACAGATGGATTAAGAACTCTGATCGTGGCAGCCATCTGCGTTCGCCATTTTATACAAATTCTTGATCAAGCAGATCCTATTTGCTGTAAGATCACCCCCGGCCTTGGCTAATCTAGTAGGAGGATTGCAGGCAGTGGCCAGGACTAACTGAGGTTGAGGTAATAAGTCAGGACCCCTGGTCTGTATTTCCTCCACCTCTCGGGCATCGTTCTCAAGTTGTTCCCATTCATCTGCCTGTTCCTCTAATTCATCCATGGTCGGTATTCTTCCTTCCTTTGCACTCAGGTCCACCCACACTGGTTGTTCCAGCTTGTCCGGCAGATCTTGGTTCTTATCTTGATCACTGATAAGCCAACTGGAGAGGCAGCCTACCCCCGAGCTAATCTTTTTCTTAGTTCTGGCTGCCCTTTTTTTAGCTTTCTTTGAGCGGCCACCAATATTTGGCGTCTCCCCCCCTGTGGTACCTTGTGTCATATTTTTCTTGCTCTTTAATGCTTTCTTGGCCAATTTGCATTTCTTACGGGAATAGAAGACCACCTCGCTCTGATCCACAATTACCGAGGTTTCTTTATCAGATGTGATATTTATCTCCTCAGCCAAAACAATGGCTTCAGATAGATTGATTTCTGCCTCTGCTTCCTTATTTCCTTCATCTATTCGGGTAGTGGTCAATGAGTTAGGGCCTCATTACACGGTAGGCGGTAAGGGTTTACCGGTACCGGTATTTTACCGGTACCGGTAAACCCTTACCGCCTTACTACGAGGTCCCTTTGCGGGTTGGGGAATTTAACGCCTGCTTTTTGCAGGCGTTAAAAACCAACTCGCAAAGGGACTAGGGTGCTAATTACGGTACCGCAATTTGCGGTACCGTAATTAGCGCCTTCCCCATTCCCATAGAGCCCTATGGGGCAAAAATGGGAATGGGAAAGGGCAATGGGGGAAGGGGGAATTACCGCCCCACCAACCTTGGAATAGGGCAGTAATTCCCCTTTCCACCAAGGCGGTGCCGGTATTTTACCGGCATGGACCAAGGTGCTAATAGCACCTTGGTCCACCGCCATCCGTGTAATGAGGCAGTTAGTGTTCGTAAAAATCCGCCCTGTCATTTGGACCAATATTTTGAGGGAAAATTGAAGAGAAGACACAGAGGATTGAATTTCTGCCAGTTCCTTAGCCCCAGGGAAAAGGGTGGAGAAATCTCCTTCCTCCAAGTCAGGCGCATCCTCCATTGAAACCATTACCATGTTTGGAGAAGCTGACAGTCGGCTCATAGGTACCGAATGGCCCATAACTTTGGCTGATGATGACATAGGATTATTATCATGTGGCAGGCATTTGTCTTCAGGCAGTCTGGGGATCTGGGGGGTCATCCCTCGCTGGATACTCAGACACGGATCTAATAACGAATTGTTGTCAATATCGTCAAAGTTAGTAGAACTCTTTGGGTCACCACCACCATCTCGCGGTAGAACAGGATCCTCAATGATTGTAGAATTAATTTCTGGTATGGGAAGAGGGGGGAGAAGCCAGTTATTGCCCCATGTCCCAAGGGAATAGGCATTTTGGGCTTTTTCTTGTTGTTTACTTTAGGAATTCCCATCTCTTCACTCCGCAAGGCTTCTGCTTCCAATTGTTTCTTTGTCTTGCGTAAGTTGTATTTATTTTGTATCAATTTTTTCCCTGGTGTCATTTTAGATAGGTAGTTTGCTCCGTATTAGAGTTAAAATAAGTTCACCAAATATCCTAGGCGTTCCTAGTAATGGGGAATGAATCGCTCCTATACAATCCTATCTAAACCTTAGGGAGCTTTCTTGCGCTAGATGTTATAACTCTGGCCCAAAAGTCAATCCTGACCCAGTCAGTCAGGTGTGCCAATATGCCACCCACCTGGCGCAATTTGACACCGTCTGTTCAGGCTGTAGTTCTTACTTTGCTTTACTGGACCAGGCGAAGCCCACCGTTGCCCATACAAAAGCAGCAGGGGGCAATGACAAGAACAAAAGGGCATGTGGCGATAGCTATAGGCGAAGTTCTAGGTGCCTTCTCTCTCTCTGTGTTGCCAGATTCTACACACCACACAACCGCGCCTGGGTCTCTTGCTTTACCCCAGTGCCTAGAGACAGAATACCTGGCGCTAGGTGTCCCAGCAAAAGAGACAACAATAGAGACCCACTTACAGCGGGGGTCCCAGTTCCACTGCTCCACTCCTATATAGCATAGGCACAGCGCTTTCAGCACTGGCACAGTGCCGGAAGTCTCCGCAGGCAGCCTGCTGCTCCCCTACTGGACAGTGCAGGCACAGTGCCAGATATCACCTAGCTCTGCTGTACCCAGAGCAGGCACCATTCTAGTTTTGCCTACGCTCTGCTACTCATAGCGCAGGAAAAATGAGGGATATCCCCACGTTCCGCTGTTCACTGCTCAGGCACCCAGCTGGGTATACCCACACTCCACTGCTCCTGGCCGGACTCACCTTCAAGAGGCCTTTAAGCAGGCCCAGTGAGCTGTAGTGCAGTACTGGTCTGCGGGGAGGGGGGGCTCAGCTGGCGGAACGGCACGGAAAACTCCAGGCAGATCCCGCAATCCCAGAACCTCGGTGGCCGGCAGCCGTTCTCAAACTTGCCACCTCGGTCGGGCTCCTCCACACAACAGTTCCAGTTCCAAATCGAACACGCAGAACGTCATCGCATTCAGCGTTCGGCGCTCGGCTTATGCGAGTAAAGGACCCAAAGGCCAACAGGACATCGGAGAGTCAAGCCGCACTGCCACTGAAAGCACTTTGCAGCCGCTTCCGACTTCCGATTCCGAAAAAAACTCCAATACTTTTCCCCTTGTCTTCTCATCACCCACATAACAACCCATGACTCCATTATCCTGTGCAACAGATGTCTTCCTGGTGTGGGTTTCCTCTGAATTTCTCTTTTTAAATGCCTATGGCTTGCAAAAAAATGTAATAACCCACTGTAAAACTTTGGAATGTTATACACCAGTTCAAGCTCCAGTTTGCGAATACGCCTGTGAAAAATCGGGTTTGGTTTATTTGCACATGGTCAAAAGACAATATACAGTTTGTGCTAAAAATGCTAAAGCACTCTATTTTAAATGTGTTCTCCATTTGCTTTAAATATTTTCAAAATCCAATGTAATTTTGCACTGAAAATATTATAGCAATCCATCAGTCAGTGACATACCTTCCAATCCTACCCACTTCTGTGACCGAGCATAGACATTTTTTCTGAGGATATATATCTAATTACATTGGTACTTTCATACTCATTTCTGGATTTTTCTTTTAAAACCAGCACGTCATCTCACAGCTCATAGAAGAATTCAGCCAGTCAGCAATGCAGTTCGGCCTCTGTCATCCTTTTCAGCGATCTGGTCTTGTTTAGGCAAAGTCCTGCATCAAATGCCCTCTGGATAAGGACATCCAAGGGTTTCCTCCCATCATATCCACGTTATTATCCCACTTCAGCATTTATCATTTCGGGCAGGGTTGTCCCATCTGCAGACGTTCCAGAATCCCAGACCTCTCTCTACTTTATGTCGGCTTTGATTTATATAGGGGCTTTGTTTTCACATGGAGGGTCAGTTGACAAAATAAACTGTGAGTGAATGAGCCTTCCCATTGGTTCCCTTCAGTAGTTGACACTCCCAGTGAAAACACTCCTTTATTGGATAGGGCCAACATATTCAGAAATGTGGCAAGGGGTGGTCTTGTTCGATTTTGGACTCAAATCCATATTTCCTCCATACCTTTTCATCTAGAAATGTTCACATCATTATGACATAATTTATTTCAATCAGACAAAGAGCCTGCATCTCTAGACATAATGCCCTCTTTGGTAGCATGTACGCTGGCAAAGTTAAAACAATTATATACATTTCTTAATAAATGACAGATATCAATATATCATGCTTTTGTATACTGTGGGGAATGTTACCCCGATTCTTAAAGCTATCTTTGCTTTCTCAAATGAGCAAATTGTTGCAAAGTTATAAAGAAAAAGTTGATCTCCATTATAGTGCAATTTAAAATGTACATGTGTTTTGTGCGTTAGAGCTCAAAGGTTAAGTTATTAACTGAAAAATCAACCATCAAGAAGACACATGTCAGAATACAGTTCTTTGAAGTATTGTTTTAAAAAAGTCAACTTCAGTCATAATTATTATTATTTTTTATTTAAAAGTTGTTTATAGTTTACATATTATAATAAACTTTTTACTACATACACTTATTTAAAATTACTTTGTAAAAAAAAAGATTTTTTTTCAACATAGAATAGAATGTGACAAATAACATAAAACATAAGTAATAACGTTCCATATACACCTATTTACTAATTAAACATAATATATTCAACATAAAATCCTTTCTACACTATGGAAAATGTACATACCGTAAACAATCAAACTTAATGTTGCTTTATACTCAATAAGTGAATAACAAGGTGTTTCTCTCATTTACACAGTGTAACCCGTATAATATAATTTCAATATTTCATCTATTACAAATAGATCTACTCTATTTCACCAAGATGCACTTTTTCTAAAATCTGATTTCTAGTTTCCAGCTCCTCATTGATTTTAAACAGTAACCTGGATAAAACCAGAATCAGAGGCAGACTGTCCCCCTGCATACTACGTTCCCAAAATACAGCCCTTGCAATGTGATTTAGACCAGGAGAATATTCCCCCAGGAGCGTGCGTCTATGTCCCTCAAAGTGAGGGCAATAGACCACGAGATGTTTTATGGTTTCTGTCTGATTTAGAGAGTTACAAAGTGACAAGTTAGGTCCCGATTCAGATGTTTTATTTGATCCCATTTGTGCATACGCTCGAACGTGGAAAATTGGTTAAGTCCAAATCTTAAATAAAGGTTTCTCACCTCATTACAAGGACATTTAGTGAGATATAGGGGACAAGTACCCCTCTTCCTCAGTCTCAGTGCACACTCCGTATACGTGGAGTATTCCGTATTTTGAACTAGGGTCAGCATCCAATCCCAATCATACAATTTGCGTTTGTTTCTGATTAGTCCATTTTTGTAGATCTTCCATGGTTACTTCAATGGTTTCTAAAAGTAAATTCATTTGATTTTTGAACAATTCCAATGAATAAACAGCACCATTCAATAATAATACATTAAGATCTTGATAAAGTGAATTTCTAGGAGGCAATAACATTTTGGTATATCTGGTCAATTTTCGCCATTTCCATTTCGAGGCTAAAGATGATAGACCCAATTCATGGTGAATGATCGAGTTGGGTAATGCTAAAGAAAATCCCAAAGTTTTTTTCTGTAGAATTCCTTGGATCCTATTCGGGATAGAGTCGACATTCATCAAACACATATCTAAGCTGAAAAGAATAATGGGTTCAACTATTAGTAGGTAAAACTCCATCAAAGGCAATACTGAAAACATACAATATTTAGTGTATATAATCTTCATCATTGATAGAAGAGGTAGAGTTTTGGAAGGTAAAAACTCTTGCCATGACTTGAGTGTGTATTTTTTCGCCAATGGATAACCTAAATACCTTATGGTGTTCACCATTTCAAGACTGCCTCCCATGATTGTCCAAAAATATTACTTTATTTTTTTTTGTTGTGCAGAACAATAATATGAGATTTTTTAGGATTTGCGAAAAGGTTATGTTTTGCAGCATAATCTTGGAAACTGTCCAATTTCAACTGAAGACCCAACGGCGTCCTATCGAATATGACAATATCATCGGCAAAACAGAGCCAGTCCAGTTTGAGACTATCTAGTCTTACTGGAAACATACCCTTGCTTGTCCACAACATATCCATATCCGAGCGATACAGATTATACAAGGTTGCTGCAAGGTTGCAACCCTGTTTTACGCCTATTTCCGTAGTAATAAGAGGGGTTAAAGTACCTTCTTTATTTATTCTGATTTGGAAAGATGTATTGGTGTGGAGCATTGCTACCAGTTGTATAAGTCTTTTAGGAAACCCCAAGTGCAAGAGTTTGGCCCACAATACTTCTCTTATCACACAGTCAAACACATTCGTTAAATCCAATGACACAACATATATTGGTCCTGTCGCAGGTAATTTCGATTTAGCAAATACGTGCGCTAATATGGTTGCATTAAGAGATGTTCCGATGTTCCTTCTAAAACCAGATTGAAATTTAGAATAAATATCATTAACATCAATGTGATTCTGCAGCTTTTTCAATAGCAAAGTAGCAAAAACTGAGGCGTCCATAAGGGCAATCGTTTGACGGATCGTTAGGATCACCTTTTTTATAAATTGGAATAATGATGGAATTCAGCCATGATGCTGGAATGCAGTTTGAATCCATGATATTAAAAAATTTGGTATAGAGAATTGCTTCCCAGAAAATCGGATCATCTTTTAATACACACGAAGGTACCCCATCAGGTCCTGCCGCTTTTGAAAATTTTAAAGTGTTAATGGCATCAACTATGTCTTCCATAGTGAATGACAAATCATCAGAGCATTGTTTATTGAGAATGCTTGAGTTTAAATTGCGAAAATTTGATGATAATTTAAATTTTTCAGTGATGTATTCTTTCCATGATCCAGAAGATAAAGAGGAACTTAAATCGTGAAAGCTCATGTTTATTGGTGTCATTGATTATCGACCATAACCGGCGAGTGTCATTATGTATTAATGCTTTCATTGTCCGCTGGTTATCAGATAATTTCATCTTAAATTTTATACATTTGTTCTTATTTTTGTATTTAAGTCATATTTTCTTTTTACATCGTGAATAAATATCAAAATTCAAAGTCAGTTTTTGCAATTTTCTCAAACAAAGATTTCTTTCTCGTTTTAAAAGGGCAATTTCAGCATTAAACGTGTGAGGGTGTCGTGCAAGGGAAGACCATGAACTGTTATACAATAGAAAGAAAATGATTTTTAATTGTCAAATTATTCCAGGTTTCTTGAAGCTGAGCATTATGCTTTATATCGCCTCCTTCAGGAACTCTCCAGAGATCCTTATGTCCATATAGTTCTATTGTCTGCACATAAATGGGTGCCAACCCACTGATAGTTGAGCACGTTTGATATTAATCATTTTAAGGATTGGATTCTTTCCAAAAATGAGGAAGGTGTTCTAATGGTCATACTAATCGGAGCGTGATCACCATAGGGGGTGTCAGATATTACTATCTTATTCACGAGTCCCATTAGTCCTAGATAGGGAGTCTAGATAGGAAGCTACTCCACCTCTTCTCCAGGTACTTGTATGGAATCCAGAATCAAAATCCACCCAAACTATATTCCAATCCCTAAAGTATTGAGTAAATTTATTTCCTCTGCAGACAAGAGTATCTTTGTGCTTGGAAGTGTTGCAGTGTGTGTCAAGAAGCCCAAACTAATACATATCGAGTTGAAATCTCCATCGATCAGCATCATGTAATTTGAATTGTGCTCATTTGCAGCTAGGAAAATAACATCTAATGTGTCCAGAACATTTTCTATAGAACAATAGTCTGGATTAAAATAAACACATACCAATAAATATATGTACTCAGGGTGTACACATACGTAGAATTCAAGCACCAATACATTTTCTGTTACATGTAAGATTTTTGATTTGTGATTGATGAAATTGCTAAACATAATTGCCACGCCGCCAGACGGGGAAGCAGCGAGCCCTTGACGGGCAGGCACGCTGAAAGCATTGTATCCATCAATAAAAAACGTGTTGGGACACATTGTTTCCTGTATGAATAAAATTGTTGGTGACTGTATACAAACAGAAACCTTGAGCCAGACACTAAGGTTTTTCATCCGACAGCAATTACATGAGATGAACCTAAGATTGCTTTTGTTTTCCCGTCATGTCTATTAAGGAAGTCATCAATGGTGCTAACCAGGTTAGATTGGAAGCTGCACCTGCAAGTGTTGAGATCTGAGTAATAAATTCTACTGCCTGTTCCGGGCTCCCCGCCTGACTCTTATCACCAGGTCGGTTTTGTTTGGGAGCAGACGGAGCATCCAAGAATGAATCAGCTTCTTCTATAGACCTAAGTAAAATTAGATCTAATCCACGCAATTCAAAGTCCTTCCTGTGCTCCCATAACAGCCTCGTTATAAATAAGGACTGGGGGGCACAGATCATGCGTAGATTATTGTGATTTGCAAGCCTGATCCATTCAATATCACCTGAATGTAGAGTTCTCAATTAAGGACTCCCTTTAAATACATTAAATATGAATTATCTATTTAGTCTTTGTTGTCCGTGCATTTGAGGATCACTTTACCATCCCAGTATATAACGTTCATCCCTAGAGAAAGAAATCTCATCCACAACTGCCTCAGAATTTGTACGTGTTAGTTGTCCTATACTATCCGATTCGATTTCATAATGGCTGATCTTTGAGGATAGATTACTCTGTTTTGATTCGAGTTAACTTGCATAGAGGCAGCTTTTTCTACACTTTCTAAAATGTTTTTGGTAATTGCGTCAACAATTTTAGTATCTTCAAGCCTTCCTCTAGAATGAGCATCAGCAACGTTTCCGTGCTTATTACTCAATTTATTTTCTGTAGAATTAGGTTTTTCCTTACTTGCCATATCGCCTACTGAAAGAATTGAGTTTATTTCAGGGTAATGTGTTACTTCATTTCTACTTGTTTTAATTTTTACAACAGGATAGTATGTTGTTAGACGCCCTTGCTTCTGAGTGTTGGAATCATCCGAACCAATGTCCAGTTTACCATTCCTTTCCTTTTCCAAGGCCTTTCCTCCTACGCCTTTTAGTTTCTGCTCATGTGGAAGAGCCAGATTCAGCAATGCTTTTGATTCATTGTTGACTTGTGATAAATCAGTCACCAACTTATTGCCTGATTCATTGGGGTGGCCTGACTTTTTTTTCATGTCCATTATAGGAACTACTCTGCTGTCCATTATTTTTATTTTTGTTAGATTTCATAGACTCTTGTACAGATCGGACAGGATTTTATTTGTTTTTTTGTTTTACTTTTATTAATGCCTTTGCTTGAGCACGTTTCATTTTACGAGAACGAAACACTATAGGAGTGTCCTTACTAGAGATATCTTCAATCACGTCAATGTATGGACAACGGCCAATATCATCATCTTTGTCCGATGTCAACTTGCCACTTTCCACCATGACTGGCGCTGTTTCGGCAATCGTCATCATGTCCAGAAGTGGAGTAGGGCTGTTTGGATGCTCATCAGGATAAGCAGAGGTTGTGATAATAGGGCTTATCTCACGAGTACCAAGTTCAACCCCATTTCTCAGAAAACATTGTTGTACTGTTAAATGATATAGCACTTCATCTATTTTCACTGAGTTAGCTTGGTTAAGCTTTAGAATCACAGAGGGGGTGTTTGGTGATATGTTTTGGACATTTGATCCTAAAGTGAGTACTTTTGCATATGCAACTTCTTCAGTCTGAGTGTATGAATCTTGGTTTATTATGTGCAGTGTTTGAGCCATTTTTAATATACGAGAGTCTAATAGAGTCATTTTTTCAGCTTGGCAGGTGGCATATGCCAACATAAAACCCTCAGTTTGGCATATTTTTCCTGATAACTCTGATATATTATCCTTAATAGAGTTCAAGTAGGCATGAGTGAGGTCGTGACCTTTTATCTAATAAATTTAGAATATAGGTAATTACTGGAAATGCAGCGTTTTCCTCAACCATATTCGTTGCATTAAGAGAACTATTTTCATCAGTATCAGAGTTCTGGCTCAATGCTCCTTATCCATTTGATGAATTTCATCAGCTTCTTCTATCATGTTATCATTCTGATTTCTAACCACTGCTACCCCAGCCACCCCTATCCCAGATAGATTCCCCATAGTTTGATTAGAGGGAGAGCTAGTTGAGGGACCGAAGTGTGGTGGCATAGGTGGAATATCATGTTCTATTGAGGAAGCGCCGTGTGTCAAGTCATCAAGATTGTGTAAATATATGCTTTCAATGTGAGCTGGATGAAGCACTGCAGGTGAACCTGGTCCCAGGGAAGTACGACAAAGTTTCCCATTCATTAATGAGTGCTAGAGCCATAATGGATACATCTGATAGCTCATTTTTGTTAATCTTAATAGTTGAGGGAAATGGATTTGTCCCTTTAAATGGAGTTGTGTATATAGGGATTTTTTAATCATTCTCCATATGAACTTTTCCCATAAACGAATCCAACTTTGTGCCCAAACTTTTGCCTGCATCATCATTAGGTTCAACGGACAGTGATTGGAAGCTATGTGGGACCGTGTTGCCATCCATTTCACGTTCCCTTCTGTGTAATTCATAAAGCATCGGAACGGATTCATTCAAAGTTGAGTCATGAAGCTGAATAGGCACTGTGCCATCAAGTGCCGTGTCAGATTTTACTTTGGAAACACCTTTTCCTCTTTGTAAACTTCCAACCATGGTCAAACAGTTAAATACAACAGGCACAAGAGCCACACACTATCGAGTAATAGGAATCAATAGTACACGATTCAGAACACTAGGTTTAAAGAGACAACAGACAAGTACATTTGACACAACTTACTTGAAGATATTTGTCTTGTATTTGGACCACCCGGAAACTGCCACACCGTCAAACAGTCCAACAATACACTTTTGATACACTTCCGGTGTGCGTGCGGTGCGCGTGACCGGAGAGGTAGTAGCTGACTCCACCAATCAGAATCCAGGAGGAGGGAGGGAGGGACTGATGACGGTGCGGGGAGGTGTCTAGGGAGAGGGCGACAAAGCAATAGAGAAATTCTTTACTTGGGTGGAATAGAAAGTCCCACCAGACAAACAAATGAGGAGAAGTAAGAAGATAGTACTAGCAGTACTAGCAAGTACTTAAATAAAGATTGTAGGGAGTTACTTTTACAAGTTGAATGACGGCAATAGCAGCGTGTTTAGAAGCACGCAGACCTTCCTCTTGTGCACTCGTAGGGCTCAGTGCAAAACAGCGAAACCACGAACAGCCAGTCCACAGTAGCACAGTCGGGCGCGAGGTACGCCGGCACGGCGAACAGTCCAACAGTACACTTTCGATACACTTCCGGTGCGCGCGTGGTGCGCGTGACCGGAGAGGTAGTAGCTGACTCCACCAATCGAATCCAGGAGGAGGGAGGGACTGATGACGGTGCGGGGAGGTGTTTTTACAAGTTGAATGACGGCAATAGCAGTGTGTTTAGAGGCACGCAGACCTTCCTCTTGTGCACTCGTAGCGCTCAGTGCAAAACAGCGAAACCACGAACAGCCAGTCCACAGTAGCACAGTCTTGCGCGAGGTACGCCGGCACGGAGAACAGTCCAACAGTACACTTTCGATACACTTCCGGTGCCATTAATTATTATAGTCATAATTAATTTGAGAGAGGCAACATGATGGTCATGGCACATTCTCAGACTTTCAACATTACCTTTTTGGAATGAGTATTCCTATATATATATATATATATATATTTTTTTTTAATTAGCTGAACAAGTCAACTTTTCCCCAAAATATTTTTTATACAAAATAAACAATTCAGTCTTACTCAAACATATTATCTTATCAAATCAGATTTAAACGAGAAACAAGAAAACATATATAACAAATATCAAAATACTAGAATCAAAACCAGCAATCATACAAAAAAATAAAAAAGGATCATATCCACATTTCCATCATAGTATGTTTCCATGTTTTATACCAGCCATAGAAATCCCTTCTCAATAATCCTGACATTTTCATAAATTAACAGTTTATCCCAGATTTCTTATGTTATTTGACAATGAATACTTTACCTTACCCTTCATTAATTTTCTAATAGATTTATCACTTGCAAAAGTTCAAAATTGCCAGTTTTAGAGAAACATGTCGCAATTAGGAAGAGTATGCCACATTAATTCTGATGTAACAATACGATACTCACTGAAGTGTTGAAAATACTTCATCCTCAAATTCAGCAACCTGTGACATTCCGTCAACAAGTGTTTAAGGTTTCTGCCCAATTCTGCAACTCACAAAATCTACAATAATTGTCATCCTTAAAAATAATTCTATGCATGGCCAGCACACTTTACGTATTCCACAAATTCATGCTGAATCTCAAATGTTGATTTCTCAATCTTGCATTTGGAAATTTAATTAGGTAAGATTCAATTATATTCCTTTTCTTAGGCAAAAACACATGTTCTTTGAACAAATTTAATCTCATACAGTGTTCCCTGGTGAGAATCCAATCCCACTGACAGAGTTTTTTCTTCGCTCCATCCGGGTTAGAGCTCAGAAGGGATTCAGATATGTCAGCGTCTATCATAAACTGCAATGTTTTAGTCAGCCATTTGTGCATTTGCCTGTAGGTAGTACCAATAATATAATTATATGAATAATTGATTTATCAATGCTTGATAGCAAACATTTCCGATAAAAGGAGACCATTTTCCACTTGTAAAAAGCACTCAGGTATGCTACGCCTAATTCATGCCTAATACAACAGATGGGTAAACACTGAGGCAGACGTAAAACATTGCGCCAAAAAAGACCTTCAAGTTTCGCCAAATATAGATCACTCTACCAAGCCCTCGACTCTGCACCATATAGTACTGTTGGGACTGCTTATAATAAATTATAACAGATTTAAGGGGAAATTTGCCATATTTGGCCATGATGATACGAGCTTGGGCCGCATCTGTCCCCATCTTCACTAATACATCAGCCTGATAGGGTTTATCAGAGGGGTGGTTATTCTTATTGAGTCCAAGATATTTATACTCATTTACCACTTCTATGGAGTTATCTTGCAAACCCCATTTTAACTGCCTTTTCACTTTGGCACTGGACTACAGATTTATGATGATTTTACATTTGCCTTCGTTAATTGTGAGAAAGTTCCTCTCCACATATATACCCAACTGTGTTAACAAGACCTGGAATCCTCTAGGAGTTTTAGCCAACAACACAAGGTCATCTGCATAGAACAACCAGGGGATGCTATAGCCACTCACTCTAGGTGGATCAGAGGTTATCTCCACAAAATAATCCCTCATGTCCGATATAAAAAGAAGTTGAAGACAGCTGAGGCCAATACACAGCCTTGTTTCAATCCCCTATAGGTTGGTATTGGAATCAAAAGATTTCCATTCATTGTCAGCCTTATTTGTATGGAAGTGTTAGTATGCAATTGCTCAATCCAATGCTGCAGTGATAAGGGGCAAGAGGCCTTCTTTAATTTCTCCGTGAGCAGTTCCCTCAATACAGATTCAAAAGTCTATGAAGGCCATATATGTAGCCTGTGTTTCTGTCATGACCCTTACCCCTGGCCCTCACTAGCAAGTCAACCTTCCAGTTAGGGCCAGGTCAAAGGCCTTAAAACCTCATCCAAGACTCTCTTGGAGTCAGTCCTGGCGCCTTTGGCACCAGGCTCATAACCATCATGAAGACCAACATTAGAATGGGACTATTGACTTGGGACTATTTAACTTGGGGGGTTCAGCCAACATGGAGGCACACATATAGCTCAGTTACAAGGAACTGAGCTATGTGGTCTAGTCTTTTGGGTGTGGCTTTACCTGGACTGCTTTGAGTGTGGCAGGCCTGGGACTATTTTACCTGCACTACTTTACCTGAGACTATTTAAACCACACCCAAACAGCAGAACACGCTTTGTGTTATTCTGCTTTGGGCAGCGTAACACTCACCGTGTCCAGTTCTTTGATGCCAGCTTACCTGAAACCAAGGACCTGCCCTGCAGAGAGAGAAAGAACACTACAAAACTTACCTGGACTAGTATCCTGTCTTCAATCCATTGCCGACTTCAGTAGCACTCACCTGAAGGTACGAACTCCATCATCCGGCACTGCATGCATCCTGGAATACCATAACCTGGAAAGAGGACAAAGAAAGACAGCATTAGTAAGCATTTACTCAGGTTTCCTCCCGAATGAAGAAAGCCACACAATTCTTACCTGAGTAGTCATCTCCTGGTCAGTATCATCGCTGGAACATCACGGCGCTCGGCAAGGAACATTGCGACCTGCAAGGAGAGAAAAGACTCAGGTTAGCAATATAAAAGGCGAAACAGCGCCGTGCATCACGCATTACTCACCGGACAGCATCGCTCACACCGCGCTTTTGCTTACCGGCCCCTGCTCATCTTCAAACTGCATTACAACACCAAAATACCTTTCCATACCTAAAAGGAAAGAAGCAAGACATTATTATTCAAACTAAGAGGAACATAAGAACTGCATACAAAGACTGTTAAGCAGCAAACCTACGGAGTCGCAGCAGGCCTGGATTCCCAAAGGGGGGCTTGCACCAGTGAAGTAACTTGGTCGCTGCTCACCCCCACATCTACGCGCCACTGCCACGAGGAGCAGGATGGAGAATCCACCTTTTACAATATTAAGGTGAGGAGAAAGCCCAAGAGGGAGGAAGGAGTTGAGGCCAATGGAGGTGGGAAAACATAAAGACAATCTGGTATTGAATCCAGCTCTCCTATATTGTAGACTCATCTTTAACCAGAGGCCTTACCAAGGGACGGGCGAGGGTTCGAGAGTGCAAATCATCCAACCAGGGCTGGGTGGCGTCCCCGTGCATACCAGGTGAGCGTAACAGTTTCTTTCTCTTTCCTGTTGTTTTATCGTATGTAACATTATCAGATTCACAGTTGTACCCATTCCTGAGAGGAATCCCGTCTGAAACGGTTCCGCTGTATTTGATGTATTCACCCATGCTATATAATGCCTGAGAATTAAACGAGCAAGAACCTTGCTTGGAAAGTCCAGGAGAGTAACTGGTCTATAATTCTTTGGTGCTTGTCGGTCTCCCTTCTTATACAAGGGTACCAACACTGTTTTTTGCCACAACGCTGGTACTCTCGCGGTCTGTAAGACCGGTTTAAATATTGTGGTCAATATTACCACCCAAGCTTCCGGATTAGACTTCATCATTAAATTAGATAGCCCATCCGGGCCAGGAACCTTAGACGTATTTAACTTATTGATGTTAAATAAGATGTCTTCAGTATTGAATTCGAAGTCATACCGACACTTTTGCATACCGTGTTTACTCATGTGGGACAGGTTCATATCAGCATATAAAGACTTGTAATATTTAACCAAGACTTCCTCTGGGACAGCATTTATTTGAACATTAACTGATGGAGTCCTTGGGCCTTATTTAAAACAAAAAAAAACATATGAGGGCAGAGCTTCTGGTAGCAAGAGACCGTAAGATGATCTCAGAATCCTGTTGATAAATGTTTGCGCTTCTCCCTCTTACCCAATTTCTATAAGTATTCTTCAAGATTTTTAAATGTCGTTGGGTATAGGGCGAATTTTGCTTCAATTGCAGTTGCTCGATATTGAGCCCTCCTAGTTACTACTTCATAGACATATGTATGTAAATGTGTGATTTTTTTTGCCATCGGCAGAATGATTCTTATGTTTGTATTTTTGCAATAATGTAACATAAAAACACTCACTGTGGATGGCTCCGGATTCCAATCGCCCATAGGCTGACTCAATCGAGTGGTAAAATCACTTAGCAATACGGGTGTTCATCTAAAGGGATTATTACAGTTAGCAACAATATCTGCTTGTTGCATTTGCCACATGACCATGTTAGTTCTAACAAATCATGGTCACTACTGGTTTGGGCTTTAACTTGAAAGGATTCAGAGATGGCAAATATGTTTTTACTCATATATATATATATATATATATATATATATATATATATATATATATATATATATTTATATATATATATATATATATGAGTAAAAACATATTTATATATATATATATATATATATATAAAATCTATTAGGGCAACTTGTTTACCCCTATGCCAGGTGTTTCTCAGCGGGATGTCACCCATAATTGCTCCATTTACCATAAATAAGTGCATTTCCTCCATCAGAGATGTCCATCCATCGTTGCACCAGCTGCAAACTTTGCATCATGCCATTCTATATACATGTTAAATTCAGATCGCCTGCCAAGATTATAGTTGGGTCTAGGTTTATACATTCCAAGGGTGTCTCAAAATCCTTGAGAAAAACTTCATCAGTGATTCCTACATGATTTCAATACAAGTTTAGCAATGCCGTTGTCCAATCGGGAGATTAATTTTAACCACTTGAATGCATTTGGAGTGCATCATTGATTTGCCTTTGCTCCTAGTTAATTTGTTGTATTTGTTTACAACTGCAATGATTGCCATCTGTGATGAAGGTTTTGGCAAACATATTGTAGAGACTTATTCCAACCCCAGGGTCAGGTGTGCCCATGTCAGCGTTATCGATTGACTCATCAACTCCGCCACTGCTTTCCAGCTGTGCTTTGTTTTGCTCTTGGTACATTTTCAGCTTCCTAGTGTTTTTGCGAGTTCTATTGCTAGCTTTGCCAATTGCACATGGTTGAGCTACGTCTACTGCTGCAATGGGAGTGATGTGATTATGAGTATCACTCTCCTTCACTAAATGGGATCTCCTCCACCCTTCCACCAGTGGTCTTACCATCTTGCCATTGTAATAATTTCAACAACATATTTGTTTGCTCAAACGGTCTCGTGTCCAAGGATTCATATAACTTGGCAAGTGAGAACAGAACCGTATTCATGGCCTGTAACATTATCACCACTCCCACCACCGAGGCTGACGGAAAGGCCGCGTGGACTGGAAGGGCGGCAGGTCCAACTCTCCTAGGAGTCGGCTCTGCAAACGATATAGACAGTACCGACGAATCGTGAGTCGGTGCCGAGAACAAAACTGGAGATTGTGACAAATTGCCAGAAAGTCGTACATCAAATTGGGGAGGAGTCATAACTAAAGGGTCCTCTCTCCCCTCAAATGTGGGAGCATACGAAGGGGCAGACACCCCGTCGGGTTGTCGAGTCGGAGAGTTACAAGTCAGGGCGTCTACCTCCAATGGGTCTTGACCACATTGAGGTGCACTTGACAGTGCAGGCCGGTGTGCCCTTTGAACCTGGGCTATTGCCACCACTTCCCTCGCAGGTTCAAACAAAGCAACACCTGTCTCTTGTACAGCCTCTTCCATTGAAAATCCGCCTCGATTATCGAGTCAGGCGGCGTGCATAAATTCGCTTCTATAGGAGCCACGGCACATGCCGTGACTCCTGCATGATTAATCGTTGCAGGGGCTTTGGATATCACTACACTCTCTGACGAATAGAAACTTCGTATGTCAGACGCCACTCTCATATGGCAGCCTTTTTGTGTTGAGTTCAAGCTATGAGTTAAATAGATTTTAAGACTGGAGCGCCTGTGTGTAGTTCTTCAGGTGTCAGTGAAGTTCGACACTTCATTCAGCGGGTGTATGCCAGACATAAAAGTGTGTACGCCCGGCATTGTTGACATAAAAAGGCGGCTTTACACTACGCTGTACACAATATATAAAATACTATCTGCTGTCATATGTTAGCACCTATTGTTATCGCATAAAGTTATCTGTAATCATTTGACCAACTAATCTACAAATGATATAAAGGAGCTCACCCTCACCCACTCAACCGCCTCAACTGTGGCAACTTCTCTTAACAAAATCCTCTTGTGAAAATGCGCGCGCACGCTTTCACAGTAAATAGAATCGTGGGTTTCCGGGGCAGGGTTTAGTCACTTGTAATTTCTACAGGCAAGAAAGAAAACGCCTATAGTGAAAAGAGAAGTCGCAGTTAGGTGCTAGTAACAGCCTTGCTGACTGCAGCTCCAAGTACAATCCCAAGGTATTTTCACGAAGCAGTCCCCCTGCTACGACTGCTCTTAACAAAATGCTCTTGCGAAAATGCGCAATGTATTTCTTTTTGCTATTTTTCTAAAGCGAACCTTTGCTGTTGTGGGTGCATTACACTTAATGGGGTTAGTAGATGGTGGATGAAAGGCCTGACTTTAGCAGATGCACTCAAGATGTTTGCATTCTGACAACAGTTCAGAACTCAATTTGCCCAGTGAAGGATTTTCCTGAGAACAAGCCCAGGCAAGAAAAAATTGTTTTTGCAATTCGGCTATCTATAACATAAGTGAATCCAATTTACACATAATTTCTAATATTCTACAGAGCGATTCTCTTTTCGTAGCACATTTAAAATCATGGAGCCTTTAATTTAACAAGCATGGCAGATATGTCTATAACATAATATGTATTTGGAGGGACCAAAACACATGTATCTTGGCTTCTGAGAAGAAACGCTACTTAAAGTTACCTATGTGTTGCACTTGACCAAACCTCATGCATCTCCAACAACACAGGATGTCCTTTCACTCAAAATCCATTGCAACATTTCACACATGATATGCAGAAGCAGAACACCAGGCCCCTGGCCAATATATCCTCAAGTTTATCAAACGTATATTCCATTTGTATGTAGATAGATATGGTTCACAGCTGCCTCGACAGATGTTAACGCAACACCATGTTTCAACCAGTCGAGAGTTCCACAGGAGACGTCCTAATAGCAGAGGTAGGTAGGGCTAGAATTAAGAGCCATCGGATTGACGGAAATTGAAACTCCGAACTGGGTCCAGTATCCACAGCAAGCCTGTTTTGAATTCCCACAATAGTTTTGTCATATCGCTTCCCCCATTTGCTAGTTGCCTGGTGGTAAGTGATATGCAGCTTTCTTTTTACTCCAATAACTTCCCACATCATAGTTATAACCTCACTGGTGGAACGACTACCCCAGTCGGACACAATCCTTTAAGGAAGACCACAATGAGAAAAGATGTTGTTGATTAATGTATCTAAACTCATGCTTATCAAACGTGTATTGCTTTTGTAATATAAATAAATATGCTTTGCAGGTCCCGCAGCATTGGTATGACAGAGTTGGGGAAAGGGCCTTTTGCACAGATACAGTAATGCACCAACCAAGCACTTTGTTTTAGCAAACGTGTGTTCTATTTACATTCATTATTTTACAATACAGGTGATGGCAGTAATCTGGCAAGTCTTGTCTGGTTTGTATTGTAAGTCCCCTTAACCTCTTTCCTGTGCAGGCTCTGGAAACATTTCTCCAGCACAGCAAATGCTGATTTTATGGCATTTGGTTGCTGATGTGTACCTTGATTTAGCATTGCTAATCAGTGGCTCCCAGCATCATCAGTCAGGTTTGTCTGGGTCTCTCTGAAGAATGCTGTCAAAAGGGGATATGAGTGGAGGAGGATGCAATAGTGAGTCTGCTAAGTAGGGCACGAACAATGGCATCATCATTGTGCATGGGCCTTATTTTACACTGTCTTTAATGCCTCCCCAGTCACTATCCAGGGCCTGCTCAGTTTGTCATTTCAATCTTGCCTGGGACTGCAAAGGCTTCGCCTCTGCTTTGATAGCATGGGATCCTATATCCACACTCCTGTACATCAGCGATGAATGCCTGACTGCCAGTGTGGAAGGTTTCCATTTCCTATTACACCTCCTGTAGCATCTGATGTATCTGGGCCAGCATCTCTCTCATAAATGCTGATAGGTCACTTTATTGTGACTCCAAGTATAATGGCATTAGGTATTGGAGCTCTGTTATTATTTGTATTAGGGGAAACAATATTAGAGCTACAATACTTGGTGCCACTATATTCAGAATTACGATATGGTGGCAGGGATTATATGTTCTGCTCTATTAGCTACATCATGTCACCGACATTAGATTTTGTGAAAAGCAGGCTGAATTATGTCACAGAAGTATCCTTGTGTGAGACACTTGCACAGGAGTGCAACACATGGAGCAGAACCTACCTAAATGGGAATATCATTTTGCAGTAAAGTCTTGTGGGAATCGGGCTTGCTTGCACAAGTATTTACAACGTTCTTGATACATACAGAATGTGGTACCAGTGTCACTGCATGCCAACCATGAGATGCTAGAGTCTGGATCTGGGCATTTGATGGTGACAGACAATCATACAGGAATTGGGGTACAACTGAGGCACCGTTGCCAGTCATCTTTTGTTATTGGTTTCAGGGCATGTTAGATTTAGTGCTTACAGATTTGTTTTTCATTCATTTGCGAAAAATACATTTCTTTTTTCAAAATAAAATTCTTCAGCAGAGGTGTTTTGTTTGAAGAGGTGGGGTAGTAAAAACAAAAAAAGTGTGTTCAGTACATGGTATCATGGCCAACTCCTCCCTGATCAGCAGATGACTCCAAATGGGGGACGGGAATGAAAGAGGACTGAAAGGCTGTTTGCTTGAGGGGGGGGGGCAGGAAAGGGAAATTAAATAAGAGAGGAGAAATATCAGTAGAGTTTGTGTTTGATGGCACCTTTCCATCACAGCTACTACACATATGTGTTCTACAAATAGTGTTTGCCTGTTACTATTTTGGGCCCTTGACACCCCTTTTGCACTGGTAACCTCCGTTCTGCCCTGGTATTGTACAACAATCATCATACATCAGTTCTCTTCAGAGTTTGTAACATTCTCCTATGTATTTCTTTCCATGTCTCCTTCAGGACTGTGATGCTTGTACTCTTAGCATTCCTTAAACTGGTCACTGCATCCTTGAACTTACTGGGCCTCATTATAAGTCCGGCGGTAATAGTGCCGGTAAAACAGGCAGGTTGCCGCCGGACTTGCAAATTCCTTGCCGTAAACACTGGGGGATTACAACCCAGTGTTCCTGGTAGTCGGGCGCCGGTAATTGTCATTGTAAATCCCCATTCCCATTCGAGTCCATAGGACTCAATGGGAATAGGGAGCATGGAAGCACCGGCACCGTTAATGACGCTGCCCGTGCTTCTGTGAAACTCTACGGGCGTGTGCTGTTCCGCCAGGTCTGACCCGCCCGCAGAGTCTTACTGTGCCGGTCCGGTAACAGCGGTGCCGGTAGGCTTACCGGCGTCGCTATTACCGGACCGGCATAGTTAGAATGAGGCCCACTGTCTTATATGTGCAATTCCCCCAGCATCATCAGTGCTTTCATATTGTTCACAGTCATAAAGCAGGGCCTGAGTAAAAGCAGGTGAAATGTCTCACTCTGCACTAAAACAGACCAGCACCTTAAAGTGCATGTATAGCCATCCTTCTATATTGTGTCTTTTGCACTACACGCTTGCTGTATCCTGAGCATCTTTAGTAAGTATTGAATCTTCTACTTTTTCCTGGATCAGGGAGTAACCGTGATAGAGAACTGTGTAACTCTCCTTAATGGATTGGGGTGATCTGGCTTGGCTTTTGGCTTTCTCATCGTAATGTACCTCTGTGTCTGCAATTCCTTCTGCTCCCTGCCTTCTTCTTGTGTGCTGTCGTGTTTCTGGGTATTTCTTATTCAGCAGCCATATTTGTCTATCCTGGTTCTCTTTAACCATACACACTAGGAGGAACCATAAGATATCACTCTGGGCAACAACTTACCATGTCTAAACAACCATGTATATGGGCACCATCCACCATGACGGCATAACACTAGGTATAAAAAAGGAGGATTTCGATCCACCGCCCAACTTTATTTTAACACTCAATTTGGTTTCTCATTATTGTTGGTCACAAAAAGCCATACTCCTTAGTGTGACTACCATGTAACAATACCAGCACTGACACAGGAGTTGTTCCACTTCACTTTCAGATCCAATACGGGTGATTAATGAGTCAATGAAAACATTTGAAATAAGGCAACCCAAGCACCCATAAAGTTAGGTTAAAAAAAAAAATATATATATATATATACATGCTCTGAGGGACCGTTAGTACACAAAATGATCTGGCCGATATGCTTTACAAGAATGATCTACTGGTTTCAGACTTCAAACAGTGAGAGACAACAGGAGGACAATCTTCCCACTAGTGGTATTTTATATACACCGTCATTATAGATGTATGGAGTTTTAGGCAAGATATGTTCTATTCCTTTCCTCATGAGCACAAAGTTAGTATTTCATTGCATCAACTCGATCTCCTTTTTTTCTTTCCTCTCCCCATCGATCAGACATGTCATCTGAACCTACATGCATGGCAACATTGGGTACTATGGCCCTCATTACAACCCAGGCGTTAAGGGGTTAACGGCGCCGCAAAAGGTGGCGGCGCCGTTAAACCCTTAACGCCTGATTACGAGGTCCCTTTGCGGGTTGGCGATTTTAACGCCTGCTTTTTGCAGGCGTTAAAAACCAACCCGCAAAGGGACCTTGGTGCTAAGTACGGTGCCGCAATTTGCCATGGCGGAGTCGGTAAGTTACCGGCATGGACCATGGTGCTATTAGCATCATGGTCCAACGCCAGGGTCGTAATGAGGGCCCATGAATTTTTGCTTTTGGCAAATGTATTGTAAAAATGTTTTTTCTCCTTCTTTCATCTCTTTTCTTTCTTTGCTTTTTCTATTCGTCGTTGTACTGTGCCATGATTATGTTGTTATTGTGATCACTCATTTCTCGTTATCTGTTAAAGCCTTGATAAAGACCACCCTCAGCGAAACAGTTGTTGGATATTATTATTATTTTTATTATTAGGGTATTTATTGAGTGCAGACCTAGCTTTGAGAAGCACTGGAGTGCTTTACAATCACAGGGGGATGAACACACTGAAGGAAGCAGAGAAAAAGGAGCAGGGAGATAACAGTGGAGGGTGGGCAATTGGCAGCATGGGGAGAAGACAGTGGGGAGCACATCACCAAATCCAGGTATGGTGGGAAGATTCTGTGTGTGGACCTAGGCGTTAAACAGGAGCCATTCCTTGAAGAGGAAGGGGTTTATATTTCCTGAAATGTAGAAGTGATGGGCAAGTCTGATGTTGATGGGGAGGAGGTTGCGGATTCTTGGAGAGTAGACAGACAAGGCCTGTCTTCTGGTTCTTTCCTTCCTGCACTGTCATAATTCAAGTCTGCACAGTTCCTTACTTCTGGTGGATTGCAGGCCTCCAGAGATGCTAAGTTTCTCAGTGAGGTATCTTGGGGACTTCAGGATAACAGCTTTGAAGATAATGCAACAGGATTTGAAGATGATATGGGCTTTCAGTGGGAGCCAGTGCAGTTCGATGAGGGTCAGGGTGATGTTGTCGAATTGGCAGAGTCCTTTAATAAGTCTTGCTGCAGCATGCAGGATACATTTCAGGAGTGCCAGGGTAGTCACCGGAAGGGCTTCCAAAAGGGCATTGCCACCATCCAGGTGGGAGAAGAACAATGCTAGGACAGCAGATCAAAAGTTGTTTTCTTCGATGAAGGGCTTGATTTTCAACAAGTGAGAAAGTTGGTACCATGCTGTTTGTCTCTTCCTTGCCTTGTGCTGTTGGAACATGAGGTGTCTGTCGATGTTGAACCCAAGGTACTAGGCACAAGGGGCCAGCTAGGGTGTGAATCCCTTGAGGTTCATAGCAGAGGGCCAGGTCTGGATGTTAGGGTGTTCGATGTTGTTGGTCAGCTGTAGGAAATCTTTGCGGGACTCCACATGTGATGGGTAGAGTTGGTGATCCATCCAGATAAATCAATTTGTATGAACTGTTGGTGGTTCGCAGCGTAGGATCTGAACCAGCTGAGGACGATCATGCTGATCTCCATGCACCTATGTAGATTGTCACTGAATGTCTGGTGATATACTGTGGCAAATGCTGCTAAGAGGTCGAGGAGAACTAGGAGGCAAGCATGGCCATTATCGAGGATTTTAAGGACATCGTCGATCACCTTGTTGGTACCCATTTCTGTGTTGCATCTGGGTCTGAAGCCAAGGAGAACAAATATGCCACTAGAATGTGTAGATTGCTGAGCTGATTAATAAAGCTTGTGCAGGGACCCTGCTGCCTGTGATGGGGTTCAAGAGAGACATCGCCCTTCCACAGCTGTTGAGGCCCTGTTGGGGCCAGAGATGTTGGTGTCCTGGGAAGTTTTGCCCGGACCTAAGTCGATCCTTATGTAGTATGTCGAACAATTGTTGTGCAAAGCCGTGTCAGGCCTGCTTTTAGAAGTCTCGTCTGGAGATGGTAATCTTTCCCAGGATGCCAATATCCCTTGACCCAACAAGGCCTCAACAGCTGTGTTTGTGCGCAAACAGTTCTGTGTGTCATTTGGGATACAACAGAAATTTTTCTTGATATGTCAACCACCTTGACCAATTAAACCCAACTAAAGGCAATACGCGTTGACAAAAACCCAGGGGGTTCTAAACATATGTTGGCTGGAATTTGAATTCAAGTATGTCCTATGATCTACATTACCATTCATGGTCAATTCTTTGACACCATATCAAATTGACATTTAAACCACTCACTCACCCACTGCCAATGTAACAAGGGCTAAACCCTTGTTTCTGGGTCTGAAACAAGATTTGTAGGATTGAAGGAGGTTATTAGCTTGGATGTGTTAGAGGAGTTGTATGGCAATTGCTTTCTCAAGAATCTTACATAGAAAGGGAAGATGGGTAATGGGGCGGTAGTTAGTGAGATCGGCAGGGTCCAGTGTTGGTTTCTTAAGAAGCAAGAGGATTTGTCCGGTCTTGAAGATCGAGGGGAAAGTGTCATGATGCCTTCCTCCGGGCATCAGGACCAAGGCCCTCAGCAGGCATCCAGTCATTTGTTTAAACCTCAGCAGCCCCGGCTAGGGGCTGTCTGGGTTCAGTCCTGGCGCCATAGGCGCCAGGCTCATCATAGAAATCAGTCCTGGCGCCATAGGCGCCAGGCTCATAGACTTTACTTACCTGATGCAGACCATGCTACAAAAGAGTCCAAGCCTACGTGAGGCCTGGATGGGACTATTTTGTTACAGGGACTATTTTTTACTCGGGCGTGGCTCTAGGGAACTTCTTACCTGGAACTACTTTGGAGACTATTTAAACCACACCCGAACAGCAGCACATGCTTTGCGTTATTCTGCATCCAGCAGCGTGACGCTCACCGTGCCTGCAGCCAGCATCCAGTCTTCTGCCACGCCCGCGTGCCTGCAGCCAGCATCCAGTCTTCTGCCACGCCCGCCTCGAATCCGTAGCTCCTAGAATAAAGAAGAAGTAAAGGACAAGGTTAGAAAACGAACTTATTTCAAATCCCTCACCTAATTCCGGAACCATTTCATCTCCGGACCTGGAAAGTACATCAGTCCTGCACGCGTCGCTTCACCAGCTTTGAACTTGATACTTACCAATCCCGCCAGGGACTCCAGAGTCAATACTTACTATAACTCTCCCAACGCCTTCAAACCAGTGAAGTAGCTGGTATCTACGCGCCCCTGCAAGACCCGCAGGATGGAGAGCTCATCTTTTACGAACATAAGGTGAGGTTACTAAGGGGATATCGGAGGTGATTAGTGGGGGAGAGCGAGAACAGTTGGGAGGCCATCACTAAAACCCACAGGTGGATAATCCCTGTCTCCACTTGCAGGAAAATACTTCTTCGGGTCCAGCAGACAAGACTAGGCAGGCTAGTCCAGGCAGTCATCTCTGCACTACGCATCACGTTGAAGGAGACCGCAGCTGTGCGGGTCCGATCGACACCCCTGTGGGGTCCAGGTGAGCGTAACAAAAGTGCCTTGATTTAGGGAGCTGTTGATAATTGTCAGGTAAGGGAGAAGTTCTTCAGTCGGAAGGGTCATGAGTAAGGAGGCAGGGAGGATGTTATCCGCATGGGATGTGGCCTTGAAGAATACTAAGATGGCAGTGAGGTCTTCCATAGTTAGTCTCTTGAAAGTTGTCCAGGTGGTTGTGGTTTTGCAAGATGGGATCTGCAGTGTGCTGTCAGTTGTGGCATTGCTGTCTATGGGCCTCATTACGAGTTGGGAGGTAAGGGATTACCGGCACCGGTAAGGGCACCGGTAATCCCTTACCTCCCTACTACGAGTTCCCTTTGCGGGTCCTTCCTTAACGCCTGGTTTTTGCAGGCGTTAAGGACGGGATGCGCAAAGGGACTCTAGAGCTAATAACGGTACCGCAATTTGCGGTACCGTTATTAGCGCCTTCCCCATTACCATTGAGCCCTATGGGGGATCAAATGGGAATGGGGAATGGCCCTGGTGAATGGGGAATTACCGGTCCCTCTGACCTCGGAATGGACCAGTAATTGCTCCATTCACCAGGGAGGAGTGGGAAGGGTTTTGGAGGCAGCCATGGAGCGTCATGGCTACCTCCAACCTCGTAATGAGGCCCTATATGTTGTTGGCTCATATTGATCTTTTTGAAGAAGAAAGAGTTGATGGTGGTGGATTTATTGATGGAGTGTGCTATGGGTCGGTGGGGCAGAGACTTGATGCAGAGCTTGATGGCTTTCAAGAGGGTTCTGCTTTCATTGTTGGCATTGGCTATGGTGATTTGGTAGTATTTGGCCTTGGCACTATTGCTCAGTCTCCTGCGTGTAGCACAGAACTTCTTGAGCAGGGCGAGGTTGGATGTGCTGCAGGATTTTTGCTAATTATTTTCTTATTTTCTGATAGTTAATTTTTTGAGGTTGAGTTCTTGAGTGTACCAGGGTGCAGAAGGTTTAGGCTTGAGGGTGCCCGGTTCCACTGGGGCATGGTAGTTGATGTTGATTTTGAGGGTGGAGTTGAGTTCTCTGAGAAGTGAGTTGCAGTCCTGGTTCATCAGAGGTAAATTAGCCCATGTTAGGTGGGGTTTGGTGAGATCTTCTGTGAGAGCCTCCATTGGGAAGTTCTTTAAGGATCTGAAGGTTTGATTGCTTGGTTTCCAATGGGTTTGCTTTAGAGGTGTGGTGTGGCTAATCTCAAATGGGATTGCCAGATGGTCCATCCAGGCGAGCAAAATAGGTGATCTGTGATGAAGGATGGGTAGTGTGGTGATGATGAGGTCAAGGATATTACATTTCCTGTGAGTTGGTTCTTTTGTGTGCTGTGTGAGGTTTAGTGTGTCGAGTTGGCAGCAGATATCTTTCTTCATTGATTTGGTTGCAGGGTTGCCAGGGATGTTGAAGTCGCTGAGGAAGCTATTGTTGGCATGTGTGAGAGACATGGTGGTGACCAAGTCTGTGAATTCTTCTATGAAGGAGGTGTTGGGCTTGAGTGATCTATAGATGAGATGATTGTCCGTTGGGGAGAGCGGGAAGTGGCAGGATAGAAAAGTGAATAATAAATCATGAGAACTGCACTACAACTGCACTACAGCATTACAATTAGTTTCTTCAGTGCTGGGACGGGATAATCCTGTCATTGGATGATAAAGGGACGTTGAGCATGTGAACATGGTCATAACCACACCACTCTCTGATACAAAGTCTATATTATATTTTGCCTCAAGTTTTGTGGATAACATTACAATTTCTTAAGTCTGGCCATTCAAGGCTACTTCTTTGTGCAATGATTGATTTGCTTTGGCAAAAGACACAAAACACTACGTGGAAAATGAATATTTTTCCAAAGTTCATTTTCTAATTATAAATTAATGAAATCATTACACCATCTTAACGGCACTCCAAGATCCCCATAGATTTTGCTGTCAAGTGTTTCATCAGAAAATCTTTGAATTTCTGTAAATGTTGTTTACCCACACTGCCAGCCCCTTCTGTGGTTGTGAGTAGCCATATCTACAATGTGCCTTGATGATACCAATATTATATTGTCTTCTGTACCTTACTATGCCAAGCACAGGACCATTCATAATGTAACTGGCTGTTTCTTAGATGGGATTTGTGACTCAGTTTCACAGTCTTGATATTTTGTCTCTATCACTCACGCATAACATGTTGGTCCTTAGGTATGAACTAAAGGATGTCCACCATCAGCAGCTGCACAAAAACATGACCATAAGAGTAATAAGTAAAATCCATTTTACAAACTGATGGATCCCAACACCAGGACCGCTACGCAGGATGACGATTGGACCTGGTTCAAGACCATCGAGACCATCCTTTAAGGAAATGACTTCTCCAGCCCAGGAAAGCCTTGCTATTGGCACCTTCCTCAATGGACTGCCTTCACCGAAACATGCCCAACCTTGCATCAACCAAACATGACATTTCTGCTTAGCATGGGCTACAGTAGGAATGCTGACTCTGAAGGGAAACCTGTCCCTCCTTCACAGATCAAAATCATTTCTGAGACCTTATTCTCCAAACTCATTGCTGACCTCCTATCATGAAAGCCATGCATGTCACAGACCAACACGAACAGTGCATTCATTCAAGCCCTAGACAACTGTACCGATGAATGTGAAGAAAAAGCTTTGGCGGTGTCCTGAAGGCAAGGTGAAATACAGTGGACAATTTCAGAAACAGGAACAGGTGAACCAAGCTCCATGTTTATGGAGAACTGGAAGATCAGGGAGGGGAACAACAAGATCACCTCCCTCCAGAGATTCATCTCTTTGGACATTCAGAAGCACAACATCTTGGTCAATGCAAACCTCTGGGTCTCTCCCATAAACCACATAGAATCCTTATGAATCTCCTACACTTCACACATGGAGCATATTCAAGCTACCAAGAACTCCACCCAACTACAGGAGAATTTAGATACTAATTATCTACATAAACTCTTCTCTAATTTCATCACAGAAAGTAGAAAAACCAGTTTCTAGCAATGCCACTTATATTTCGATATTTGGACTAGTATGGCTTCCTGAGGCGGACAATCATGAACGGCCAACATAGATAATCCTGATGGTTCTTAGTTCAAGGAATGGATGGATATAGACTCTGAGCAGAAACTCCGGCAGCAGTGATCATAGCGCTGAATCAAAGAATATCACAAACAGATGACTATTGTCAAAAAAAGAGACCAGTGTGACAATGCAATGTTTAAAAAGACGATCAGCAGGAGGAAATGGACTGGCATTCCAAATGTATGCGTCACTTGATGCTAAATTAGTCCACTCAGAGACTGATCTGGAGGGCCAGTGGGTGGCGGTGGGCAAAGTAGATATAGCCCCTCAGCATTTCCTTTTTAGTTACATTTGTTTCCTCACTAGGGATGATTCGGAGTATGCAAATACATTGGCCAGACTATAATAATGCATTCCTGGATTCTCTCACCATTGATCCCTGTTTGGATATGAGCACCCAACCCAGATTGCTAGATCCAAGACCGAAAGATTCCTGAAATCAGACATGTGATCATCATCTCATTCTAGGATACCCACATATTAGTCAATCCAGATGCACCTGCAAGGCTTTTCCAAACTGATATTGGTGTGAGACGTATCTCAGAACATGTCCCCACCTGGTTAGTGTTCAACATAGGTGCCCCCCCTTACAAATCAGGAATATCGTAATTCCCCAATTGTCAGAAGCGTACTCCTAGCTTCTCCCAACAGACCATGACCTCTCCTCAGAGCAATTGAGACACCAAACACATCCTTGCTAAATGGCATTCAAATCTTCAAAGTGTCTCAAAAGAGGAGAGATGGTCAGAAAGAGCTGGCCCCCCTGGAAACTGAAATAAATACGCTTGAGAGGGAGTATGCAGCAACAACAGAAACGCGGCTAAATATTCTAAGCTCTTCGGTATTCTTCAAAAGTAAACCTAATTGCTTGTGCCAAATTTAACATCAGCGAAACAAAAGGGACAAGGTATGTGGTTATTTAAAATCCAGACAGAGCTGTGCAAGGATAGCTGCAATTCGGGATGACCAAGGTCGCATCCTACCTGATCCCTCTCGTATTTGTAATACGTTCTCTGACTTTTACCATTCACTCTACACAACACAGGTGCTTTTATCAAATTGTGACATTTCAGCGTTCCACAGTCATCCCCTTCACATATCCCAACATGCAATGTTGCATCTCTCTACACCCGTGATAGCTAAAGCAAAAATGCAAGGCAATTCATTAATTACCAAAAGCCATCTACCCAACTGGAGGTGTTCAATTATAGACTTCTAGATAAAGAAAAAAATGCTCCCCGAAGCCCTTATGATTGATTTCTCCTAAACCAGTGGGGGTTCCGTGCCTTATAAAAATGCATATGCCCATGCCCCGTCTTGCCACCTGCTTGTTCATTATATTGCCATCACTGGTCTGTCCAAATCATGCACGATCCTTTAAAATATGATCGTTTTTGCAATTGGAAAAGTTTCTGCTGTTATTTGAACTGATGCATAAAAGCAGTTGTCCGTATTGAGTAGAATCCTCATCCCAGTACTTCTACTTAACTGGGGAGGGATGGGGGGAATCAGTGTTGTCCCCCATGCCCAATTCTCTTTACAGTAGAATGCCAGCCCCTACTAATGATGCACTAGCAAGCCCACATGTGTGGAGTATCACCAAAAGAGAGGAAGACATTTAAGTGTCTCTCTATGCTGATGTCGTTTTAATTTATATTACACAAGCCTGTCCCAATGTTGCTGTCTCTCTTTCACTATTACGGTTCTATCACAGGCTATGGGCCGAACTGGGAGAAACTTGGCACACTCCCCAAAACAACCATTGCCTTGTTTCTCATCGTGGTATTTTCTCTCTTGGCTGGCAAAGTAAGAAGATTACATAGCTATGTCTTGTTTGCTCTGGCAATTGAGTAAAGAATGTACCTAAACAGGGCACACATGGTCAAGGAGATCCAAGCCCTCATTAGTAAGTGGTCACCACTATATCGTCTTGGGTGGGGACACCTCAAATCTACCCAGATTGTCCTTGCAGTCAACATCATGTATGTTCTACGCATGCTTCTGGTCAAACGGCCAAACCACGTAAATACCACTATCATGTAGCTCACTTTCCCTGGTCAGAATACAAACTTTGTATAAAATTAGTACAATTATTGTTAGAGGGCGGGTGAGTGAGGTTCAAGTGGACCCCATACACTTTACCTCTCTACACTCCTGGCTAAAACCTGAGTTGGCCTTAACCTACCCGCCATTCCATTGAAAGCTCTCACATTCATACACCTGTCTCTCCCACTTCTATAGAATAATGCCTTCCAACTTACAGTTCCTTTGTTTAAAAGCAAGGGAGACAGGAGTCTTGCCCCCCTCCCCCACAAACTTGACTAAGGTGACATTACAGTATATATGGCAAGCAAATACTTTGGCACCATAGAATAGTCAAAGCCCCAATATGTTTTAATGTATGTCTCCAACACTCCCAGATCAAACCCTCCACCGCATTGAAAACAAATTTCACCTTACATGATTGAATGTTTCTACGACATATCCAGGTCAGACATGCCCTGTGAAATGGGACATTTTAATGCCAAAGTCCAACCTAAGGTTTCAGTTAACTCCCACCCCCCTACAGAGAATTGCAGTCTTCCAATTGGTACTGCATTTTGACTTCTATCAGAGGACGTTGATGAGCCAATTTGGGAGGGAGAGTGGATGATTAAGGTTGACCCTCAGAGTCGGTAGACCATATTGTGGGTGACGGAAAGTGGTGAGCAGGGAAACCGGCCTTCCGGCGGTTTGGAACGGGGGCTAGATTGGCACTATTAGCCCCCCTTCCTAGCCTCCTGATTGGTTGGCTCCTTCCCACAGCAAGCTACTATTCTCTTTGATTCTTTTTCAATCTTTGCATATGCAGGATTCTACAATCCAGAGTTTAATTGGCCCTTATCGCCATAGATACTCTTTCTAGAACAGTTGTTTTACTTGCTTAAAAATAACATCATCCCAATATTCGGCATGTGTAGAACGCCTGCTGATGTGTACATAGTCACAACAGAATGCTGCCCATTGTTTGAAACTAGCGAGTATAATATCATTTCATTAAAAAATACAGAGGATCTTTTTTCCATTGTATGTCAATCTTACGCATGTCTACTCATACCAACTAGATCAGTAACCTTTTCGATTTTTTTATGCCAATTAAAACCTTTCCACTACTTCGATATTTTCCATGCTGGATTGCTGTTGCACGTTTTTAAACGAATTGATTAGACAGACTGTTGTTTTCACTGTCTTCAAATTACCTCTGCCTTTCTTTTTAAATTTCCATCTTCTTTTTACACATTATATCGCTTGGTTTCCATCTAATGGCATCCCATTTCAACTCAAATTCAGTTTCATTTGTCTGTTTTGCTTTTGAAATGTGTCTGTAAATGTGCTTCTCATTATTTTTAATTCTGTTCTTCTATCTTTTATGTTGCCCTTTCGCCACTGTTTACAAGCTTAGTTCAGACCGTTCTAATTAAAGGACAAATTTAACAGTCTAGTGATCTGGGGTTTTATCTGGTCATATTGGTTTATGGTCAATCAGTTCTGCAAAATTCTATTCATAATAACTTTTGACTCACTGAACAAATTTGTTTGACATTTTCCAAAGCCATTAGCTGGCACGGGCCCCCCATCTGACTGGAAAATTGATTAAATGATTCAAAAGCTATTGGAAAATTGATTAAATGATTCAAAATCTATTAAGAAAACAACATTTGCTGTTTTATGCATACTCCGATTTATTTTGCCAAAGAGAAAAAGGTACTTCCATTGAACGCCCATAGCTCTAAAAGTGCTGGGCAGATTTACACCAAATAAGAAAGAAAAATTCAACAGAGAAGCGTCCCCGGTCGGAACTACCTTTTCATATGTGGGCCATTGTGCATTTGCAGCAGTGGTACTTTTCAGAAATGAAAAGATGCCATTTATTTTGTGCTTGATGTAAGAGACTCCTGTGATAATCCATGGGGAAGCAGAAAGAGAAAAGTGCTCAAAGCAAGATTGAGAGGGATGAACGGGGTGTTTTCACATCAGGAATACAGTAGGGTAGAGGTTGGGTAGGGCGGGGGAAAGACGTGTGTAGCTGGAGAGTTTGGGATTGGCTAGAGAGCCTGTTTTCTGGCAGAACGTTTTCGTCTTACTGTTGGAATCCAGCAGAAACGTTGCAAGTTATGCTCGTAAATCAGTGCAACACAGGAATCAGCTAATGAAAGGGGGCTAATAAGAAAGGTTAAAAGATTATTCACACGGATTGCGGCCGATGGGGGTATCTAGAAACGGGCAGTGGTGCATATGTGGCAGGGAGATGGGGAAGACTTTTAAATTGTCAGGTGTTACTCCATTACCACAATAATCGACAAACAATGCATTACCACATGAATAATTACTGTGGTAATACAAAGCAGCACTGAGGTGACCCTGTGATGGGAATTTCCTGGTGTAAAGGAAAATAGGGGGAAAAGAGAGGGCATGGGCCAATGGTTAATGGTGTCAGTTTCTTATATATGTAAGATAGGAGATATAAATCAAGTAGTGGTCAGAGGTCAGAGGGCATTTTAATGTGAGCTTGTATGCTTATAGGAGGCGTATAATACAAGAGCAGAATAAGTGTACATTTTCTATACGAACTATAAATATACGTGTGGGAGATGTACATTTTAAACATGTGCATTGATATACATCTCAAAACTCATATGAAAGTCAGGACTGCCTTTGATGTCAGTTTTTAGGCGATGTAATTTGCGTACTTGTATGTACTGTACAACTGTTAAATGTCTTTTTTTTATAAACCCACTTGAAAGTGAAACCTGACTTCAATGTAAGTGTTCATACGTACAGGAGAAGTATAGGACATGTGCATTTAATGACTTTATACCAAACTCTCATATGCTACTTATACTACGTACA
Organism: Ambystoma mexicanum; assembly: GCF_040938575.1. Classification (NCBI taxonomy): domain Eukaryota; kingdom Metazoa; phylum Chordata; class Amphibia; order Caudata; family Ambystomatidae; genus Ambystoma; species Ambystoma mexicanum. The sequence continues at coordinate 176,350,240 of NC_090927.1, forward strand.
CTCACATGCCACACACTTACACACCAAACACTCATATGCCTTAATCCACACATTCTTATAACACACACTTACAACACTCACACTTATTAGACAATCACTTTTGCCACACATTCTTATGACACACAAACATATGGCAAACACACATATGACACTCAACACACACTTATACACACATGACACACACAACACATTCTTACAAGACATACACTTGCAAGACACACTCTTATGTCACATGCCCTTGCCCCACACACTCCTGTGTCACACACACACACACTTACAACAGACACTCTCATGACACAGACTCTTATGACACACATTCCTATGATATACACTCTTACAACACATGCTCTTGCCACACATGCTCTTGCCATACACACATTGGTGGCACACATACCTATGATACATGCACTTATGACCCACACACACTTACGACTACTCTTATATGACAGTGTCTTAAAAAACAATGTTCTTTTATGTATGTGAAAAACATTGGTGATATAAATTGCCTACATGAATGAACTGCAAACCTTTTGTATGCCAGTAGTTCTTACACCATACACTCTTAAGACATACGTTCCTATGAAACATGCACTTACAACACTTACAAATGCATGAAACATAAACCATATGGCTTATATGCCATACACTATACTGATACACTAATACAAAAAACACATATTCTATCTACATTTACAAAACATACACCCCTATGCTATATGCCATACGACCTGCAAAAAAATAAATATATATACATATGTTTATAACTTTATACATATATGTAACTGTATGTCTTTAATACAACTGGATATTTCGAGGAATTGACAACTGTTTGTCTGGTGTTTACATTGTAAGGAGAAACTTTCTGGCGTTCGACCTTCGTGAGTGCCATCCCTCTGGGAAAGCCATCAACGACTTTCCTTTCCTACGAATATATATAGATGTATATATTAGATATAATCCAAAATAGACAGCTGGATGATACCTTATGTAGGCAATGCCATTTATTTGCAAGCTTTTGTATCACTTCATCAGGCATAGGAAGAACGATAGCAGAATGGCTAATTAATTCACCTCAAAATGCGTTATCTCTTCATGTCTGAATTTCTTATTGGTGGTTCCTTCAAAAAGAGCATTACACTTCAGAAGTTATACCCATGAATTCCAGTATGAAAGAATTTCCTGGGACACTGTTGATGAAGTAGCCACCTGTTCTAAGAATCCCTCTATAGTAATCTGGTTCTGTCTTGGGTAAGGCCTCTACATTTAGTCCCATCTGGAAAAGGTCCTCTTAAGTAGATTTTCCATTAGTTATTTCAAATTGGAATCCAAATCTGCTCCTCTACCATTATACAGGGTCTTTTCCTTTTCTGCTTTGCCAAAACAACTCACCTTTTTTCTATATGTTTGACTTCAAATACACAGCAAACACTTCCCATGCACAACTTAAGTAATGCAGCATTTCTGTTTGGACCATGCCAGTAATAGTTTCCTCCCATTTTCTCACACCAACTAGACCCATCCTCCTGACTTCTTTTGGCCCAAAGTATGTTGATGTCATAAGTGAATGTGCTAGCTATGGATCAGGTAAAACAAGATCCTCCATATATATCTTAATTTGAAGGTAACGGGTACCCGATTTTAATGGGATGTTTTTGCTCAGGTAATTCTATCCTGCACATCCGATATATAAAGATTGAAAAGGAATGGTGCCAACTCTGACCTCTGCTTTAGACTGTATTATGTACAATGATGTAACAATCATTGATAGTTTCCATTAAGAGAAATATAAACATATCCCTCTCACCTCTATTTCAGAGGATATCACACATATTACAACCTGCAAGACATGATCAACACACCAACTATTTCTTTGCCCCAGAGTTAATGCCCACCTACTCCATTGCAACCTCAAAATCAATACACACATTGCATCATTTTAATGAATGACTCAATTTGCCACAGAGTAGGTGGGAACACTGTGTGGTTGTACTTTTGGAAAATACTCTTGTTTGTCTAGCAAGTTCTAAGTTGTTAGTGTGCCACAACATTATTGTTTTAGTAGGTGCCTACCTGAAAGTAGTTTAGAGCTTGCATCACTTCTTGAAATTAAGCAATCACTCCATTAATCAATTGATACTTGATATTCTGTAAATAGCAATTTACATCCTACAGTTTCAAGTGGATATAGTGAGTGATTATCCAGGAAAGGGAGACAGAGCATTGCAAACTCCACTATCCTTTGCACTATCATTTTGTGCACCCAATGGCCTAGCCCTAATTGGGCCTACTGGGTCATAAAGGCTATATGCGGTAAGAAGCAGATCTGTTTTATAACTCCAATACAGTAGTTGGAACTGACCTCACACCATCAGTTTAGATGGGATGTTAGTGAGCATGTTTTTGAGGATCAGGCATTGTAAAAAAATGGGGAATTGGAATGAAATGTACAAAGCATCCCGTAGAAAATCACAATTTTACACTCCCTAGGCAATCGTCACCCACGTGGTGGGACACCAATGATGGTAATGACAGACCTTATGAAGGAAGGAAGTAAGCAAAGTGAGGTCCATAAATTATGAAAGTGCAGATCATTTACTGACTAGAATGCCCTACAGGTGATTTGGACCCTGAGCAATGAAACCGGCCAAGCTCCCTTTTCTCTCCTTCCAGCCATCAGGTCAGTCATGCCAACATCATAAACACCCACAAAATCCCTCCCTCCGGACAGCTTTAGAGCCACTGTTCAAACATAGATCCTACCCCACCTGAAAGGGGGCAATGCACTCCTCAAAAGGACTCCCATCATTCTCCTGTGTGTACCAGAGCAGGGTCCTACATACGGCCACATTCCTCATCAAAGGTCTATGCAGATACAACCACATGAGCCCAGCCCACATCGACCTTCACATGCACAAATCACCTTCAAGTCTTGCTGCATCATCTATAAGGCAGTTGCCCTCAAGTCACCCAGCTACCTCGCGGTGGACAACACACCGCCAGAATCCGCTGCTGCACATAGAAAAGGACCAGGACCAGAAAACAAGCCTTGTCTGCCTATGTCCCAAGACCCTGGAACGTCCTCCCCGTCAGCATCAGACTTCCTCCCACACTCCTATAATTCAGAAAAAGAATTCAAGACGCACCTTTTCAAGGAGTCTCTCCTCAAGACCTAGGCCATCACATTGCGCTGCATAACTCACTAGATGCCATCCGCCTCTCTCCTCCCTGCAACCCTGTACAGCTGTGCCTCTCAGTATAATGTCCCCTGCTGTATATCTGTTCTTTTGTGTACCTCTGTAAAGCACTCCATTGTGTATCTGTATTGTTGCATACCTCTGTAAATCACTTATTGCTTCACAAAGCTAGGTCCAGGCTCAATAAATGCCATAGCAATAATAATAATAGAGAAGCTTAGTGTAGATGCTAATAATAATGACAACTATTATTAAGCCTGTGGGGTGTGGCTTGGCAGCCATGGAATAGGCTGCTCTCTCCGTGAGCTCCAGGATCCGACGACTGACAAGCGCATGCTTGGAAATGTGCAAATGCAACAGAAACTGTAGTGAGAGAAAATCGGAACACAAGCTGCGCCTGATGCATTTGCCCGCGTGCGCACAAAGTGAAAGTGGCAGAAGTTATAATACTTTGTAACTTCGGAGGCTGGTGCGGGGCTGAAGAAAAGATGGTGGCCGAGCCCGAACAAAGGAACCCCTGGTAACTCGGAGCGAGTTCAAGGGGCAGATCGCCACACTAGAAGAACAGAAGCGTGTTCTTCAGAGCGGACCACAGCTGAGATACTGGGCAAGAAGCGAGAAGGTGGCCCTGTGTCGTGGCCCGTGCTGCAGTGTCCAGGACACGGTCCATGCAAGGGGGAGACCCCGTATATGGCAGCGAGCGGACAGGGACATCAAGTACCAGCGCAAATGTGATGGTGCGGCGGGGTTCGCAGCTCCCCAGGATATGGATGCCAAGTGCTCAGGAAACCGAGCGGAATACTGTGGCCAGGTGCGTGAGGAAATGATGCAGTAAATAACAGGACCGGGTGGCCGTGTGCGTTGGCAACGACCCTGAAAGTGCAAGCGGAAGGAGCGCCGCAGCAGGATCAGGTGAAACAGATACAAATATGGAAACATTGTAACAATAGCAGATGACTGCTTGCAAATGAGTCGAAGCTCTGTGGCCCGTGGATGCGTGGCCAGTGTTTGAGTTGAGAGCAAGTGGTGCAAAGTAAGAGGTGAGCACCCGGAAAATAGGATGGTGGCTGGCACACTTGGAGGTGCAGCAGAGCAGGTGACCGTGTCGCAGCACCCGTGCAGAGCACCCGAGACGCGGTGGAAAAGACGCGTGACCCTGAGTGAAGCGACAAGGGACACATTCAACCCTGTGGGGTTGGTGTTGGACCCCACGGGGAGGCCTGAGGCCCCCGAGGAAAGGATGCTATGCGCCACGGGGGGGAAAAAAGGGGCTCAATCCAACGGCCACATGAGTCGCAAGTAGGTGCAGCGCCTAAGAACGCGCAAACGAAAGCGTGGCCATAATAGGCAAAGAGGAGCAGTAGAAGAGCGTGCCCCACCCCCAACAGAAAGTGTGTCGCGGCTCTGTCGTAGTGCCCCCCCCCCACATCGAACGTTCCCACGGTGGGGAGAGAGGCAAACAGGTAGATAAAAAGAGGAGGAGGGGCCAATCACACGACGAGGTGAGAGAAGAAACCTAGGAGGCTGAGGCTGAGGCTGAGGAATGAGCAAGCAGCCCCTCCCCTCCAAGACAAGGCACAAGGGACTGGCAGCAGCAGTGGTGCCCCCCCCAAGGCTAGTGGGGAGCATAAAGAATAGCTTGCTAAACAGGCAGATATGTACCCACGGCCAGGGGGAACGGCAGACAGAGGTGGCCTAAGATTGACATTGCCCACAATGGGACACCGAAGGCCCTACTAGACTACAGTGGGTCAATGGTGCACAGCCCAAACTGGATTGCAATGGCATGATGCCTCACTGCCTGGGTGCATAGGGCCAGAAGTGGGACCACTCCCATTATACATGGTGGCATAGGACGCACGCGGCACACATAGAAACTGACCCGTGAGTGGTAGAAAAGGATCGCGCCACTGGAAAAGTGCAGCACCAGAGCACAAATAGATCCCACAAACAAGTCCCTCAGGAAGTGAGAGCTGGAAACTCTCCACGCGGTGGACAGGAACATTGCGCAAGCAAGGGCAAGACAGGCAGCGCTATAGGAGTCCTGCAGCCATGGAGAAGAAGCTGCGGAGGGGCAAAAGACCTGCATACTACTGGGGAAACAGATCCTGGGTAAAGACAGGGTGGAACAATGTCTGCAAAAGGAGGTCAAACCAAGGGCAAGCAGCCCACGATGGACATCTTTGCTAAGTCGCAGCAGCCCCCCACCATCCCATCACAAGGTATGGCTGCCACACCTGCAGATGCGGCTTCACCGAAAGAGAACCACTTGATCTTAACAGTCATCATGGAATGGAAAACCTTGTGGGGAATAGCAATGGCAGACCTGAGAACCGCATTAGAAACCAAAATAGATGCAGTGGGGATAGAGGTCAATCTGCTGAGACAGGATATGAGAGCACTTGCGGAAAGAATGAGTGGCCTAGAGAGCGCGGTGAAAACTAACAAGGACACCAGCACAAACAATGCCAAGGAAGTCCACATACTGAAACAACAGGTGGCCAACATGGAGAACAGAGCGGAGGAGGCCGAAGGAAGAGCGAGACGCAATAACATACGCTTGGTCGGACTGCCGGAAGGGGAGGAAGGCCAAGACCCCACGGACTATGTGGAGAACATGATTATACAGGAAATAGGAGCTAGCAAGCTCTCCCAAGGGTTCGCAATTGAACGCGCGCACAGGGCCCCGATGAGGAAACCGCAACCTGGTGCCCCCCCTCGAGCAAGTATAGCGAAGATCCTGAACTACAGGGACAGAGAGAAGATTTTGGAATTCTTTCGGAAAGGAGGGATGATAACAAGGGCGTCTGCGACCATCACCGCATACCCTTATTACACCATGCTGGTGCAGAGACAGCGCTATAGCTATGTGGCTATCAAGAGGAGACTGCGCACAGCCGGATTCAAATACATGCTCTTGTATCCCGCAAAGCCTAAAATTTTAAACAAAGGCAAAGTGCACTTTTTTGACACCCCGGAGGATGTGGCGATATGGTTGGACGTGCATGGCTGTCCAGAGCGAGATGAGGAGCAAGGCCGAGTGGAACACGATTAGTGATTAAAAGCCACGCATGATAAGAAGCGGGAGGGGGGGCCGGGGGCAGAGACTGTATAATAGATAACAATGGCGCGGCTAGAAAAGATAGTAATGAGAAACTGTAACCTGTGACACTTGAACACGTTGGACTGGAATATAAATTGTAAGAAGCAAAATGAGCAGCATTAAGCGTGCTTAGCTTGATGAGCAAAATAGGAGTTACAAGATTGAGACAACCTACCCCCGGGAGTTAGAGTAGTAGGACCGCTACTAGGGTGATATCTCCCTGCTGAGCCGTGAGTACGGGCAATTGCTGGAAAAGGTCTAGATGCAGGGGTGCATAGAGATCCAGGGATGGAGCTGGGCAACAGTTGGGGAGGGGTAGAGATAAGAGGGAGTTGAAGTGTGAGTTGGGCGGAGGGGGGGCATTGGGGAAGAGGAGTGGGCAGAGAAGAGAGACCGTTGGGAGTTGGGAAGTGTGTCGGGGTTGGAAAGGGAGGAGGGAGATTGGGCGGTTGGTGAAGTTGAAGTGTTTATAGTTAAGGGAAGTTTATGTTTATGTTGGAGAACGAGCCTACACGTAATGGGGGAAAAACATAGATATGGACTGTTCTTGCGGAGGGAGGAGCGGGATCCTACTTCACCATGAGGGACCTTAAAGTAATTACTTGGAATGTTAAAGGGCTCAATAGCTACCTAAAGAGGAATAAGGTTATGATGTATCTGCGTAGACAGAAAATAGACATAACCCTGATACAGGAGACTCACCGCACACAAGAAAAGTTGGAGGTGATCCGGAAGATGTGGAGCGGGACCGTCGTAGGCGCAACATATTCGGCCTATGCTAGAGGGGTGATTACCTGGGTAGCACTGCATGTCCCATTCCAGCTACTACAATCTACAGTAGAAGCAGACGGGAGGATGGTTATAATAAGAGGGCTGGTGGAAAACAAGGAAATAAGCATTATAAACACATATGCCCCGAATCAGGACACAGCGGCATACTTTAGGACCCTATACAACAAACTCAGTATGTGCTTAGGGGGGGCGATGATCTGGGGAGGAGACTTTAATTGTGCAATAAACCCAAAAATAGACAGATCAGATGCCAAAATTGATAGACCCACCCCAGCCGCCAGGGAGTTGCAGTCACTGAAGGACAGACAATATTCACATTATTCGGCCCCACAAAATGTAAACACCAGGTTGGATTACATGTTTACCACACAGGAGCTATGGCAGAAATCACACAGACAGAATATAAAGCGAGGGTCCTATCAGACCACTCACCACTGATACTGGTATGGCAATACCGCCCCCCGAGAGCAAGGATACCAACGTGGCGCCTCACAGCAGAGGCGTTGAAAGATACAATTTTCAGGGAGGATTTGAGAGAGGAAATAATAAGCTATTTTGAGATCAATACTGGCAGTGTTGAGACAGCGGGTATGCTCTGGGAAGCCTTTAAAGTGGTATTGAGGGGGATAGCCATAGCTAAGTCCAAGGGACTGCAAGGAGGGATACTAGCCGAACTGCAAGATGCAGAAAAAGCATTAGAAACAGCGTTAAGAAGGGGAGGTAACACCAAGGAAGATAATGAAGCAATACTCAGACTGCAACAGAAATGTGCTGGGCATTGGGAGAGACTGTGTAATTTCAACTACAAAAAGTACCCAGAGATGCAGCTTGCAGGAGGGGATAAACCAGGGAGGGCCCTGGCATGGTTATACAAAAGCGAGACCCCTAGGCCCACAATCAGAACAATAATGAAGGCAGATGGGCTCATAGTGGACACCCAAGAAGGCGTTAATCAGGAATTTGTCGACTATTACCGACTCCTGTACGGAGATGAAAAGGGAGGCGATTGCAGGATAATAAGAGAAACACTGGAGGACATAGGGTTGCCGCAAATTAGCGCAGAGGAGCAGGAGGAGCTGGATGCCCCGATTACTCTAGAGGAGTTAGTAGAGGTAGTGGTGCAACTGCCCACCAGCAAGACTCCGGGGCTGGCGGACTGCCTAGCGAATTTTATAAAATGTATAGAAATTAGGTTCTCCCCCCACTTTTAGCGACGCTAAATGAGGCATACGAAGTGGGAAGGCTACCAGAGTCCCTTAGAGAGGCGATCATCATACCGCTCCCCAAACCCAAAAGGACTGGTAATGATTGCGGCTCGTATAGGTTGCTGTCAATGCTAAATCAGGATAGAAAAATGCTAACAGCGGTCCTGGCAAACAGAATGAGGAGGATCATTAATAAATTGATACACCCCGACCAGACCGGTTATGTTCCTAATAGGAATATATCCAACAACCTCAGACGACTCCACTGAGTTATTGAACACGCGAATGGGGACACGGGCGAAATGGCGATTGTATCGCTGGATGCAATAAAGGCCTTTGACTGAGTCAAATTTCCCTGGCTAATTGCGTCCCTGACCAATTATGGAATAGGACCTGGGTATCTCAAATGGGTCATACTATTATATAGCGTGCCGTTGGCCAGGGTTAAAACGGGAGCAGTAATATCAGAGAGGTGGCAACTCAGTAGAGGTACTAGACAGGGATGCCTGTGGTCCCCTATGCTGTATATCTTAGCCCTAGAGCCCCTGGCGATATACCTGAGGCAGCAGTATGACACAATAGGCATCACCATAAAAGGGGAACCGCACTTAGTCTCCTTGTATGCAGACGACATCCTGTTGTAGCTACGTTACCCTAAAGAAAACCTCCAATATGTCCTGGAAGTGATGGAGCGATTTGCAGGGCTTTCTGGCATAGCAGTGAATCCTAAGAAATCTTGTATATTTCCACTGGGCAAATACAGAGGGATCCCGTTAGATCAATTACCTGTTTTACAGATACCATGGGAGGTCAACATGTTTCGATATCTCGGGATAGACATCTACCATACGGTGGAGGCAGAGCACCAACATAATACTGAGAAAGCGTTCAAGAGTATAGAAAATAGTATGAAGTTCTGGGTAAAGCTCCCATTGGCGATGATGGGATGAGGAGCAATGCTGAAATGGTGGTCCTGCCACCACTACTGCATTATTTTGGGAACATCCCATACCTGATACCAAGGCGATTCTTTGCTAGGATACATGGCATATGCAGGGAATTCCTTTGGCATGGGACCAGGAACAGAGTTGCCCTTTGGAAGCTACAAAACTCACACGAGAGAGGGGGTATAAAACTGCTGAACTATGAAATCTACTATATAGCAAGCCAGATACAATATGTAGCAAAATGGCTCTCAGAATCCAGGTTGTTTTGACTGGACTTTGCCCCATTCGTCTTAAAAGAAATGATGTGGCTGCCCATGTCGGATATGGAAGGGCACCCAAAAATGATGATACTAGGGTGGGAGGGCGCAGGGCATGTCATGTAATGGAGTACCCATCCCTGTGTTCCCCGCAAGTGCCACTAGTCGCACTGTCGGGTAAAGAAAAGCAACTACAGATGATGATCAGGAAGCACTGGGAACCGGTGGGGATAGCAACAATGGGGGACATATGGCAAGAGGGGAGGATAAAGGACTTTGAGATGTTGGAGGAGGAAACAGGTTTACATACGGGACAATATATTACATACCATAGGGTGGTGCGCTGAATCAAAGAGATATGGTCCGAAGTGGTACTAGAAGAACAACCGGACGCCACCATAGATATGATATATGACATAGCAGAAGGAAGACACAAGATATCCAGGATATATGAGCTGATGATGTCCAAAGTGGGGAAGGAAGTGGTACAACTGAGACAGGACTGGGAGGAGGAAGTGGGTGCCCCAAGGAGTGATGGGATGTGGGAGCGAGCCCAAGGGTACCATAAGAAAGTGTCAAGGAATGCAAGGTTACAACAGATACAATTATACATAACCCACAGTGCTCATATAACAACCCAGAGGATAGCCAAATTTAAAAATACAGGTTGACAATCATGCCCCAAATGTGACGAAGAAAACGCCGGAATGGTGGACATTTTCTGGACATGTCCAGTAATTGAGAGATTCTGGGGAGAAGTAGCACATAGGCTGGAAGAAAAACAGATTAAGATAGTGGTGGAAACAGCGTGGGCATGCCTGATTGGGGGGTTTCCCAGACCACGTAAATTTAAGCATGTTAGTAAACTAAAGGACCTGGCATACATAATTGCAAAGCATAGAATCGCTATGGGGTAGAAGGCATGCTATAGACCGAGAATAGAAGTATGGTGGAAAGACCTGCAGAAATGGGCTGAGGCTGAAACCACAGTGTGACAGGAAGCTAGAAACGCTGGAGGGGAGGAGGAGGCTGAAACCCTGATGGCCTGGAAACATCTGTTAGCCATGCTATTTGGGCCCACGCAAGACCGGCCAAGTGATCGGGACCCAGCAGAGATCACAGGAGAGGAATCCCTACTGCAAGACGAAGAAATAAAATATGAAGGAGACTATGATTGAACGGGGGGGAGGGAACGGGAGAAGCAGTGGACACGGACGGAGTGATGTAAATGCAAAATGTTATTATATGCACTGCAAGTTTGGTTTGTGTTGTTTGTTGAAATAAAATTAATAACAAATTGTTTAAAATATATATATATATTATTAAGCCTGGGTGAATAGTGTGTGATGAATCCTGTGGAGTCATCACTGATTCCCTGTCAAGGATCTCCTCCCACATGGCCAGGGGGTGACAGCCACTACCTGATCCTGGAGGTGGTCCTATGAGGGAAGATCATGTGGGAGGAGACGGGCTGTCGGGGGAAGGTGGTGACCCCATCAGGAAAGGATGCGTATTTATTCCTTTTTGGGAAAGAAACACTCACAATTCCTAAGTTCTTGATGGTTTGTTGTCACTAAAAAAATCCATCCCATTGTAAAACCCCAAAACACCTTCCTGAAAGTCACTCAAGGCAAAATACCATTCGCACCTCACATATACATATAACATCCCCTGTCTCGGGAGAAGGAAGCAGTACGGGAAGGGACAGTGCTGAAGAACACAGACATTTCCAGGCAGATGCTCACAACCACTTACTGGCATGACTGAAGGCCAAGAGAGACACAGTGGGCAATGCGCAGGGACTGTCAGAGGACCAGCACCAGAGCTACCGGAGCCACGGTCATGCAGAGAAGCAGCAGTCGTGTCAGCGGGTGAGCGCGGAGTGGTCAGGGGTGCTGGAGGAGTATCTGCAGTGTGAGGGAGGCCATCCCAGAAGGGAGGCTTTGTTGCAGCAATGTGCAATGGGTCGGAAACGCTACAAGACACCAGTGAGTTTGCCCAGAACTATTGGGGGCCTTGGGGTGTTCCGGCAGGCATGGAAGCAAATAAGAACATTTGACTACTTTAAGGAATCCGATGGGCATCCTCACTTCTTTCCTCAACATAGCCTCCTGCAAGGGGGCCAGGGAAAGGCTGTCGGTATTGGAACCTGACCCTGGGGATGGATATGCAAGGGAGGATCACCTGGGTGGAGGAGACTTGGGGAGTGGGGATGAGGCACCCTTGGGTGAGACACAATATTCCCCATTTCCTATTTCGAATGAACCCAACATCCCCCAGGTCTTTATAGGTTATTATCAGTCCCATCCATGTTCATTCCATAAATCATCTCCCAGTGAATATCAGTCAGGTACTGGGACAAGGAAGAAATACACAAGAGCAATACATTCTCTCTTTGTAAATCCTTACTCACAAGAATACCAAGAAGGCACCTTCCCAAGACGCCAAGAGGTATAGAGAGCATTGTCCGGTGCAGTGCGCAAGAGGGGCTTGGCAGTCTGAGGTGGAGCTGAGGAAGCAGTGCGGCATGTAGCAAAGGTATCAGGAGTGTCAGAGAGACTCCCGAATGCTCACAGGTGCAGGACCACTGATTTCCATCTACCAGAGATCCAACAGAAGCCATAGAGAAGTGAGGAAGCCGTGGAAGATGCTGCACACCCAAGTGAACCAGCATGAGCAGACCACAAGTGGAAACTAGTGCCCGGAAGCCACTGAAAGTGGAAAGCAGACAATGAGAAGGCCAGTGAGTCCGCCTGGATGAAAAGGGGGCCTGTGAACTGGTGGATGGGTGGTGTCAGGAAAAGCACTACAGGACTCGTGCGTACTGTAACTAAATGGTCTGCTAGACTCATGAATAAGGATAATGCAATTACTCCCACAACACAGAGGACGCAATGCATCCGCTCCGCTATGTTTCATAAATGGAAAATAGAAACTCTGTTTCGTGACCAATGGCAGGTGCCACCGCGTCGAGTGAAGCCGTTTCTGGCAGGCAATCATGGGCGACTGACGCATACATCTACGGGTCACATGATCTTATGACGTCCTGTGGCACGTCATTCAAAGAATAAAGCCTGCCACTGTGAACACCACAGTGCTTCTGATTAGAGCTATTTGGTTTCGTCTCGCTGTTCCTGCTCCTGTTCTTTGGTGTTTTCGACTCAGCTTTGTCATTTGTAATTGCTACCTGCCTGTCCCTCAGATTATTCTTCTGTCTGCCTGCTACGACCCAGTTTGCTTTTTGTATTGAGGACTTGTGCAAGCTATGCCCAGTTTGCTTTGTCACTTTGTTCTGAAACTTTGCTGCCCGCTTGTTATCGACCACCGACCGACCCTTATTACCCTTTGCCTGACGTTTGGTACTTGTGACTTGTCTTGCCCACTCTTCACCAGACCCATTTCTGCTTCCTGACTGCCTTTTCTTCCTGATTACTTGGGGATTGTACTCATACTTGCAGCTCTGGACTAGAGACGCTCTCCTGCTGTTGCTGCTTCCCTAAGCACCCTTGTGCCAGCGGGACAGAGGGTTGTGCTAAGGCTCTACAGCTATGCTTCCTTGCATCTTTTGAAGAATCTTCTGAATCCAAGAGGAATTCTCCCGGTATGACTGGTAATTGAACTTGAGTGAACTTGAGTGATTACACATTGTATAAACTTACTGGTAGCTTATATGAATTGTCTTTTCCCCAGGCACTGTCATGAGTACGTCCAGGACACCATTACATCACTGCCCGTTTTGTAGCTTTGTCTTCAATGCATGCCTAATTAGAGGTGGGACTGATCTAATGGTTTATTGGTAATAATCATTGTAGATCATTGAGAGTATTAATCTTGTTCTTGTGTCCCACACCTGGCGTGTCGTGGGGTGGTTTCCTGTCTTCCAACTACTTGATCCCTCTGCTTGTCAATAGTCAAAACAGTGGGTTACAATTGTAGGGAGAATTCATCGGCTACTGTGCTCCTTATCCGTGTTTAGTCTGAGAACTCTACGGTGGATTGGTCTTGATTCATGACAGGTGGCTTAGTGCAAAAGACATTGGGCCTCATTACACAGTAGGCGGTAAACCATGGCGCTATTAGCGCCATGGTTCATGCCGGTAATTTACCGGTACCGCCTTGGAGGAAAGGGGAATTATCGCCCTATTCCAAGGTTGGGAAGGCGGTAATTCCTCCTTCCTCCATTGCCCTTCCCCATTCCCATTTTTGCCCCATAGGGCATAATGGGAATGGGGAAGGCGCCAATTACGGTACTGCAAATTGCGGTACAGTAATTAGCACCCCGGTCCCTTTGCGGGTTCGTTTTTTAACGCCTGAAAAAAGCAGGCGTTAAATTCCCCAACCTGCAAAGGGACCTCGTAGTAAGACGGTAAGGGTTTACCGGTACCGGTAAAATACCGGTACCGGTAAACCCTTACCGCCTACCGTGTAATGAGGCCCATTGATTTGAATATCTGAATTAAATATAAGAACAACCAATGTGAAAACGTAACGAACATAATGAGAATTCATGAAAGCAAGCATTGCCAAGAGTTGAATAAGCAAGCATTGCCAAGAGTTAAATAAGCACGCATTGCCAAGAGCCAAGCATAGTTTTTTTTAAAGCGGGATAATCGTAACAAAGTTTGTATGCAAGAGACACCTGGGGAAAGGGTGCCAGGCGTGGTAATCAAGAATCCTGAAACAGAGAATAAGTGGCCTAGCAGGAGAGTGTACTGGGAAGCCTAGGTTGATTTTACAAGTGAAAGCTGCTAAACAAGTGAATGGTGACCAAATAAGTGATAATACAGCTTTAAGGGCATTTGAAAGAAGATTAAGGCAAGCCTCACTGTGAAGCTGAAACTCTGGCAAGATATTGGAAAAGCCACTTTTTGATTGTTGTGACTGAATAAAGGTGGAAACAATCTGACTAAACTGAAATTGAACAACTGAAATTTATATTTTGGATCATTGAAGATCCCAAGGAATTGTATTGTTGTGAAACATTGAAAGACTGGAAGATGCGGGGAAGGGAAACCCCCTTTTGAAACAAAAACAGATTGAACCTTGGTGAAGGGAGAACCCTTTTCCATTTAAGAGCCAGAAGAAGCTCTTAACTTCTTTTTAACACTTATCATTTGATGCTGACATACCTACACATTGTATGCAATTAGATGTGAGGGCAAGTATAGGTTATGAACACAGACAGACATGTTCTTTGGACTTCCTGACGTAGACTAACGTTAGTTTCAGCTAGATAGGGAAATACCACCTTAGCATATGGCAAGTTAGGCCTTCTTGCAACCTTCTTTTTATTTGTAATAAAAGTCTGTAGCCCAAACTTCATTCAGTTGTCTGTGTCTACTTTGTAATGCCTTCACAATACCGACCAAGTGAAATACAAAGCATATACTTGTACATGTCCTCATGTATGAGATGTCAGTGTGGGGAAAGTTGGAGTAAGTATTACTAGAAGCCAATAAATACTAATGCACTTATTCAAAGGCATATCTTGCACAAGTCCTCATGTCTGAGATGTCAATATGGGGAATGTTGGAGCAAGTGTTACCACAAGCAAATAAATACTAATGAGCTTATTCAACGGCAGAACCTTAACATGTGTCCATTAATGAGATGTCATTGTGGGAAAAGTTGGAACAAGTAATACCCCAAGCCAATGAAGAAGAAGCACAATGAAGTGATACAACTGTGCTATATTGAAAGTCAGTAAAACCTAGAAGAAGTCCTGGTGAGCATGTATGGGAGAGTTACCTGACAGAGAAGTATGCCAAGGGATCTACAAGCCCCCAGCAATTAATTCCTGTCAAGGAAGTATACTGGGCAATCCACTTAAATCATGTGGAAGAATATGATATTTTGGCTAGATACCTGGCAGGAGAGTACACCAGGGGAACTAAGAAGATGAAGAAAGGAAGCCCTGGCAAGCAGAACACCAGGCACCTGGAAAATAATTAAGAACTTTAACATTGTAGAAAGATACCTGGCAGGACTGTATACCGGGGATCTAAAGAACCTACTGAGGATTCCTGGCAGGAGAGTATACCAGGAGTACCACTAAAGTCACAGAAAGAAATGTACTTCCTTTGTTGAACATATGTTAGCAAAATATACCACAGACTCTAGGAAAGGAGGCATTTGAAGTTGCTAAGTTGGACAAAGACCCTTTCTTTTATGTTGAGACTTAAACACCTGGCAAAGGGGTATACTCAGAAAACTGAAGAGCTCACATGAGGATTTCTGACAGACAAGTGCATCAGGTGATCCACTAAGAAACTCAAAGAAGCTTAAGAGAATGTTCTATGGAATATCTTATTTGAACAAGATGCTTTTTTGTGAACTCATTGCAGAGAAAGTCTAGGAAGAGCTGAATGGTATGAGATATATGCTTTGCACAGGAAATTGCTTAGTCTGGCATACAGAACCAAATGAATTGTTGTTTGAAAGAGACACATTTGCCATCCTTGAGAAACTTCTATTTGAAAGAAACATATCTGCCATCCTTGAGAAGCTGTGGTTTGAAAGATACATTTCTGCCATCTTTTAGAAACTGTTGTTTGAAAGAGATAATGTTGCCATCCTAACTGAAATATCCAGGGGAAGGGAACCACCCTCTGGATCAAAGGCTTTCTACTTGGAAAATACTATTCTGTTGGATGTATCCACTTGCTTTGATTGTGAGCACTTTCTGGCCAAGCATAGGTCAGTGGAATTTTCCTTACACTTTTAGCTGTTCCTTTTTAGACTGAGGGTCAGATTAGTATGGCTTAGACACAAGGGGCCTCATTATAAGATCGGCAGAATGGGTTAACGGGTTCCGCAAATGGGTGCGGACCCATTAACTCCATTCCGCACGATTACAAGCTCCCCCTGCGGGACCCGGTAAGGAACGCCTGGTGAAACCAGGCGTCGCTACCGGGTCCCGCGAGGGGAAGAGGGAGCAAACAATGGGCGCTCGTAATCGGCCCGTTGTTTGCACCGTCTCCCATTCCCATTGAGCCCTATGGGGGCTCAGATGGGAATGGGGAAGGTCCGGGCCCGGGTTGCCAGAGGGAGGAATTACCGGGCCCTCCGTACTCGGAATGGCCCGGTAATTCCCCATTCTGGGAACCCGGAAAAAGGAGCCCGGTTTGGCGGCAGCCATGGAGCTAATAGCTCCATGGCTGCCGCAAAACTCGTAATGAGGCCCAAGGACAGTTTATGTAATGTTGCCAACTTAATACAGACTGACCTCTAGCTTTAGTTTCCTCACCGGGGAAACTCTTTAGGATAGGTGCAGAGAGGCCTTTATACAGCCCTTTTATTTTAATAAAGATGTCTGTTAATGAAAGTATTACAACTTTGTGTCCGCGTCTCGTTTCGGACCCCTCACAAATGCCACGGCTCCCCTCGAACCCTCACAGGCTCAATCAGAAGACTCCGATGAATCTGCCGAAGCCTTCAGAAGAATGTTGACATTTCTTTCAAGCTCAGACAAGATTGGGAAGCACATATGCAAATGTGGGCTTTGCGCCAGAATTCAGTTCACATCATCACTCTGAAATCGGATTTGGTTATTCTTGCATCTATTTGGCTGCCCTCATAGGCGGACAATGAGTTTGGGAGCTTATATAATATAAAGATCCAATAACTTCCTTTGTTCTGTGTTTTGTTCGGCTGAAGGAAGGCAAGGTAGGGTGGATGCATACCAGAAAGAGAGCCATTGTGAGGGGTCTATGCAGGATTGTTTTTTTCTTTGGTGACTGTGTATGTTATTTGTTATTTGAAATCTTTTGATATTAGTTAATTTTTGTTTTCTTACTTTGTGAGCTAGTCACTCAGGCAATTTATTTGGGAAGCCGTTTCTTATGATTGTTAGGAATCCTTTTCTTTTTTGTTTTGATCTGAATTTGAAAAATATGTTACTTAACTTGGGGAATCCTTTCTTTTTTCTTATTTTGCAAATTCGTTTTTTAGTTTGGGGAACACGTTTCATATTTTAGTTGAGGCATTTTCAAAGTATTCTTTTCTTGGAGAAATAACGGCATAATTTAATCTCCGAAACCTGAGCTAGTTGTATCAATAGCCACCACCTCCACTCCACTCCCTATGCTATCCTGACTACAGGCGCAGAGCGTCCCATCCTCTGACTCACCTATAATCTGCAGCTAACTTTGAGGATCATTTCGTTATCCTTGTGAAAGCAATAGTACCTTTCCATAGTTGACTAGGATATGGTGCTCATTCATTTTAATTAATAGTTTTTCTACATGAACTACGTGTGGCTTCTCCTATGGAGAGAGACAATAGTGCCGGCAGCACTAAAAATGCAGTCTGACTTTGCACTAGCTGGGTGCAGCTTGGGATGTCCATGGCTACATGAACGAGGGCTGCTGGCCACATAAGCTGTTTGCAGATCCAGTACTGCAGTGGATCATTGTCCTTGCCAAGCTGGCATTTGTGGATCAAATATTCATCACATCCATCATCTGTATAGCTTTAGGACCACTATCGCTACCTGTTCCTGTCCCAGGTCCAGACATACTGAAGAATGTGGAATTTGGAAGCAAGTCCATCGGGGGTTATGTCTGCACACCCTACAGGGCTTCCTCTGAACCTGACACGGTTTCTGTGAAAAGGGCACTTACAGATAAATACATGCCTTGTACTGGTTATTGGGGAGGCTCAGTTATTCTTGTTGTTGCAGGCCCTTCAAGCCTATGCTCCACAAACAAGTGATTTTACATGTGGCCCAAGAATGCAGTCTTGCACATACCAACTATCTCTTCTGTATGTGTCGTCCTACTCTCCACATTCTGGAATGCAGCCACTGCCACCTTAAAACAGGAGACAACAAATAATGTCAAAAGACGCTTAATGTTTTCTTTCATGTGTTATATATGTGGGTCATTCTGAAAGATGCCTTACTCACCAATGTTATAATGTTCTATTGCTCTTATGGACAGATTAAATTCGAGTAACTAGATCAATGGAAGTACCTCACTCAGTGAAACAGAGCATGCAGTGTGGTTTCCTCAAAGGACTGCAGCAAACAGCAGACATTGTGCATGAGCTGCACTGAGTCCGGTGAAGAAGGTGCATCCAGTGATCGACTATGACTGTAGATGTTGTCACTCACAACATTGCTTTGCTCACACAACCAGCTAAGCATGTGCACTGCTGAATTCCTGTGGGCTGTAACAACCCTTTTTAGCTGGTGATGTGGTGTGTGTACCACA
Source organism: Ambystoma mexicanum (assembly GCF_040938575.1). Classification (NCBI taxonomy): domain Eukaryota; kingdom Metazoa; phylum Chordata; class Amphibia; order Caudata; family Ambystomatidae; genus Ambystoma; species Ambystoma mexicanum. The sequence continues at coordinate 176,368,950 of NC_090927.1, forward strand.
CCTGCAAAATATTGAAAGCCTTTCTGGTGCAGTGTATTTAGCAGAAATGAAAGCAGAACTTGTGCCACAGCAAGCATATTACAGAGAGTAGAGTAGCATCACTGACATAACCAACCACCACAAAATGCAGAACATGTGCAAAGTATGGCACATGCATTTTGTTACCTAGCCTTAGTGCAGTCATGGCATTGTAGCCATTGTCTGCTGCCACACAGTCTATGGTAGTCGTCAAGTAGTTAGCCACTCTGCTACCACCTGATGGGAAGGTGGTCCAATGCACTGTTACAGTCAATTAATCAGCGCTTTTCCCAATTGTTCAAATATCAAGAGTGAAGTGGACGATCCCACCCTCTGACCTATCGAAGGTCTTTCTCACTACAGGAACTGTTGCATCATTCATGCAGGTAAAGCTTCGCATAAAGAGCTAATCCAACTGGAAATTTACCAGTGGGCATCAGTATTTTCTTTCAGCTCTCTGAAACCGTTGTTTTCAACAAAGGCATACGTCTGAAGGTCTACTGTCAGCATTAGCACCAATTTAGCATTGGGCAGCTGTACACATGGATGGTTATGATGTCTCTAACTGCTCTCAAATGACTGTGGCTTGCCTGGCACATAGATAGTGTTCACATATTGCTACTCTGTGTTTGGGTGCTGCTCATGGACCCATATCTTGGTTTAACACGAGGGGCCGTGGCAAAACTACCCGGAATGTTCACTGGCCCCTGGGGAGTGTACTTTGTACTATGGCGGTCCCATGTTTGTGCACAATGTCACTTCATATACCCCAGCATTGACGACTTGCCCAGATACGCCCCTGCCTGTCCATGGGACAGAACATTTCTGCACATAGGGCAGGTGGAAAGATGCTGTGCTTGACTCTTTACAAATAAATTCCACACCATAGATATGCACTGTAGATTTGCAGTATGACAGACATTGGCGGTGTGGAGGGTTTTGACCCATGTGGAATCATTAGACGGGGTAAATGTGGGGATTAAGCTGTCGCTGCCCATCATTTTACCCCAGAACAAAAATAAATCATTGGAGTGGGTAAAGATGGGGATGCGCTGTCGCCCCCCCTCATTTCATCCCAGAATCCAGGAGAGCTGCGCAGTTGTGCGCACACCAAAATGGTTACCTAACTTGCCACCCACCAGTGTAAAGAAAGGTCTTTGTTAACAAAATCCACTGTTACTGATGTCAAAAAGTTGCTGAAATCGTGACTCATTGGACCACTTTAAAGATTCAACCCTTTTGTGGGGTTCCACATAACCATTTTACTGTAAGGAGCCCCATCAAAACAATGTTAAGCAAGGATTTACTACCATGTAAGAACCATTCCTGTTTAGAATGCATTAATCCAAGAAAATCCCAAAATTGCATGCAGTACCAACAAAATCCTCAAGGGGGCGCTAGCGGTCTAAACTCTGACAGGAGAACTGAGTGCAGTTGCTGACAAAGGGATTTGACTCAGCTGACTTCAAAGGCTGCATTTTAATCAAAAATTAGCCACATGCTGTTCCCAGAGGCCTGAAGCCTGGGAAACCCTCTCACCTCCAGAGCTTCACACCAGGAGTTAGAATCTCACATGACCTCTTGATTGATAGAAGGCAGACTGGCTGGGAGCTTCCCAGAGACCACACAATGGCCCCTTTCCTCTGAAAGGAATATGTTGATTTTGACTGTTTAATGTCAACAAAGCCCTGCCTGCCCAGAGGACTGACCCACCCAAGTCTTGGAGGCGGACTCCAACACTCTGAGAACTGAATTGAAAGAAAAATATATATTTTACAAAAACACTGATAACTCTTTGTAATCAAATGACAGAAATGTATAACTTTGAGAGCCTTAATTTAAAAAATGTACCTTCAATTCAAGCCCAAACTCCAATTTGTGTGATGTTCTGGGGGCAAACTAGCAGTTAAGAGGATATTACTCAAAATGTGTGCATGTGAAAAATCTGACACTTCATCAACTAATGTCCATACTCCTTGCGCACATGTGTGTAAATTTGGGTTAATGTCCGATATTGCAAACCAGTTAAAAAGTGCAAAATATTGCCATTTCTGAATGCAAGCTCTCAGGAAGAGCAGAGTTGGAACAGGGAATACCTCCTGTGATATGTGATGGGTGCATGTAATTTCAAACCACTGTGTAGCTATGAAATATGTATTTGGTTCAAATCTAGATTTGTGTGCAAGTTGACAGGAGGAGTGGACTTTCTGCAGGCTGTAAAATGACATCACGCTGACACACACTTCCTTCCCCAATCAGGGGAGAAATGAAAGCTTGGCCAATGATAAGTGGAGAGGGGCTGGCTAGTGATGCTGCTCACACACACCCATTTTCAAAACACATAAAAGCAGACTGACAGGACAGATAGGGACCTTCAAATCCATTTGCAGCTGGAAGCTCTGCCGGGAAAATCCATACTTTACCTCCATCAACTTCAGAGACCCAGACCAGACCAGCAGAGTAGAGCTGACCTGTTAGCAGAACCAGAGAGAGCATAACCGGAGTGCAGTCCAAAACCTGACCAGATCCGTGGCAAGGCATATTTCTAAATATATTGTGAGTACATAGCAGAACTGTGCAGAACCAATCTCTTAGTTAAGATAATATAATTCAAGCTATTTTAATCTAAGTAGAATTGCCTCCTAACTGTCAACTGTCATTTGCAAAGCTGTCACCTGTCATTTTCTAGTTGCAAGCTGCACTTGTCTTTTTGAACTTTAAAATTTCAAATCTGAAAAACGACCTTTATTTAATCGCTCATATCTCCGTGACCGTTTGTGCTAGAGACTTGCAGTAACTTTCATCTGGAAGCTGAGATCCTAGGCTTTCCTAGGACCCCAAAACGATATTGCTAGCCCTTGTAGTTCCTCTGTAATCGCACCAGACGCATTCGCGAATTTTGCCGCGATTTGCAAATTTCTTCACGTGTAAAAATCTGCTGCTGCTTGCCTTCCATTTGCCAGAAATTCGTTTAACCTGCTAATTATCCCTGAATCACTGCTAGAGTGAGCCTGAGCTAATATTAACTAGATACCACTCACCTGAACCTCTAGAGGGAATTAAAAGCATTTTAACATATTTCACTCCATTGCCAGCACATATCAAAGCATTTTGCCTGTGTTTTCAACTTCTGTAGTCTAAGTTGCTGGGTGAACTGAATTACATTTGAATTGCATTTCTGAGAATTGTGTGCCTTCCTTCCATTTCCTTGCATTGCATAAAAGGGGGGGGTGAATTGTCCAAGAAAGTGATTACATTGTCTTTTGCTGAAATCCTATCAAGTTATTTTCTGTACTGCATTTCATTCCACATTGCATCCATTTGAAACCATAAAAGTATTGTTGCTATCTTATCCATTACATGTCAACTCCTTAGTGATTATCAACAAGTGTGCTAGTGCCAGATTCTCCGTTGTTAATCTTTATCATACCAGATTAAGTGTGATATCCAATTATTAATTTATTATAAAGCGTGATATAATATATATTGTTTAAGTTATCAAATAAACCTTTAAGCTTGCAAAACAGAACTACTTCTTGGCTCAGTGGGGTCAGGGGGATTCCAAGGGAGGGGTGTTATATAGGGGTAGTCATCCAGAACGCATGAACTGGACATAAAGATATATCAATAAGGGTTTCCATTCAGTATCCCAGACTAGGCATTGACTTAGCTGTAGTGTTGAATTGAATCCTCTTACAAATTGGGGGCTCGTGCCGGACGTTTGGGTTAGATCTACCATTTGTGCAGATTAATACAGCGTGCCAGCTGACCAGATACACATATCCGGTCGGATCACCACGCTGTGTTACGCTGTAAAGCACTCCTCATAGGAACGCTCTTAGGAAAAGGTCTGTTTTGCAAAAATAAAATACAAACTTCTGTAAGTCAGGACAGAGACCAATCTCTAGAATGACGACCTTAGTAGACATGAAAATAGCCAGAGAGCACCTCTTACATAAACTATTTGTGAGAGGTGAATGGACTGAACAGGGCCAGGATGCCTGGTTGCAGGCCATCACGCGACAGGTCACTGAAACAGGGTCAGACCTATGGAGAGATCAGGGTCCCCTACATGTGGCCCTGAGTGAACTATACATGGCTCCTAAAGCTAAGGATGAACAAGACAAGATGGTTAGGATAGCGGCATACCTGTACCTATATATGGGAGACATGCAGGATAAATGCACTGAAAGCCAAGATCTGGCAAATAGGCAACAGATGGCAGTAGAGAAGGCCCGATCTGATCTGGCCTCTTCTGAGCAGAGGCTGCAGAGGAGCCAGGAGTCAGAAAATGATAGTAGGCAATATATCATTAAAATAAAAGAGGATATGGGCATCCTACAACAGGAAAAGACAGACCAGGATACCAGATTTCTGGCCCTGCAGAAGGAGCACCAAGACAGTTTGGACTCCTTACTGCAGAACCAGAAAAAGTTGGAGCAACAGATCAATTTCAACAGGGCATGCGCGGAGCAGGTAGTCACCCTGCAAAGCCAGCTAGATAGAGAGAAAGAGTAGAGCAATAAACTGAGTCTGAAAGACCTGGATACCCAGGCAGAGTTTGATGAGGAGCGCCAAAAAGCTGGTGCCTTTCAACGACAGAGGGACGACCTGGCAGCACAGATGCAGGCTCTCAGTCAGGAAAGAGACACTTTAGGCCAGGAAGTCTGCCACTTAAAAAAGGAAATTGAAGAAAATCACCTGGCCCTCCAGGGGCTGGGTGACCTCCAAAAAGAAAACCAGAACTTGGTAGAGCACACCAGAAGGGTGGAAGATGCTCTGGCAAGAAAGGAGCAGGCCAGTAGGGTTGGGACTCAGGAGGTAAACCTCCTGCAGCAAAGACTGGCCCAGTTCTCCAGGACCAACCAGGAAGCACAGAGGGAAAATGAGGCCCTCTGTCAACACAATGATAGGCTCCAACAACAGGTAGCGATGCAGGAGAGACTGATAGAGTCTAGTAAGGCCTTAACTGAGGAACTGAAGGCACAAATGCAGGCTCTTGCATTGCAACAGGGAGCAGGGGCGGATAGAGATGAGGTTCGCTGGGAAAGGGAAGCTCCGGAGCATAACCTCAGGAGCCCTAGTACCAGAGGCCCTCATACCTCTCAGTCCCTGGACTCTGCCACCCCCATGTTCCCTGGCGCACATGAGCACCGGGCCACAGGGATGGCAGACTACTATCCAGACAAAAGTATGGGGCTCATAGGCCAGTACCAACCAGGTATGGAGGGGCGGGCATCCGGGTATGGGCACCCAAGTACAGTACAGTTCAGTGGGGAACCCCAGGAGAGTAGGCCCCTTAAGGGCATCCTGAAAACCTCTGCCCAGTTAGGTCAGTGGGGGGGGGGGGTACCCAGCAAATCCTGGCAGCAAGGAGGGATCTGAGGACTCCTCTGAGCACCACAGGAAACAGGAGACCAGGTCCCCACATTCTGCCAGCCATTCCCAGGCTCGCAGAATCCGGGAAAACCTGGAAGAACAGACAGGAACCTCTGGGAGCAGTGCCTCTGAGTCAGAGGATGAATGGACAAGGGTTACCCGAACCAAAAAGGCCAATAAGGCAAAAAGGGCCTTGCTTAAGGACCCCTTAAAGCAGATTAAGGCGATCAGGAGCGTCATCACGCCTTACCATAAGAACGCTAAGTATTCTGTTTGGGAACACTTGGAGCTCTATGAGCAAATGATGGAGACTTTTCATTTGAAGGACAGCCAAAGCTGTATCCAATATGTAAAGTGGACATTCTCCCCAGAGTACTCCAGTTTCTTTGCAGGGCTGGAGGACCAAAATCATTCCAGGTGGTCCACCTATAGGGCGGCCATATTAAAACATTTTTCTGTTCACAGAAATCCCCAAGAGGCTCGCAAGGCAGCCTACAATTTACAATGTGGGGAGGATCAGGCCCCACAAGAATTTGTGCAGGAGTTAAAACGTGCCTTTGCGCAGACCACCAGAAGGGTGCGCACGGATAGCAGAGAATTTATTAATACATTTTTCCATGCCTTGCCCAAATATATAATGACCCAGCTCGTGAGGGATTTTCACGAGAAAAGATCTTTAGACTGGGTCATTGAACAGGCTACCCGGATCTATGAGGTGCAGAAGCCCATAGAAAATAAAAGCAATACCCAGAAAAATCCCAAAACCAACAGCACCCCTGCTGCTGCCAAGGTGGCAGAGGTAAAGGTCACCCCCGTTTTAGAGTTGGAGATGGGGGGGCCTAAAAACCTACCTGCACCTAATAATGCTAGGCCCAGAAGGTCCTCGGGCCAGTCACAGACAGGGAGCCAGGGAGGCAGCCCCACAAATGGGGTCCCTCGCTCTCCTGATTATGTAAGCCCCCGTTACAAGGGAAACAGACCCATCCTGGGTTATGTGTGGACTCCTCCAGCCCAAGGGGGGAGATCCAGCCAAGAACCTAACCCAGGGAACTTTCCTCCTAACTTCCCACCGGAGGGCAGAAATTCTCCGAATCCTGGGCAGAACATTTTCCCCAGGTATCCACCCAATTTCCAGCCCCAAAATCCTCCACCCTTCTTTCCCCAATTCCCTGAGCCCAGACAACCTAATCCGGGAGAGGGGAGGCCAAGGGTGGAGGGGTACCCAAATCTTCCCAACCAGGGGTACTACCAAAGAAGGGATAGCTACCCTTCCCGGGATCATCCCAGGGGAGAAAACAGGGCCCCGTATCAGCCTGAGCGGGTTTCCCAGTTAGAGCGCCAGGTTAAAAACATGGCGCAGGATCTGGGTCACATACTGAGGGCTAAGCAGAACCCTCATATCGGCATGCCGGCGCAGAACGCACCCAACTCTGGACCTGGTGCTCCAGAACAATGACGGGGGCAGCACCCCGATAACTCACCGGTTCCCAGGGAGGAGGCACAAGGGGAAGGGGGGTGTAAAGCCTTGGAGGAAGCTTCCTTCCTCACTTGTAAACAGCCCCTGGAAACCCAGGAACCGGAAACAAAATCTCTTGCCCCTGAAAGTCTGCCTCCTAAGGAGCAGAGGGGGGGTAGGAGAAACAAAAGACCCAAACAGACTCAGTTTGAGGAGGAGGTACAGATCTTCCAATTTGAGGGAGAGGGATCCTCAGAGGATCCTGGGAAAAGGATCTTCTCCTTCAGAGAGGGGGGAACTCCTCCCAAAGAAAAATGGGTCCCTAGGGATGCAAATCCAGACTGGGGAGATGTGGAGACTGAGCTACCGCCGCCCACCATCTCATCCCAGAACCAATAGCAAGAAAATCCCCTGGTTCAAACCCATCCTGGTGACTGCCTCCAAAAAGGGGAGGCGGCCCGGAACCGGAGCCAGGGGAACCCACAATGGCTCTGATCTCCAGTTGCCAACTTTTTCTTTCAGATTCCCAAGGCTCTCCACAGAATTCTGCCCAAATCTCTTCGCTAGCGATGTCCAAAACCAGAAAGTTAGCCCACCAGTTGTCCAAAAATGTGCATTATCTGTGCCCCCTTGAGGAGAAGGAGGGAAGAAACTATGCCCCGGTACAAGTACAGGGGCAGGGTACAATTTCAGCGCTGGTGGACACGGGATCTCAAGCTACCCTTCTGTCCAGAAGGGCCTTTGACGAACTGAATGCAGGAAGGGGAGAGAATTACCAAATTCCTCTCACCTCTCTTCCTGGACAACTGCAGAACTTTGACGGGAAGGAAATTCCCGTTGAGGGGACTGCAGACTTGGACATTAAGATCGGGCGACACAAGTTGAAACACCCAGTCATAGTTGTGTCTCCAGAGGGCACCCCTTGTTTACTAGGGAATGACCTCCTGAGAAGGTTGTCACCCCTAATAGATTGCGCCAACAAGGTCCTCTGGACCCAGACTAGCCGACCAATAAAATTAAAACAGAGTGTCAACCATGTTAGTTTAAACGGCACCTGCCACATGGTTGAACAAAAATCTGACCAAGTAGAATTTCACTTCCAGAATAGCCAAATTCCAGACGTGACAGTAATAGCAGTAGGACAACAGACTGGTGATGGAGGGTCCTCTCTATTTCTGAAAATCAACCTTCCTTCCAGTCTAAAGTGGTACTCCACGCTGGAAGGAAACACTCTGAGATTCTATACCAATCCACAATCAGAAACTCCCACTCCTATAGTCCAGAAAGATGTGAAATCAGCTCAGAGCCTGGCTGATATTCAGCAAATTGGAGAGCAGTTGTTCATCCCTGTTCAGTTAAATGATGGGAAGGACTCTGTTCTCGCTCGAGTGTGTGTGAGCAACGGTAAGAGCTTCATCAGCGAAGCCATGTTCCGCCAACTCCCAAAAGATCCAGCCATTCCCACATTCAAACTGATAGACAAATGGGAAATGGACCTGGAAGCACCTAATTCCAAACATCTCCTGCCAAGCAGGTGTATGCTCAAAATCTCCATTGGCAACAAGAGCATAGTCCATAATTGTTGGGTCGTGCGAGACGTCCCTGCCGCCTTTTACTTAGGCAGTGACATTCTCAATCGCTTTGCCATTAGTTTGGACCTAATAAACTTCAAAGCTTGGTCCCGATTAGAGGATAATCCCATGGGCTTTGATGATCCAGAAAAAGCATTTAGGTCCGCTCAATTGCTACCTTATGCAGTTGAAATTCAGGTTAAAGAGGAAGTCACCATCCCAGAAAGGACCCGACAATTCTCCCTGGAAGTGAAAGTTAAAAGGGGACAAGAGTTGAAAAACCCTGATGCTTACATACATCTAAATGCTTCTCTCCAACAGCAAGGGTTGGGGGTAAACCCAACTCCATTAGTCAACATAGAACATGACACCATTCCAATAGAGGTGGATAACAGCGACTTAAAGAGTATTACTCTAGCCGCAGGCACCATTATTGGAATGGCGGTTGATGACCGACATTTTTCCATAGATTTAGGTAATGAACTGTTAGGGCCAATCCCCAAGGACTGCTTTGACAGTGACAGTGATGACAATACAACACCAGACAGGATTTTTACCCGGCATGGGGGGAACTTCCTGGTGTACACTTCCTGCCCCTATGGTAAGGAAGATGTGACTTGTGACTTCAGGAGGGATGAGGTGATTTTCCAGGTCCATGAGGGCTGCCTTTCCCACCTGAAGCCTCCAGTCCAAATCAGCACTCTGACAAGGGACTTCTCCACCCAGCTGGAGGAGGCCGCGGAGATAGCCCAACCAGAAGTCTTTCCAGGCTTCAGGCAGATGGTGGAAGAGAGGGTCAACCTAGCTGATGCCTGTGTGACTCTGGAACAAAAGCAAAAGTTGAAACAAGTTTTCTTGGATTTCCAAGATCTCTTTGCGGTAGACTCATATGACTGTGGTCGCACCGACATCCACACAACAACAATCCCCACGGACCCTGGCATGACTCCTGTGTTTGTGAAGCAATATCGCTTGCCTCTCGCATCAATGGAGTTCCTTACTGAAATAATTAAGAACCTTGAGTCCCGGGGAATAATCCGTCCAGTCCACAGCACCTTCAATAATCCGGGGAATCTGGGAATATTGAAGCCAAACGGCCAGTGGAGACTCTGCGCCGACCTCAGGGAGCTCAACAAACGGGTCCATACTTCCCGATGGCCTCTGCCCTACATTGACCAAGGGCTGGCCCAGATCCAGGGGTCACAGGTATTCACTGCAATAGACCTGACCAATGGATACTGGACCGTGCCTGTCAGTAGGGAGGACCAATACAAGCTGGCTTTTACCTTTGGGGGCCAGCAATACACATGGACCCGGACTCCCTTCGGATACCTCAACTCCGGTAATGAGTTCAATATTTTCCTACATAAGGCCATGCCCGACCTGGGTGCGAGGGGTAACCTGGCTTATGTAGATGATGTCCTCATCAAAAGTTCATCTGTGGAGGAACACATAGCGGAGATCCGTTATGTTCTGACCCAGTTGAGGGCCGCTGGAGCAAAACTTTCCTTTCAGAAAGCACAGTGGTGTAGAACCCGTGTTAATTTCTTGGGGCATGAGATTACTCCTCAGGGTCTCTGTCCCCAGGAAAAGAAAGTGGAAGCACTTCAGAAACTGAAAGACCCCACAACTCTGCGGGAACTAAGGAGCCTCCTTGGACTGACTAATTACAGCAGAAAGTTCATTGAGGGCTACGCAGAGATCACCAGACCCCTGATTCATCTCCTGAAGGGGGGGGTCAAGTGGGAATGGGGTCCAGAACAAGCCGAGGCAGTAAGACAACTCAAAAGAAGCCTCTCACAAGCGCCTTGCCTAGCTTACCCTGTCAGAAACAAGGAGTTCTTCCTGGAGACGGGGTTCTCTAATACGTGCTTGACGGCAGTATTATACCAAAAGCATGACAAGGTCAATAACGTAATCTCCTATGCGAGCAAAACTTTATCCTCTGTGGAGGAAAAATTCAACGATTGTGAGAAGGCACTCCTGGCAACGGTGTGGGCATTGAAGAATTACCGCCCGTTTATCCAGGGGGAACACATCATTGTGGAGACTCCACACCAGCCTCTGCAATATCTGCAAAGTGACAGAATCCGGGCCGGAAATGTGAGTAATTCCCGAATTACTTCCTGGATTCTGTCAATGCAAGGCTTTCCTGTGGAGGTCAGATATGGCCAAAACAAGAAGAGTCCCCTCGCGCAAGGTCTGGCTGACTTGCATGATTGTGCCAGAGAAAACTGTCTCGAGGACGAAAGTCTAAAAATAAAGGACAACATGGAGGCATACCTTAATTCTCCCCACAAAGTCTTTGAAGAGGACAAGTGTGAGGAAATGCCCACTGTCTATGTGGATGGATGCTCTTACCATGTTGACAACAACGGGGAGAAAGAACTGGTGGCTCGCGTAGGGAATGCATGGGTGAATGAGTTCCCAGAACCCTCCGCTGGGTATAAAATTGGTCCCCGAAGTAGTCAGGTGGCAGAATTGATGGCTGTGCATCAGGCCATCCTCACTGCTGTCCAGCATCAACTCCACGAACTGGTCATAATCACAGATTCGGATTATGTACGGAACGGGTTCGTGGAGCACCTGGTTAATTGGAAAACCAGAGGCATGTTATGTGCTAACAACAAACCCTTGAAACATGGGAAGTTGATCCAAAACATTGATGATCTGGTCACTTCGAAGGGAATGACCATCTATTGGAAAAAGATCAAGGGTCATTCCAAAGTAGAGGGACCAGACAAAACTGGAAATGACTTAGCTGATCAGCTGGCCAAAACCGGGGCCATCCAAGGGGATCTAATTGAGATTGAGTCCCTGTTGGGGGAAATCCAGGTCACTGCTATCACTAGGTCCCAGACAAATGTTCACAATGATCTTTCAATTGCACAATGGAGCAAGGAGACCCCTGATGCGGATTTGATTACCGCTCAGAAGGGGGATCCAATAATTGGTAAATTTTACCAACACCTTGAGGACCCTGAGAACTTTCCCCTGACGGATACCGATTACACTGGGAAAGAGGACCTAAGAGTGTTGATGAAATGTCCAAAAATGTTCCGAATCCAAGACGGTTTGTTGGTAAGGAAATCCAAAGCTGGACACGATCAGTGGGTGGTTCCTACCTCATTCCGAAGCCTGATGTTAAGTCACGCCCATGATGCGGCCACTGCCGGTCACAGGGGGTTTCACACAACATTGGAAATCTTAAGAGAGGTTGCATACTGGCCACACATGGGGCAGGACCTCGACCAATACTTGAAGGGGTGCCTTGTGTGTGCACAATTTCAGCCATCATCCCTCACGCACCGTGCGCCTCTCCAAAAGAGGGGGATGACACTGCCATGGTCAGATTTACAAATTGACTTTGTAGGCCCCGTGATTCGCTCTGCTAGGGGGAATAAGTACATGTTGACTGTGACATGCTTGTTTACCAAGTGGGTGGAATGTCTCCCAGCCCCAAATTGCAAGGCAGAAACAGCAGCTGCCCTGATGATTAACCATATCTTTTCCCGTTTTGGTCTACCTCAAAGGATTGAGTCAGACAGAGGTAGCCACTTCACCAGTGAAGTAATGACAAAGATGTGGGAGATACTGGGGGTCAAAAGGAAGTTGCATATTGCTTATAGACCAGCTTCTTCTGGGGCAGTAGAGAGATATAACCGGACAATTGTGAGCATATTAAAGAAGTTTGTGGCAGATTCTGGGCCAAGTTGGGATATCCGATTACCTCTGATCCTAATGGCCATCAGATCTACCCCTTCATCTGCAACCAAAATGTCACCATTTGAGTTGATGACTGGACGCAAGATGGTGCTTCCTCAGCATTTGCTCTACAGGACCCAAGAGCAGACACTGATAAATGCCTCCACTACTCATGAGTATGTGGAGAATTTAAGGAAACACCTCCAACATGCTTTTGCTTATGCTCAGAGGAATCTAGAAAGATCGGCTGATAGCATGAAGACCCACTATGACCTGAAGACTTCCAGGAAGGAATATCAGGTGGGGGACCGGGTCTATCTATACAACTTCCAAAGAAACCAGGCAAAACAGCGGAAATTTTTGCCTACGTGGAAGGGACCCTTTGAGATCATCGACAAAATCTCCCCTGTGGCCTATAAGGTCCGCATCCCCAAAGGCGGTTTGGCAGAGGGGAAAGACAAGTGGGTCCACATAAACCAGTTGAAATGTTGCCATCCCAGGCACACTCTGCAACAACTGGAGGAATCCTCTGGAATCCTAGCGGGTACTGTCTCAGACTAATTCAGTTCCAACCATAAAACATACCACATCTAGTCTCTAAAATATTGTGATTTGCATGAAACTGTCTCTTAGTTATACTGTTTTTTTTTTGTCAAAGTAAGAATGTAATGTTTCGTTATGATGAAATGCATATGCTGCCCCACTATCTCAACAGTGGTGGAAAGACGTCTATGAGTAGGTATTGCCGCTCTTCCTTTGTCGTCCTAGGAGAAAGAAAACCTGGAGACGGGCCAAGGAGGACGATCCGGAGACTGGGAGCAGAGACGCAACGGGCCCGGGGTACCACCCAATCTTCCCATCAGGACCGGCGAGGAGAACTGATCGATCTGACCGGATGGAGAGGAAGATGCTGAACTGTGCCATCTACAGAATTGGAAGAAGATAATGTGGACATACAAGCGCCAGGGTTCAAAACCTCCCTTGCAACCGACTCCCCCTCGACTCAAGTCAAAGCGCAGTCGGGCGGGGGGGTTTGTGGAGGGTTTTGACCCATGTGGAATCATTAGACGGGGTAAATGTGGGGATTAAGCTGTCGCTGCCCATCATTTTACCCCAGAACAAAAATAAATCATTGGAGTGGGTAAAGATGGGGATGCGCTGTCGCCGCCCATCATTTCATCCCAGAATCCAGGAGAGCTGCGCAGTTGTGCGCACACCAAAATGGTTACCTAACTTGCCACCCACCAGTGTAAAGAAAGGTCTTTGTTAACAAAATCCACTGTTACTGATGTCAAAAAGTTGCTGAAATCGTGACTCATTGGACCACTTTAAAGATTCAACCCTTTTGTGGGGTTCCACATAACCATTTTACTGTAAGGAGCCCCATCAAAACAATGTTAAGCAAGGATTTACTACCATGTAAGAACCATTCCTTTTTAGAATGCATTAATCCAAGAAAATCCCAAAATTGCATGCAGTACCAACAAAATCCTCAAGGGGGCGGTAGCGGTCTAAACTCTGACAGGAGAACTGAGTGCAGTTGCTGACAAAGGGATTTGACTCAGCTGACTTCAAAGGCTGCATTTTAATCAAAAATTAGCCACATGCTGTTCCCAGAGGCCTGAAGCCTGGGAAACCCTCTCACCTCCAGAGCTTCACACCAGGAGTTAGAATCTCACATGACCTCTTGATTGATAGAAGGCAGACTGGCTGGGAGCTTCCCAGAGACCACACAATGGCCCCTTTCCTCTGAAAGGAATATGTTGATTTTGACTGTTTAATGTCAACAAAGCCCTGCCTGCCCAGAGGACTGACCCAACCAAGTCTTGGAGGCGGACTCCAACACTCTGAGAACTGAATTGAAAGAAAAATATATATTTTACAAAAACACTGATAACTCTTTGTAATCAAATGACAGAAATGTATAACTTTGAGAGCCTTAATTTAAAAAATGTACCTTCAATTCAAGCCCAAACTCCAATTTGTGTGATGTTCTGGGGGCAAACTAGCAGTTAAGAGGATATTACTCAAAATGTGTGCATGTGAAAAATCTGACACTTCATCAACTAATGTCCATACTCCTTGCGCACATGTGTGTAAATTTGGGTTAATGTCCGATATTGCAAACCAGTTAAAAAGTGCAAAATATTGCCATTTCTGAATGCAAGCTCTCAGGAAGAGCAGAGTTGGAACAGGGAATACCTCCTGTGATATGTGATGGGTGCATGTAATTTCAAACCACTGTGTAGCTATGAAATATGTATTTGGTTCAAATCTAGATTTGTGTGCAAGTTGACAGGAGGAGTGGACTTTCTGCAGGCTGTAAAATGACATCACGCTGACACACACTTCCTTCCCCAATCAGGGGAGAAATGAAAGCTTGGCCAATGATAAGTGGAGAGGGGCTGGCTAGTGATGCTGCTCACACACACCCATTTTCAAAACACATAAAAGCAGACTGACAGGACAGATAGGGACCTTCAAATCCATTTGCAGCTGGAAGCTCTGCCGGGAAAATCCATACTTTACCTCCATCAACTTCAGAGACCCAGACCAGACCAGCAGAGTAGAGCTGACCTGTTAGCAGAACCAGAGAGAGCATAACCGGAGTGCAGTCCAAAACCTGACCAGATCCGTGGCAAGGCATATTTCTAAATATATTGTGAGTACATAGCAGAACTGTGCAGAACCAATCTCTTAGTTAAGATAATATAATTCAAGCTATTTTAATCTAAGTAGAATTGCCTCCTAACTGTCAACTGTCATTTGCAAAGCTGTCACCTGTCATTTTCTAGTTGCAAGCTGCACTTGTCTTTTTGAACTTTAAAATTTCAAATCTGAAAAACGACCTTTATTTAATCGCTCATATCTCCGTGACCGTTTGTGCTAGAGACTTGCAGTAACTTTCATCTGGAAGCTGAGATCCTAGGCTTTCCTAGGACCCCAAAACGATATTGCTAGCCCTTGTAGTTCCTCTGTAATCGCACCAGACGCATTCGCGAATTTTGCCGCGATTTGCAAATTTCTTCACGTGTAAAAATCTGCTGCTGCTTGCCTTCCATTTGCCAGAAATTCGTTTAACCTGCTAATTATCCCTGAATCACTGCTAGAGTGAGCCTGAGCTAATATTAACTAGATACCACTCACCTGAACCTCTAGAGGGAATTAAAAGCATTTTAACATATTTCACTCCATTGCCAGCACATATCAAAGCATTTTGCCTGTGT
Source organism: Ambystoma mexicanum (assembly GCF_040938575.1). NCBI lineage: Eukaryota > Metazoa > Chordata > Amphibia > Caudata > Ambystomatidae > Ambystoma > Ambystoma mexicanum. The sequence goes on from NC_090927.1 coordinate 176,384,306, forward strand.
TTTCAACTTCTGTAGTCTAAGTTGCTGGGTGAACTGAATTACATTTGAATTGCATTTCTGAGAATTGTGTGCCTTCCTTCCATTTCCTTGCATTGCATAAAAGGGGGGGGTGAATTGTCCAAGAAAGTGATTACATTGTCTTTTGCTGAAATCCTATCAAGTTATTTTCTGTACTGCATTTCATTCCACATTGCATCCATTTGAAACCATAAAAGTATTGTTGCTATCTTATCCATTACATGTCAACTCCTTAGTGATTATCAACAAGTGTGCTAGTGCCAGATTCTCCGTTGTTAATCTTTATCATACCAGATTAAGTGTGATATCCAATTATTAATTTATTATAAAGCGTGATATAATATATATTGTTTAAGTTATCAAATAAACCTTTAAGCTTGCAAAACAGAACTACTTCTTGGCTCAGTGGGGTCAGGGGGATTCCAAGGGAGGGGTGTTATATAGGGGTAGTCATCCAGAACGCATGAACTGGACATAAAGATATATCAATAAGGGTTTCCATTCAGTATCCCAGACTAGGCATTGACTTAGCTGTAGTGTTGAATTGAATCCTCTTACAGCGGAGGACCGAGGCAGAAGAAGAGGGATATGGCACTCCTCAAGGAACACAGGTACAATAGGTGGTACTGGATGCTGTGATGGTCTGGTAGGTGCTGCCATTGACTGACATACAACATTGATACCCTCCAGGATCTCTGAGTTGTGGCACAGATAGTGCAGACAAGCGTAGTGCTTTGTGGTGGCTTTTCTACACTCTTAGTCCATGCAGTGCTGTGGAGGTAGCAGGTGTTAGTTCAAGCTGTATTAGTTTGTCCAACCTTGTTTCCGGTCCAATGCTCTGGTTGATTCAATATCAGTGCTTGCAGTCCAAGGCAGTCCAAGGCAGAGACAACGTTGGACAGACTAGTCTAGTTGCCACCTCTACAGCCAAAGTTTGAAAATGTGCAGTACTTGTAGTAGTGGTGAATGTGCAACTAATGTTCATTGACCAACATTTACTACTTTACTAACCAATATATGTGCACCTCAGCAAATGCTACAGTTTCGGCGGTGAACCGTGAAACATTTCTGTGATGCTTGACCTTTAGCTCTGATGTCATCTCAATTGGTGGTGTTTTTGCCTCAAACACTACATACATTGGTAGTGCTTTGTACAAAAGGAGGTTGTCCTGTGTGGCCACTGCATGTGATCACCACCACACCTGCTTCCAACCATTTTTCTAGCATGCCTGCATTTTTCTCCTCACCCAAAACTATTCAGCGGCATGTTTTTATTTTATTTGTGTCAGTGTGCCGGGTCAAACATGTTGGCCCAGTGCAAATTCCACCTCCAGCCTACTGCTCACAGTGTGATATAGCAGGTGGTGCAATGCATCACACAGCCAACCTACATGCCACCATGTCCAACTATTTGTCCGGTACCCCTTTATTTTATTATGATCCCCTAAAGTTGTGGCAAATAATGATATTCAACTACGTTTGTGTAATTGCATGTTCAATCAAGTAGACCCAGTGCAAAGTAAATTGTTGAGGTGCCGGGCAGAAAAAGTGCAATTTCTCACAAAATCCACAGCCACATGACTACATTGTTTACAGCAATCTGAATTTGCTTCTGTTGCCCGAAAAAGTGAAGCCAATACATTCAATAAAGCAGCCCCAGTGAATACATGCAGAGTAAATTAGTGTTTCGCCTGGCAGAGAATGTAAAACCTCTCAAAAATAAAACCCCTAAGGTTGGCCTGCCTTTCTATGAAATGAAAGCATGGAGGCAGAACTACAAAGTACTGTTTGCAAAAATAAAAAAATACATCTATATTCTATATATGGAGCAAGGAAACACTGATCAAAGTTTTGTATCAAAAAGAGAATATATTTATTCTATACACATCTAGTTCCAACACATAGATCACAGTTGATAAAGTAAGTTAAGTTTAGACAAGAAAAAGCATATACAACTCCCTATTTAATTATAGACAAGTTTGCGGTATAGTGAAAACTGAGAAAAACGGCACAGTGAAAACCAACTACAAATGGCACTCTACCAATTTAACGAAAGGGGGGGAAAGCACAAGTTAAACCGAAATATCTTCAGACACCCCCTAGCAACACTTCCCTGAAGTTTTGTGAACAAGTAATGCACAGTAACACTTTAGCCAAAAGATAAGAAAATGAAAACTGAGCAAAATGGCACTCCACAAGTTAAAACAGTAGGAAGGAAGAGGGGTTTAGAAGATTTAGGTGCATCAACACATTTCTCATTGAAATCCAATCTAGTGAGAGCAGATCTAACAAATCAGCCAGAGTCAATAGGCCTGAGCCAGAGTCAGTGGTACAGGACCAAGAGCTTAGGAGCACAGATGTTCTTGCAGCTGCAGTCAAGTATTTAGTAGAACATTATTGAAGATGTGGATGCGGTGGTGTAGATGCTGAAGATGTCTGTGGCTTCTCTCCCCTTCGGTTCCGTAGTTCCAGTGGCGTTGTCTTGCTCTTCCAGTCCTCAGGACCCTGCTTTTATGCAGAAAGAGACCCATTCATACAGCCTAGCTGTCACTCACACAGTGGAGTGGTCTTCTTGGCGGGAGACCCTCCAGCCTATCAGGTTAGAGTGCAACCTGAGTTGCTGTGGCAACTCTGTCCAGGGGTTCTACTCCCCCTCCCAAACAACAGACCCACCCCAGACTCAGAGGCTCCGAAAGGAGGGCTTCTTGGCAGAAGCCTGCAAAAAGAGCGAACAAAGGATCCCTGACCTGGGTTAGGAAAATAGAGCAAGACTCGAGAAAGAAGTTATATTAATGTTCTGGCAAATAAAACCTACCGGAGTAAAGTTAATAATAAAATAAACCGGCGGTATGTTAGAGGCTGTCAATAAAAGTGGGAAATGGGAAAATCCCATAGGAAAATATTCGGGGTTGAATATAAAAGGTAGTAACCACTGCCACCAGCCAGAAACTTTGTAGAGGGGGTACTTTAAGGTACCCTCTCGAAAATGAACATAAGGGAAAAACTATTAACCCCTTTTAAGATGGGTTGTACTGGTTTAGTTCCTAGAGATTGACTAGTAAAGTCAATGGGGGCTTTAGATGCCCTGGGAGACAGTAGTCAGTCCCAGGGTATGGAGTCTATGATTGGGGGTCGCTACGACACCCCTGTGTCACTGCACGGAGGGTGCTGTGTAACACATGTGCATAAAGATGGTTCCTATGGGTGAGAGAAAAGATCCCATAGGCATTAAACACAAAAATAGCCTAGAACACACATAGCAAAGATGCCTAAGAGTGGGAAAAAGAGTCTTACTCTTAGCAGGTAAAAAGAAATAAACCCTTCAAATCCAGCAAAGCTGCTGGGGGGCTCTATAGGTAAGGGAAATTAGCCATAAGTGAGAATTCTCCCTAACATAGAGAAATCTCATCAGTGGTACATTTAGTTTATCCAGGCAATCTTCATTTCCTAGAATTGTTTTGCATCTCTGATATTCATGTGCTTGGGTCATGGACATTAAATAATTAGAGATGGCTATGTGTACCCTTGCACAATAACCTTTGTGGATCAAAGATGTTGTCTGGCAATTTGTGATGTGAGGGTTTCACAAAAGGTTTTTAAGATTGAGAATGCTCAGTGTGGTCCTGACATGACTGTACCACTGGATGTTGTTGACACCTGACTGCACAATTACATCAGTTAAGGCATCCCAATATTTTGATAGCTCCGGCAGAAACCAGAGCCACATTCAATAATATGTGGGTCTGCTTGCCAATGTATCTGCTATATGGGGTTGTGCTAATTCTATATAAATGGCTGTAGTCGAAGCCATAGGGATTTCTTCAAGAATGTGTACAGTGACCTGTAACCTATTGCCATTTGTGTAACCTCAGATTTCAGGGCCATACATCGCTGCAGCCTTGGTTTGCATATTATATAGTTCTAACAGGGTGGATACCACCCCCAACCCCACCAAAGGAGCTAGCTAATTTAAGGGCAACTTCAAGATCTTTCTAATGAAATTGCTGCCTTCTCCATCTGGAGAAACCAGGTGTCTTTCACTGAGAAGTGTATCCCCAAGTAGTCGAAGTCTCGACCTGCTCAATAGCTTGTCCCCTATTTTTACTCTTAAACTTGGCATCTTTTGGCGATTGCGGTAGCAGAAGACCTTGGCTTTGTTTTTTGTAGTGTTAATTGTAAGGCAACTCTCTATGCACCTGCCTTGAAAGAGTTCTATCAGTTTTCGTAATCCAGCTGGAGTTTTGGAAATTAGGATAGCATTGTCTGCAAAGAGCAGGAGGGGATTAAGATCAAACCCCAACTTTGGTGCATCAGTCTCCTCCTACTCCAAGTCAATGTTCAATTTATTAATATTTATGGAAAATAAGGAAGGGGCCAAGACACACCCTTGACAAACCCCACTGTTGATGTCAATTGGTGCAGTGATTTCATCCGCCATACTCCATCTGTTTTTCCTCGTAGTGTTTGTGTAGAACCTCACGATGGAACTTAACAGACCCTTTGGAATGCCTATGCTAACAAGATACGTCCATAGTTTGTTGCATGGTACTCCATCAAAAGCCGCCTTGAGGTCTATGAAGATGGTATATAGGTTAGTGTTCCTAAAGGTGTTATATTTTTGCTGAATTAATAAGAGTCTGAATGATTGATCAATTGTGCTTAAACCCAGCTGAAAGCCAGTTTATAAGTGACTAATTACCAATGATTCATTGGCCCAAGTTGTTAAACCATATTCACATAAATATCATCTGATTATGAATACTGTCCTAAACCATTTCGCATTGTGTATTAAAACCTGCAGTTAATTAGAATTGACTTCAAACACCATTTTGGAAAATATCCTCCAATTTGATTCTAACTTCTGCTCTGTGTTCAGTAATGATTAACCATGTTTTCAGCTGCCAGAGCAGAAACAACCTTTGAGTTATGTCAACACTAGGCTGGCCGAGCAGACTATTTGTCCTGTGCAAACAGACCTAGTAGTCAAAATGAACTCTCATTCAAAGTGTTATCTATGTCTACAAAACTCATCCTCCCTCAAACAGTGATATACAATGCATGTAAACTAATGCTGTGTGTTTTTGAAGGAATCCTTTGGACATTTCTTGAAACATGATTTACTCTAAAAAGCTAAAGATCCACACAGCTGACTACAACAAAGTTTGTCAGTGTGTTTAAGGAACCTTGGAGCCAAAGTGAACTTCGATTTAAAGTGTTGTCTGCATCAAATAGCCTCAGCCATATTCAAACATAAGAACTGAATGGTAGACAAACTAGAACTATGTACCTTAGCCATAAGCTATTGATTGTGTTTCTTGAAACTAGGATCAACCTAAGCTGGAGAACCAACAACACCATTAAATCTTCAAGGATGGGACAACATGTCAAAAGTACAAACCAATATTGTATATTTGTTATGTGAACTGGGCACAAACCCAAATTTGTAACCTATTAGTTTGGAGATGGGCTGGGCTATGACCAGGACTGTGTATAAATACTGCATGTTTTGTGATGACCAGTACTCACTCCCCTCACAGTGTTTTCTGGTACACATTGCAAGGTGTTGGGAACCATATAGCTATCTGCTTTGATATTTGAATCTGTACAGAATAAATTTATATTCATGACTTTGTGACTGGCGGATCCAATTTTTGGTGGTACTAAGCCTCGATATTCTTTCTTGATCTTACAAAGTGGCCACATGGGGCAGAAGGGTTTGTGCATCAAGCAATGAAACGGGCGTGTAATCGGCAGTGTTATCCCTCCCCTCTTCTTATGGAACGTGACTATTATAGCCTTGGTCCAGGAACTGGCTGCTCTGCCAAGTGCTATTAAAGCGCTAAAATGTGTGTGAAGGGTGGGTGCCCAGATGTCAATTTCATCCTTGAACAGATCTACTGGGACCAAATCTGGGCACAGCGCTTTCCCTCTCTTCTGTGCTGATATTGAGTCTCTGACTTCACTGATTGTAATATGTAGGTTAGCGGCACGCAGGGAAGGGCGCGTGTCAAGTATAGCAGATGGGGTTGCCTAGGTGTCCAATGTTCAAGTCCTCTTGTTCTGCCTTAGATGCATATGAACTGGCGAAGTGATTTACACAGGTGGCTTCGGGTATGCACCCAAGGATGGTGTTGGACTTTACATTAAATGTTAGTAAGGGCCGAATATAAATATTTATTAAAAATAGTGAAAGAGACGATCGCCAGGGAACTCCACAAGGGACAGGCTGAGATTTGAAACAATCAGCTCCAATTTCAACCTGTTGAGTTCGATTAGAGAGGAAAGAGACAAACCACTTTAGCGATTCGTCAGACAACATAGCAATCTTGGCTAGTCTGGAGATCAGAAAGTCGAAATCAGAGTTATCGAAGGCTGCCGATAAATCAAGTAGATCCATTGTGACTAGTTTGCAAACCACCCTTAAAAAGATAAATCAATGCACTAACAATAATTGTAAATAAAATGTAACATCCTGAATGAATTTTTCTAATTCTCTAGGCCGCATTCAGAGGCAGCCTTCATATATTGGACTTGTCACTCCTGTGAGGCTGTCTTTGTTCACAGAAATGTTATGATTCATAAAGTCAAATGTAATGGTTCAAATAAAGCAATTTCACATTTACACATTCTCCAGCTTTGTAAATCGAAATAAAACACATAAAACGAAAACATTAGTTTTGTCATTCAAAACCTGCTACAGAGCTAGGCAGTAAAATATGTAATTCCCACATGCCAGCCCACCGGATGGATTCCCTGCATGGTGGCACACTGAAAATCAATGCCCTTCTTTATGACTAAGAGAATGATGAAGCTCTGCCAGTAACCCTCACTGTGGAATCTATAAAGAGGGTTCTTGCTACTGTACCTGGATTAGTTGAAAATCCCTATTCTAGTGGCCCAGTAATAAAACAATACACATTGTCCATGAATCCCTGACCTGCCCACTAAGTATTGGGCAATTGTATATTCAGCTGTGCTTTTCCCTTTGGCCAGATATTTGCTTAGAAAGCTAAAGGAGTTGTAAACTGGTGTAAGTGCATTTATAAGTTGGATGTTATCTCCTTTGCATGACTTACTGCTTAGTTGTACTTTCACAATTTTATTTATATTATTAGTCAAAGACAAACTGTGCTGATGATCGGACCTCATCCTTCAGCTCTTTCTGTTTTGTTTATTTGCAGCGAAATATTCAGAGGGAATCAGAATGAATGAAAGAAAAACAAAATGTACGTATGTAGTGACACATGAAAAAGCACCAATTCTGATGAATACATGAATGGTTGAATACAACAATGCGTACATTAATTTTTATTTATTTATTTGTAACGCGCTGAAAGCTGGCACACATCAGGCTGCGACACTGACACAAAAGGACAAAAAAAGAAACAGGACAATATCACTGGGCAGTACAATGGGGCTTAACAAGGTTTTTAGATATTTTTTGAAAGTCCAGGGATTATGGTCTAGGATCATAGTTGCGGGGACAGAATTCCAGAATTTAGCCGCTTTAACCCATCTCCCGTTTGATCCTCGGACACGCAATCTTCATTTTGAATAAGAGCAGACCCTTCTCAACTCATCTTTTGCTGCTAGTCTTAATATTCTGACCCACATTGAGAAATTGAAACAGAGTCGACCTTCAGATGATAGATTTGAGTTCATTCATTTCCTTAACATGCCCTGCATGGATTCACTCCAAATTCTCACAAATTTCAAAGTTTAATTTCCAAAGACTGGACACAACTATGGCAGCCAAAAGTGTGCCTGCAAGCAATGGAACAGGGCTGCAGTGCAGATGCTCAGCAGAGAATGCACTCATGTCATAGATCATGTATGATGATCTTGAGAATATGAACAATATACCAATTTTGCGTTTTACATTTTAATGAGCTCTTCTTTGTGAATTTTTGTAAATTCAATATATACTTAAACACATGAATATGATAGCAATTTTGAGTAAGAGGTGGAGTGGGTATGTTTTATCAAATAATGTGTTTATTTATTTTCTTTTATACAGTGCTCGTCCCACCCAGAGTTTCTTGACACAGTTTACAAGTTTCAATGGGATGAGGTGAAACAGAAGTTACAATGTTTTCAGAACAGCATAGAAAGACCAGGATAGATAAAGGAAACATAAGGAGATATGGCTGGATTATGTGGGGGAAAGTATTGAGGAATTTGTGGAAGTTAGCGATAGAAGGGGAGGCATAGATGTTGGCTCGGAGGTTTTCCAGGATCTGGTTGCCATTGGGTGTAGTCCTGTTTTTGTTGGTAGTTTAGCTTGCAGTGTAGAATGAGTAGGACGTTTTGGTTGGTGTGTCTGGTGTTTTGTGTGTGTGATTGACTTACGTGTGGGTGTAGTTCTGAGGTTGATGGCTTTGCATAAGATGAAAGAGTCCATTGATAGTAGGTGTCTGTGATATGGTGAACCAGTCAAGCTGGGAGAGAGAAGGGGTGATGTGTTATTGAATTGGTAAGTATAGAATGGGTCTAACCGCTGCATTCTGTATGGCTGGAAGAGATGAAAGCGTGTTTTAGGAGAGTGCACTGAAGATAGCATTACTGTCGTACAGTTTATTGAGGATGAGTGCGTGTACTGTGATACAGAAGGGAAACAATGGCCCTCATTACAACCCAGGCGTTAAGGGGTTAACGGCGCCGTAAAAGGTGGCGGCGCCGTTAAACCCTTAACGCCTAATTACGAGGTCCCTTTGCGGGTTGGAGACTTTAACGCCTGCTTTTTGCAGGCGTTAAAAACCAACCCGCAAAGGGACCTTGGTGCTAAGTACGGTGCCGCAATTTGCAGCACCGTACTTAGTGCCTTCCCCATTTCCATTGAGCCCTATGGGGCAAAAATGTGAATGGGGAAGGGCCATGGCAGCATGGGGAATTACCACCCCGCAAACCTCGGAATGGGGCGGTAATTCCCCATTCCGCCATGGCGGAGTCGGTAAGTTACCGGCATGGACCATGGTGCTATTAGCACCATGGTCCAACGCCAGGGTCGTAATGAGGGCCGATGTGTCTTATTTTCACTGGCGGCTTGTGAATGTTTTAATTGGGGGGCGTAGACGTTTCCGATCAATTCTTGAGCAAGAGTAGGGTGCGAATCCTCTGCAAACAGGGGAGTTCTCGAAGAAGGTGTTCCTTCCCTGGAAATATTTTAAAATAATGGTCCTTAACAGAACACAGGAGCATTTTCATGATGCCTTTGCCCACAATATATGTCATTATTTGTACAGTGTACGGCTGTGCAGTATAATGCAGAATAATGCCATTGTAGGATAACATGCTCATGCTGGCTGTGCCAATATATGCCAGTATCCCTTAATGTTACAGATGACATACAATTAATAGCTATAGGTATTGTCCCTACTTTTTTGTAATCTACAAGCTATTTAATCCCACAAAAGCTGTTTGGCGTGCAGTGAAAAACAATGTGGTGTGCAAAGATTTACCTGTGGTGGGTTTGGGGGGGCTTGCTGGCACAACATCTTAAAAAATGTGTGCCCAGATTTTATAGGTGAAAATAAATAGTTTGTAGGCATTTCACCCTAGATGAAGCTGGATTTTTTCTCTCACACCCCTCTCAGACATTGGTCACTCGATTAAATGAAAATGGAACTACCTTGCACAAGCAATCAATCCTACAGCTATTTTGTTTTCCAGTTGTAAAAGCAGAATGCCATAACCAAAGAGAAGATCCCGAAAGATACTGCAAAATGTTCAGAAAAGCATATTCAAATTCTATGACGGGCACATGTCAGGCAAGAGATGCAGCAACATTTTGAGCACACGGGACAGACCAATAAATGGAGAAATGTCATTCAATTCAGAGCTCATTTTGATGTTTGATTTTTATTGTCAACGAACGACAGCACTGTGTTTTTCTGACCATATACATAGTTACCTTTTGTGCAAATGGGAGCCCAACAATCATATCTGCTCACTTTTCCATGCCTGCACATAATACAAGTGGGTGAGCAACCTGGAAACCTCCATCAGCACAAGCCTTAATAACAAGGCAGCCATTTTGCTTTTCACGGAAGTTAAAATGGCACAGGTTTTCTGAAGCGGAAAGCAGGCATCATAGGTCATATAAGATGCCTAAGCATCGATTGATGAGTGGGTGGCGTCCTTGCACACGGACTACAAATAGAGCACTTTTTTGCCAGTAATGCAGCCGTTTTTGGTTTTGGCTATTAGGTGGCGCTCACAATAATAATTTTGGGTGATTGCTCAGAATAATACGTATGGGCCTGTATACACCCACCTATTCTTAATAAAATATCCGAAACCACTTCCTTTAATTAAGTTTCAACAATGTAACTGTTCATGATTGTTATCGAGTATGTTGTTGATGGTCTGTCTAAACTTGTCAGAGGCCTTCCTGGGCCCCTCCACGTTATTACTCCACGTTCAAGCTCTTTTGAGGAAAGTATTAGTGGGGCCAGTCAGTTTAAATGCCAGGGGCCCCTGGTGAAGCTTTGTGAGACTGAGAGCTGTGGAGTGGAAACGTGTGCAGATTCCCAAAACACTTTTTGAAAATCACAGAGGCTGCAGTTGGGTGAAAGCTCACGCACCCATTACATTTATTTATGTAATTTTTTGATTTTTTTATTTTGTTATTTGTTAATCGCACCTAACCCGGAGGCATCTAGGCACTACATGTCAACGGAAAAGCGCAACACCACTACTGTGTTCCCCTCTACGTGAACATTGTTATTATTGCCAAAATTAAGATAATGGGCCTCATTCCTAGGTGGGCGGTAAGGGATAACGGGCACCGGTAAGGAGACCTGTGCCGGGGATTACACGTTCACGTTCTTTACGGGACCCGTTAAGGGACCTTGGAGCTAATAACGGGCCCGTAATAAGCGGGCCCGTTATTAGCGTCTTCCCCCTTCCCATTGAGCCCTATGGGGGCTCAAATGGGAATGGGGAATGGCAACTTACCGGTCCGCCTAGGGCGGAATGTCCCAGTAAGTCCCCTCTCCACCAGACCGGACTCGGACATGATTTTGGTACTAGCACCATTGCTACCTCGAAAGTCGTAATGAGGCCCAGTGCTTGCAAGGTATGATTGTGATATTTCTAGTTCTTGGTTGCACAGATATACTGATGAAAATTCACCATCATGATATCCATACAGGGTGAAAGCTGTGGTGCTGTGCAACTGAGCATTGCACTTGAACCAGGTATTTACAACCGCCTGTATATTATATTTATAATTGGTAGTTTATACCATGCTTAATACCCAGAGGTTTCTAAGCGCGTACCCAGGGACCGAACCTGTGTTGCTCCGCATCCTCTTGCTTCCAAGAGGAGCGCATTTCCCCTGAGCTATCCTCCCAAGACATTTTAACAGGGAGACAGTGTGCCCATCAATGTAGAAATGACACAATGTGGAGTGCACATGAGAGTTGATAAATTTCCATCTCAGAGGATTTATATTAATGATTTATGCTTTATATGACAAATGCCTTGGATGCACTTGTACCAGGCTCGGACTGGGGCATACAATTGTCTCGGGCACAACCGAAAAAGTGGCCCACAGTTGCAAATGGGAATTCATTCCTTTTGTGACGCTGTTTGAATAGTACCAAAGAGGGAGGTTTTTGATCAAATGTGATGCAAATTGTACATTTGAAAGAATATTTATTCAGCAACAGTGGTCAAAACTATTAGCCGCATAGTGAAGTAACTCATCAAACTGGCCCACTTTGACCCAAAAAACTGGCCTACACAAGCATTTTGCGTTTTTGTCTCGGACATGGATATATTGCCCTATAAGCCAGTCCGAGCCTGACTTGTACCCATCTGAATATATGTAAGAGCTATGTTGTACGGCACACAAATTTCTTAGTCGTTCAAGGTTTACTAGTTTCTATCTTCTGAGATTCTCAGCAAGAAAAATTATCCTTCAACAAGTTGCATACGTTATGCTATTTTAAAAAGCTTTGACACTGCACCCATTCATACTGTGGTAGATGGAAATGAGAGCCACAAACCAATGGGAAGATAAAGGGGTGTTGAAGGGCAGGGTGTTTGATTGTGGGAGCATCGGTGCATGTGTAGCCTTTGTTAGTGGATCAAATGAATCTTGATCTGAAAGAACCCGCCAGTGATGCTGAGCGATGTTCTGTGTGTGCAGTTTCTAGTAGAGTGATGTTGTGTTACCAACACTGGTCAGTGCATGATTGTGTGATGGATGCAAGTTCTGATGAAGCTTCCCCTTGAAGTTTTGAAACTACTACACCTGGACGTTTTTAAACCGCCTTCTTGATGCACCCAGTGGATAACCTAGGGGTGCTAGGCCACCTGGCAAAGGGGCCATAACATGTGAGGTGGCTGTGTAAAGGCGGATGCAGGTGATGCAACAAGCATTGGCAATAGCAACAGTTGTGTGTAGGCATGTGATAGGCACTTGCCAAGCACTGCCTAGTGGTATTAACTGGCCACAGTAGCAGATGCACAATGGTGCGAGGTCCTAGGCACACAATAGCAGTGCCTGGAAAATATCTGATACTTATACACAAGGCAAAAGTGTTGACTTTGCCAATGCTTGTTCTTACTAGAAAACGAGCATGAATCTACACATTGATTACCAATCAATTGACCCACACCTGCATGGTTCACAATTTTAACACTTCCTTTGACAAGCACTCTAAAGTAGTTAAGGTGCAGGGTGGAGTCAGAAAAGAGGATCCTCATTACATGCAATTATCTCTGAGGTGTGGGCTTCATTCAATGTCTTTTCAAAATGGCCGGCGTACAAGACATCTGTAAAAAGCTTTAGGTAACGTTTCAAGTGATTCAAAAAGAGACGTGTGGCGTGGAAAGATTTGCGGCTTAGTGGAATAACTGCGCAGCAAGAGGAAGATCAGGAGTAGTCTGGACACCATGTTGGGAATGTTTACAAACATTGATTAAATGAATAGACTAGACACGGTCGCATTCTTCATCTGCCAGGAACTGTCTTCAAGCAATTGTAGTTTATTACAGACGATTTCAAGAATACGCTGTAATAAATATTGCAGCTGGTTTTTCAGGTTGTGTGTAACATGTCATGTGGTACACTCATGAGTGGTATTTTGAGGCACCAAGTGGTAATTGGATTGTCTGTTTTACTTGCCTTAGGCAGGAGGAGGTTATTTTGTGAGTTTTAAAGTAAAAAGAACAAGGAACCATGTTGCGGCCGTTCAAGCTTTGCTGCCGAAAAAAACTGGAATGGCGTCAGGGTGTTTTCTGTCTCGCTTGTGTTGGAATGCACGTACAGTGTTCCTGTCAGGCAAAAAGGTCCAGGCTGAGAAATATCTGTTATCACATATCCCCGTGGGGAAGAAGGATAGCTCAGGGGCAACTCGTTTGTCTTGGACTGAAGACAATGCAGCACACACAGGTTCAAATTCCGATCCCGCGTTTAGAAACCACTTTACAAATGATCAATTATATTATTATATATATTATTGTGGAAGCAGACTGAGGTTTGCACTGCAGAAGGCATATTTGATACTTGCATAATACAACGCAGAAGGACCCACACATGTATTAATGTTCTAGCTGCAGAGGTTATAGATAGGGCAGGTTATAAGCACTGTGTTTAGTTGTATTCTAAGTTGTGTTGTATAGTGAGGTATGCAGAAAGTCAGTGTGTTACTATGGCAGAAGCTTTGCCATATTGCATGTTAAGTCTTAGTATACCACGAACAGAATAGACCACAGGCCCTGATGTGGAGCTGCGGCTCTGTTTAGCTCAGCCTCCAAAACAAATCCCCTTTCCATTCCCCAGGAGCGAGGCCGAGGTCAGAGGTACCCGCAGTGCACAGATAAATGCTAATTCTATCCAGCTGAAGGGCCTGAACATGGTGGGAATGGAATGTTTACTGTGGAGAGAGCAGGAAGGGATGCGCCCTTTGAAGGACTAATTAATGAAAATAGGGCATACGGTTTTATGATGCCAATGGGTGGCAAGAGAATTTAGAGCACTACTGCCCTTAGTCATCCCATTTGGATTGCAAGCACACATATACCAAACACAAACAAATCCCTGAAATTCAGACTCAAGAGCGGTGCCCCAGTCACATCATGACTGGACTCCTGGGGCTGAAGGTGATAATGGGGCAGAATGTCTGGAACGTTCCTTGATTTTGTATAGGAGGAGCAGAGGTGATGCCAATACATTTAGTACAAGGTCGGGGGTGCAGCTCCTGTACGCCTTGGTGCCTGTACAATGAGAAAGCCTATTGTTTTATTAAAGCAGAGTTGGCCTCGCCAGTTTACTTTGATCATGTCTGGATTGGAGGGGTGCACATCACGTGGCAGCCTCGATGTGTTAATGTGTCAATGGCACTCATTACAGCACCAGCGCTAAACCATGGAGCTATTAGCACCATGGTTGGTGCCGGTGTTATAACGAGTCCGCCATGGGGAAATACCACCCCATTCCAAGGTTGGCGGGGCAGTATTTCCCCATTTCCCCATGGCCCTTCCCCATTCCCATTTTTGCCCCATAGGGCTCAATGGGAATGGGGAAGGCGGCAATTACGGTACCGCAAATTGCGGTACCGTAATTGCCTGCGAGGTCCCTTTGCGGGTCCCTACGTTAACGGCTGGTCCAGTGGTTAACGGCACCACATCCTTTTACGGCACCGTTAACCACTTAGCGCCAGGGTCGTAATGAGGCCCAATAAGTTCAGAGCACCAATCCTGTACCTGGATTCAATAGTTTTGATGTAGTGGACTGCGTGTCTAGGGTAATGGCTTTAGATAAGGTGTGGCCAATCGGTCCAGGAACTATAGGGGGTATTAGCAGGTTCTATAGGCAGTAGCCTATGAGGGTGGTCAGATAACATTGTAACATACTTATCCAAACTTTGCAGTTTACCACTATAAAACCTGTAACTTCTTGGGAAGCGACAAGCTAGTTCTGTGTCAGATCAGTGCTACTGGACACTCTGAGTCCTTTTTGTATGTAATAAACCTTGTTTCCCTTGCAAAGAGGTGCAGGGATTATTTGGCCTTTTGGTGTATTTTTAACATTCGGTTTTTTGGGTGCTCTTCTCTTTACACTTACAGCTCATTTTACTTTCCTCCAAACTCCCTCTCCTCCCCTTGCAACCGCTATGACTCCACATAGGCCTGCCTGCACCTATGCATTGTGACAATTCACTAACATTCACATGTGTGCACATAGACCTCATTCATAGATTGCACAACACACTCCCACTAACATTCACACACATTCACACACTCAGACACAACCCTTCCCACACATGTGAGCAATAATACCTGAAATACACAGAAATATTTCAGAGCTCACCTACTCTGCTACCACACCTCTACTGCTGACTCCTGAGCAACAGGATGACCTGAATGTACCGCCCAAATGCCATGGAGCCTCAGCAGTTTACTAGCCAGTGTCTGACATCAATCAGACGGCAATGTAATTTACAATGTTTACTCAGGCAAAGAGAGTCAGACTGTCTCCCTTATTTCCGAAACTCTGCTGGCTCCCTGAAGGAAAGACCTATCCCTTCATGCAGGATTCGGGGCAAACAATATGCAAAACAAAATGTAATATGCTTGGAGGATGCCCCCAGTTATCAATCCTGCCCTTCCATGTCCACCTGTCACCATATGTCAACTACAGCAGGCAGCAGCAAGGTGATACTACAGCCTTATATACTGAGGAGGGTTGTTATCGTGGGATAATGACCCGCCAACAAGTGATGACATGAGGCCAAGCCGAGAGCCCGTATGTTGGGGTAGGATCATTATCCAAAGCAAATGTTAATGTAGCCTTGAGAAAGATCCTAAAGGGTCGAAACATGCGTTGGCTGACCAGCCTAAATCGCTGATTAAATCCTTTACATGAAAACTTGAAAAACGTTGTGTACCTTACTGTCAGCATAGGAATTATGGGGTTCAACGCTTCCATATTAATACAAGAGGTGTGGCAGCACCTCTCCCTCCTGTAATCCTGCTGCTAATTCACTTTACCAAAACTTAAACAACCCGTATACCTAATGACCCAGTGCTGCGCAAGTTGATTCTGCCTCTTGTGCCCACTTTCACCTTGTCACTAAGGGCCACAAGCCACAGTGAGTTGAAAATATGGAGTGAAATATAACAAACAGGATACTCCCTAAGGACCACCGCTACTCATACTCTTAATGAAGCAGGCATATGGATATTGATGGTGACTTTCAATTTTTGAGTGCGGTTTCACTACATGGTTGGCGGGTCTGGCGGGGCAACTTGGAATACCCGCTGTGTCACAGCTGCTTTTGACAATAGATTTGGGTCGAACCTTTTCGGATTAAATGGTGCCCGGTCACTGAACCTCATCTGGCCCAGTTCTTAATCTGGTCCCTGGATATTATTTATTGTCGCTGCTAATGATTGGGTCCATGGTGGAAGGCGGGGGTGAATTTAATGTTGTATTACTGATGTTAATGTGTCTTGTCGGTCATGGTGATGGATGTTTTTTGTTCTGGGTAATTTGGGACTGTGCGCGCCAGATGATATGTTGTCTTCTTCATGGTAATTTTTACAGGTATTTTGGAACTTATTATGTACCATTTGAAGTGGGTTCCACAAGGGGTGGATGGTTAACATATGGTCCCCTTGACATGTCTTTTCAAGTTTAATTTGAGTGAGTTATGGCAATATTTTTTTTGTGGAGGCTGTACTTTGGTGCACAATTGTGTCAGGAGGTCGTGAGGGGATGGTCTGGCTACTACTTTTGATGTTTCTAGTTTCATGCTGATTGAGCAGTGAGATGCTGGGTACGGGAGTAGGGTGGGGGTGGGGCTAATGGTCGGCGGCGGTGGTTTATTACGTGGTGTTGGAAGATATAGGGGGGTGTGAATCTGTGGCGGGGGATAAGGGATTTTATTGCATTTTTTGCTTGGCATTTTTGAATTTGAAATGGGAGTTCTGTATAATTGGGTGGAGGGCTGGGACACTGGGGCTCTAGTATGTATTTTTTTACTTGTTGCGTTGTGTTGTGGTTTGCTTTCTGCATCTGTTTCAGAGGGGGTTGGTTGGGTGTACAGGGTGTGGATGTACATAGTTTACCAGGTCGCCCTGATTTGCTGGTAGGGCCTTTGCATCTGTGTGGGGTTTGGATTGGTGTGCTGAAACGGGTGGTGATCTGAGACTTGTGTCATGGAATGTTAATGGGTTGAATAATGTGAAAAAGAGAATGACAGTGTTGCATTTTTTGGATGAACTAAAAGCGGATGTGTGCTTCCTGCAGGAGATGCACTTGATGATAGATGAGATTGAAAGGTTGCAGAAAGGATGGGTGGAAATGGTGTATGGTGCTTCTTTTAATTCAAGATCTAGAGGAGTGGCAATTTTGTTTAGAAGTAACACTCCTATTAAGGTTTTGAACGAGATCTCAGATAGAGAGGGACGGAAGGTAGCTCTGTTATTGGACGTACAGGATCAATTGATGTCTATTTGTAATATTTATGCGCCATCAGTGGATGACGGAACTTTCTTTAGGAAAGTGGCACAGACCTTACAAGACTTGGGTTCATGGGACATCGTCCTAGGTGGTAACTTTAATATTGTGTTGAATTCCGATGTGGACAGGAGTGGGATAACGGCTAAGGGAGGAGTAGACAGGCAACACTTGGCTTTGGAGGATTTGCTCTTGGAACTTGATCTAAAGGACAGTTGGAGGTTGGAGCATCCAACCGCTCGAGAATATAGTTTTTTTTCGGGAGGACATTCAGTGTATTCCAGGCTGGACATGTTTCTGACTGCCGGTAAGATGACAGAATCTTATAAGACGTGCAAAATAGGCAGTATATTGCTATCTGACCAGGCACATGTGATTCTGCAATTGGAGTTGAGTTATTCCCTGAAGAGGTGTAATTCCTGGAGGATGAATGTTGACTTATTGCGCAGGGATGATGTGTTGGATTTGTTGAAGAGGGAAATAGATTGTTTTATGACGAGTAATCACATGAGGGAAGTTCGTCCTGGTATGGTTTGGGAGGCTCTGAAGTGTGCAATGAGAGCGCACTTGATTGCTGTTTCTAGTGGACTTAGAAGTCAGGCTGATGACAAAGAGACGTTGCTGGGGGGAAAGTTGAATGAACTATCCAAGAGAGTTATGACGGGCCCGGTTGAGGCTGAGGTGTTAGCTGAATTGAAAAAAACGAGGAGAGAGCTGAAGTCTTTGATTGATGTGAGAAGTGTGATAGGTGTTTGGCCTATAGGCTGAGGAAGAGGGATGCTGAAAGAGTAATCACAGCGGTTCATGATGGGAATGGCAATATTACTTATCATCCTGGTGAGATAAATAGGGCTTTTATGTGAATCTGTATAAAAATGAACCTGAAGTGACCAGGAGAGGCAAAGCTTGGATGGATGGATTGAATCTTTCCAGGATGGGAGATCGGGAATCAGAGATACTGGAGGCGGATGTTACGGTGGAGGAAATTGAGAAGGCTATTGGTAAATTAAATGTGGGGAAATCCCCTGGCCGTGACGGGTTTCCAGTTGAATTTTATCAATTACTACCACAGTTGGCACTTCGTCTCTTGAGAGACATTTACTTGGAATCGTTGGATAGTGGTATTTTACCAGATTCTATTAGGCATGCCATGATTTATCTTTTTGAAGAAGGGGAAGGATGATACTCAGCCCGCGAGTTATAGACCAATTAGTCTTATAAATGTACATAACAAAATTCTGGCAAAATTACTGGCAATTCGAATTGAAAATTTGCTCCCGACACTGATTCATGTTGATCAATCGGGATTTGTGAAAGGCAGGAAGACCTCTAGTAACATTAGGAAGGTATTGCATGCCATTTCAAAATCGGAGGGACGTCAGGGAGATTGTGCCATGTTGTCGTTGGATGCAGAGAAGGCTTTCGACAGATTAAATTGGGATTATCTCTTTTCTGTTTTATCAAGAATGGGCTTCGGTGAGAAATGTATTTCTTGGATTAGGCTGCTGTACACTTCTCCAACTGCTGAGGTTATCACTAATGGTTTGCGTTCTGGGACGTTTTTGCTGGAGAGGGGGACTAGACAAGGGTGTCCTTTATCGCCAATGTTGTTTGTGATTGCTATAGAACCGTTGGCCGAGGCTATTAGGGAGGTGGTTGAGGTGGTGGGGCTTATGTGTTGGGGTTTGAAACACAAAATTTGGTTGTTCGCGGATGATATGCTGTTGGCTCTTGATGATCTGGAAAGATCTGTTCCGGCGCTTATGGGGATCATGGCTGATTTTCAGTTATGCCCAGGTTTCAAGATTAATTGGACTAAATCTGAGGTTATGCCTTTGACAAATTCTGTGGTTAGGAGATTCATGGTGGACCTGGGCTTTCGGTGGTGTCCTGGTAAGATGCTGTATTTGGGAGTGTGGTTGTCTCCTGTGATTAGAGATTTGATCTTGGACAATACAAAATCGGTATGCAGTGGGTTGAGGGTTGAGCTGGACAGGTGGAGCTTGTTGAATCTCTCTCTTTGGGGCAAGGTGAACGCCCTGAAGATGATCTCAGCCCCAAAAATTAATTATGTTATGAGTATGTTACCTTTGGTATTACCGTCTTCATTTTGGAAGGATTTGGACAGGATGCTTCAAGAATTTTTGTGGGATGGGAAGCCTCCAAAATTAAAGTTGTGGAAATTGCAACTGCCATTGAATGAGGGTAGTTTAGGGGTTCCTAATTTTAGGGCCTATCACTTGGCTTTTATGTCTGAGTTTTGGTACCTTTTGTTGTTGAATCACGGGATGTGTGGGTTGAGGCTGAGACTACCTTTGTTGGACCGTTGACTCCGCGGGCGGTCCTGACTTTGATTTCGAAAAAGAGTTGTGGTAAGGATTCGATGGTTGAGAATTTGACGAGTTCATGGAAAGGTATTTGTGAGTGTTTGGGTGTGGACGCATTTAGGAAGCCTGGTGCGTCGTTGTGGTTTAATCCTGCGATTAGGATTGATGGTAATGTGGTGTTTTGGGAGGACTGGTTTTTGGGTGGAGTGCGGTGGGTGGCTGATCTGTTTAAGGACGTTGTTTGGATGACAGCACGGGAGTTGCAACTGCGCTTTGGCATTGAGAATTTTAAAGTTTCAGATTATGTAAGGTTAAAATGGGCTATCGGGGTTGTGGATTTTGACAGGAGAATGGATTTGTGTTTGTTTACTGGGAAACCAATTGGGAGGGAAGGTGGCCTGGCCAGTCGAGTGTATAAGGAGATTGTGTCCCATTACAGTGGGCATGACTTGCTAAGAGAGGAGTGGGGTAGGAGATTAGGTTCAGATATTTCTGAAGATTTGTGGCGTCGGATGTGTGAAAATGTTAAGTTATGTTCTTTGGGACTCACTGAGAGGTGAAGGCAGATAAAGATTCTTAATCGGGTATTTTGGACGCCGGAGAGAATGGTGAGTAGAGGGATGTCAGAGAACTCGGATTTTTGGAGGTGTACCCATGTGGCGGGTACGTTGGAACATATGTTGTGGGACTGTAGGTTAGTGAGGTTGTTCTGGGGTGAGTCTGGTCGGGTGTGTGGGGAGGTGATTGAGGGTTTGCCTGCTTTGGACTTCAAAATGGTGATTTTGGGGAATGATTTGTGTCTGGAGGATCTTACTATGAATCAGTAGAATTGGTTGTTCCGAGGGGCAATGATTGGTAAGAAAATTATTTTGCGCAACTGGAAGAATGTTTGACTCTGAATATTGAGACGTGGTTGACTGAAATGCAAGATTTGGCGGCCATGGAGAGGACACTTTTCAAAGGAGTAGGGAAAATGGGTGTATTTGGGTGTATTTGAGAAGATCTGGGGTACATTTCTTCAGCTATACTAGACTTGGTATTGTACATGTGTATATTGGGGTGGGGGGGTGACTGTGGATTGTTGACGATTTGGTGGGGGGTTTTAACTGGTAATGTATATAGTGGTTTTGCATACCGTTTTAAGTATATTGGGGTCTAATGTATTCAGTTGAATGTGAGTTTTATGGTTTTGTAAATAAAACTTTAAAATAAAAAGTAAAAAAAAAACAAGCAGGATAATGATATGAAATGATAGCACAAACAATTAAGACATGTATGGATCCACACGTGTGTCATACATGCATTTCAAGAAGTTAGGGATGAACGTTGATAATTGGAAGAAACATATGTTATTTTGGGTGGATAATGTGTTTATACATTTTTTTAAAAGGAAACGATGGACCCAGAATCTGTTAGTGCTATAGATCTGTGTCGATTATTAGTTCTATAGAAACATCTGTGTGGGTGTTGTGTGGACACTTATCTGAACTCTTCTCTTGTTTTTTTATAACAATTTTTGATATTGCCTGCCATGCTGCGTCTTTCTGCTGTGGTATGGACATTTGGGGTACCTTCTGACATTTTATATTGTTCATATGTTGCTTTGCAATTGCCACTCCTCACCAATTGACATTGGTTGGTGTGTGTGTTTTGTGTGTGGAGTGTGTGTGCATGCGCCGGCCATACGCGGACGGCTATTCAAATATGTCATGCAACTGAAAGCACACCAAATGTACCATTTCATCAATGTGCATCAATGTTAAATTGAACTGTTTCAGTGCATAGCGCAAGTATCAGTGCACTGCAGTTTGTTCACATGGTTGCTCCAGATGCTGACAATTAGAGAAATATTCCATGCATATGCAGTTACTAATTGGGCAATTTATCTTGCGTGCAGTGTGCCCATGCATCACGTGAACGATTATCCTATAGATGTAATTCTCTAAGGAGGTCTGTGCATTGTGAACTGGGCATGCATACGGCCCCACTGCACAAGTATCCTTATCTTGAGATGCAGCACATCTTCTTGTCATTATGCCGGGCTCCCTCACCCAGAGAGGCTCTCCTGCTCTGGCAGAGGGAACATTATATCCTGAAATGAGAAGCCCAATGGCCTGGCAGCTCAATGAATATGCAGATATCTCTGCCATGTTATCATCTCAGCCAAATAATGAAGCTGCCTGAATGAATATGGTGCATGGTTACAACCACTTTAGTGTCAGGGTGAGTGTCAATCCCAATACGCGTTATGCACAGAGTGATTCAAGCTTGCGATTCTTTTATCACAGGCATGTTTGTCAAATATGAAGATTTGTGTTCTTCTTGTATTCATAGAATATCAGTGATATGATAAGTCCTTTATAACGCGCCTGAACACAGGTGTTACTAGGTGCAACAAGACATGGAAGGGAGGACAGAAGGAGGACAAAACAACTGACCTTACTAGGCCTTGTGTCATTCATACCGCGCAAGTGCGGGGGTGGTGGGCAGAGGGGGAGAAGTTACAGTTGTGGGAGGTGGGAAGGGAGGGTGAAATGTAACTAAAAAGTGTTGCCGGGAGGTGGCTGCCGGGTGGTGGCTCATAAGGGCAGAGAGTCAGGCATCCAGGAAACTTACAATACAATAGGAGTGTAACCAACTCTCTAATTTGGGATGATATCCTTCTATCAGGAAATAATGTAGGCAGTTATTCTAGATATTGATAATTTGCTTTGCTCAGTGGGACAAGTGTATTATTATTTGTATGACTATTATATCTACTGAAAATTATCATTGAACACAAGCACTTCAACTTTCAAAAGAGCCAGTTTACAATGTTAGCACATTTAAATACTGTGCTTTTTTAATGGCTACTTCTGCCAAGAATGCACACCATTGTCTGCTTGTAAATATCATTCTTTCTTTGAAACGGTTGTGCTAAAATGAAAAACAAATATTGTGTTCCTTCTGTGGGTACCAAGACAATGGTCAATGTTTCTTGATAGCCACTAATTGGTTGGTAGTGGTGATGAAGCCATTCATTAGTTACGGTGAACCCTTATGGTCCTTTTAATCAAGGCAACACATTGTATGATGGATGGGATGGAGAATAACACTCACATCAAATAAAAAGACAGACTCAGGAAGTTCGCAAAATGTCTCTGTTTTATTCTCAATTATCTAAAACACAGAGTACAACGGACATCATCAGACGCCACACAGCATAGTCTCACACATTTCATAAAAACAGTACTTATATAGCAAAAACTCATCATACGTGACATCATACTATCCTGCTAAGAAAACCTATACAGCCTTGTGATAAGACTAAGGGGAGTATCTAAGGATACTTTCTATAAGGGATTGGATTTTGATTGGCTCTCTATAGTCAGGTGGGTAATTTATGCCCTCCCTTATGCGCAACTCATCTTCAACAGTTATTAGAAACACAATACATCATTGGCTCTCAAACTATAAGCCCCTTCGTTATATGGCCCTCTCCAATTGGTTGGCATGCTTGTACCCTTCTGGAACATTTGATTCTTAATTGGTTGGCATGCTTGTATCCGTCTGGAACATTTGACTCTCTAGCAGAATGTAAGCTGGTACCCCAGGTGCTGGTGGGTGGTCTTGACCGTACCTCCCCACCCAATTAGCCCAACATCTCTCATTGCTCATGCCTTCAGCCATTCAGATTGTCCTTGAACTTGGCCTTGTAGTCGCTTTTCTTCTCTGGGAATATAAGGGAGTGTGAGCATGTTCTTATCAAGGTACAGGTCTACATGCCCACTTCTATTTCCATCCTGGACTCACGTGACAGGAGACCGTGAATCAGGCCATTTTGTAGCATTTAATTGTCTCGAATAAAGAAACTTGCCACTCATGGTGTTCACTCTTTGAAACCTAACAAGGAATGCATCAGCGTCTCACATTGACTGTTCGCCAAGGACTGATGACCAGTTTTGGCTGCCTTAGCTTTTGACACCAGGCTAAGCAGCCTTCCTTTGGTCCATTTTCGAGCCTCATCTTTCTTTGCTGCGACACACACAGCTATCAATCCTCCTTTCTCCACGGGTTGAGCTTACTAAAATTGTGACATCGAATGTCCAGATACTATATACATATATATATATTGGCGGCAATGGCTGCAGTCTAATCACTGCATATAGCCAGCCGTTACGATTACTTAGTCTACTTGCGTTACAGCATTGGCACAGTTATAAAACGGCTTGCAATCTTCATTCCGCACATGAAAGTGTTCTCGATTCCTTACTTCACCATCAGATTCTATAAGGTCTATGTCTTCTTTTCTTCAGTCATCCTTCTCTGTGTGTCACACTCATTTCTTGCAATGTCACCAGGCCCTCCTTTCACATCTTCACACTTATTCGGGGCTCTCCCTCAGGAGACCATCATCTCTTGGAGATACATCACATAGGATTTTCTCATTGGATACCTTGTCTCAAAGGCTTTACGTGTAATCAGCACCATTACTGGCGTTGCACATGTCACAATTTCTGGTTTCCAACAAATAAGCAGAATAGGGGGGGGACTTCCTGCAGAGGCAATCAACTGCTCCTCTACACTAGTGTGCGCAAACACTAATTTTTAACATAAGATTGTCCATAGCATATGAAACTTTGGACTCTGCAGCCTGGTTCTCTGGTGCCACCAAGATTTCAGGAAGGATTTTCTTCACAGCTTTGTGACCTCAAGGGGGTGTGCTGCAACTTGGGCAATAACTTAATAATTCTCTGGATCAACCTACACAGGTTTGGAGTCACGCGTTTTCCCACACTACTCTAACGTCCCCTTGCTGCAAAGTGACCCACTATTTAATTACAGAGCTACAGAATTTCAAAATGTGTTCTTTTTTTTTAAAAGTTCACTCTTGTTAAGGATTCTAATCGGGCATCACACACCAGACCAGGACTCTTGCCACTAGGCTAGGATTCAGCACACAATTAAAACACTTTTACTTCATTTCCTAGAATTCGGATTGAGCTGGCACCCAACCCGTCTCACACACCCTTTTACAAATACCCCGGGTCACAATGGACCATGAACCAGGCCATTGGGTGGTAATACAATATTTATTTATTTTAAATTCCAAAAAATCACACAAATGTAATATTGGGCAGCAATCACCAATGGGGTGATAATTACAAGGTAAATTGATGCAATACACTTAGTTTGCTTAGTTTGACCTTCTACTATAACAGGCTCAAATGGATAGAAAGGTGCAGCAAGGAGTTGGGTATACTATGCAGCAAACAGAATTAAAATACGACCAACGAAATAAGAGGTAAAATCATATTTTAAAACCTTTGCAATTGCATAAAATAGCACTCAGAATTACTAAATATTTAATTTAAATGTGCAGTTAAATAAATGAGGTAAATATGAGTCATAACAGTATCAGGGATGTAAGAACGCTAGCAACTACAAGGCAAGGTACCAACAAGGGCATAGCATTCAAAATTCGACTTTGAAGTGACAACACAGTGCAGCCAAATCACAGCCAAATCACACACATAGAAATTGCATTTGGTTTGAAAAACAGGTGAAATAGACAGAATCGGAATGCGGTTTTCATGCTGAATGGCAGATGCACCTCACAGGGATAATATGCAAGTGAAAGAGTGAATCTAAATGGATGTCTGGATGAAATGTTCAATGGGAAAGGAAATTTGGTTTTAAAAATAAAAGCAGTTGACAGAGAAGATCGGTTTTAAAAGGAAAGTACAAGTTTTACAGAAACTATATTTTAGTGGCTAGAAAAGAGAGATACCGCTCGCGACACAGGTTACTTTGCAAGTGTAACCCTGTCGCGCTGTGTGGCTCTTCATACAGGAATTAATTAGTTTAATCAAAATGGTACTAAGCCAGAAATGAGTGGAAGAATGGCGCTACCACTTGAGATCACAGACAAGATGCACAGAGGATTCTGACAGTTTTAAAGATTTCTGCTAAGGCAGTTGTGGGATGTATATGGGGTGGATTCTAATACAGGATACAGAGCAAGGGAGGCTGTTTGTGGTTGTTGGGGGGAGGAAAATACTCAGAACAAGCACTTAAACAGGGTATTTTGGACAGTGCACCGGGTTACTGGACAGCAAGGCAATATCTGGTCACTGGTCACAGCAGCGAGCTCTCCCAGAAGAAAACAGCCGGACAAAGGTCTGGTATCGGCACAGAGGCACCTCAGCTGGATAGAGCGGGTGGCATGGCAAGCAGGCAGCACTGGATATCCCAAAGAGGATTCAACCACCTTTCCCCTTTCTCCCTGAGTTATTGGGATTATTTAATGTTTTTTTTTTCTGAATCAGTGGTCCTGCCTGGACAGGGTCAGCTATGCTCTGGCCTGGCAGTGGAATCTGGAATCTTGCAGAGTGAAGATGGAATATCTGGATACGCAGGAGCTGGAAAATTCAGAAGAGAGTGTCCTTTTGTCTCTCTGAGTCTCCCCCTTTTATAAGGTGCGTGACATCACAGGTTTTACCATGGGGGCAGGCCTTTGATTTGACATGCCTCTAACAACTGGATTGGTCAGGGTTTACTGTTACCACCTTCCTGTCAACTGGTTGGGCTTCAAGGACATGACATCAGTTTTATGGTTTGTGCTTAAATTGCCCATGCCCTCCGACAGTAATTTTTGCAAAAAATCAGTTATGACATAAATTGCACATTTTTACAGTTGTGGGATTTTTGAAAATCACATAGGCAAATGACACATTTCATACAGAGCATGGCATTCAGACTCTCAAGTCTGTACCTTGTCATTTCACCCTCCTAATAATCTTTCACACTTTTCAGTGGGAAATATTTCACCTAAAATTCTACAATTTTATATATGTGTACATATTATCACAGAGCATGTTTGCATTCAATTTTAAAGTTGCACCAAGTATACTTTTACCATGATTTACATTTAACTACCATTTGCGTCTAATACATGCTAAGGAAAGCCCCAATATCTTGTTTTAATGCCACAAAAACTACATTTATACTGTTTCCCGGTTGCAGAAATAAAAATCTTAAAGTTTATTAATTCAGAACAGTCTTTTGCCCGACATGGCCAGCATTGTCTTCCATTTAAGGGCATTATTTTCAACCCACAGCCAACTGAGAGGCACTAGCCCTGTGTGCCATGGATTTGCCTTTGCCAGTTGAAGTTGAGGGGAGGTGCTGCTTAACAAGTCACCCCTACGTGTCCCAAAAATCCAGTGTACCCGGCTAGAGCATTGCCAAAGAGTCTGATGAGGGCGTGAAATGCTTCACCCCTGCCTATTCATAGGCCCCAAGTGCTCTACATTTGGGGGAAGGTAGATCCTGTAGTCAGTTTGTGAAGCCAGGGCCTAAAAACCTGTCCTGCTGGTTTCACAGTAACTTTATTTTTTTATTTATTTTGTATTTCCTGAACCAAAAAGCAAGACTGTTGGCATTAAACATCCTATACATGTTTTTATACAAACCCCCATCACATTTCTATGCAAGGACAGGGCCTTTATTCAACATTTCACTTTTAAACATATCTTTTCTTGTTTGTAAAAAGCACCAATTATGTGGTTCATGTTACCTTTGCTGTCACTTTCAAAATGCGGTTTTTCCTGGTATCTTTATTATGAGCATTTCCATGGCCATAGTCTATTTCTACTACACAGGAATCTGTTCAAAGCAAGGGTCCAATGAAACTGACATGAGCAAAGTGAGAGAACGCTTCTTATGAAGGGTATATATGTATCATTTTGTTGCAAAAAGGAAAGTGTTTTGCATACGGCGAGATGTGAAGTTTCTTTGTTACTTCAAATATCTTGCCTGCCATAGCCTGTCATTCAATAAGAACTGCTCCCTTTTTACTGGAGCACTACCTGAATATGGAGGGACCTAGCTGGGTCTCAGTGGATCAGAACTGTGCACTGTTGAACAGATGGAATAAGAGCATTAGGGTTCAGTCATTTTAAAAGGCAGAATATTTTCTTTCTCAGAGAAAATGTTTTGTGCTGCCTTTGAATTCTTTTCTTTGGTGCAATTGAAGAAATCCTGGCAGCAATTCTCGGGGTGTTCTGTGTTTCATCTTGCCCCATGTGTGGTTGTTGGGCAAGATGAAACACAGAACACCCTGAGGGGTGGCGGCGATAGTGCAAAGCGATAGTGCTCAACAGAGCCAACGCAGCCATTCTGCTGGTGACTGCTGAGATGTAGTTTGGTGAGGTGGGGAGTTCTGCTGGGCTGGTCAATGTACCCCACACTCTAGCTGTGGCCACATCGTTGTACTTCTTCCACATGCTCATTTGCCATTAGATTAGAACATTCAATTTATGATGTCATATAGAATATGGGATAAATGTATCTTGCCTCAAGACACGGTGGCCGATAGGCTATGTGAATTCGCTGGTCAGATGGAGATATTATTGCCATGTATGAAAGTGCTCAGGGCTAGATTTTGTATTGTGTTGTTTATTCATGCAGACATTGTTGGCCCGGAAATTATTGTAGGGAGCCATGTGTTAGCCTTCTGCAATGGTGTGGTCCCTTCTGGGCATTTGGCTCCTTGCCTTTTTCAAAGGTGTGGATGCACTCCTTTTAAGGGGTAGTTTATGTGTAGACATTATCCAAGACAACTTTGAGCTACAATATTAGCTGTTTTTCATAGCAGTTGGTTAGGACATGCAGTGTCCAAACTATTGCCCGGATTCACAGAAGGGTTTTATAATGGTGCGATCCCATAGGAAAATGCTCTGTGAATCATGTCCTATATGTCTTGTAATTCACAGACATTTTTTTGTTAGGGTGAGTATGGTGACCAATGAAAACAGCCGAGTCCAACTTCCATTGTTCCCTCAAAAGGGTTTCTTGCTGAATCGACATGTTTAACATTTAAAATTGTGTGCATTATTGTGTTCTTTCCATTCCAGCACTGGGTATTGTCATTGTGTGTTTAGAGGATGAGGTATTTAGTGCCCACACCCTGCTTGATAAGAGTGTCCATCATGCCCCTGACTCCCTGTGAGCAAATGGCCACTTTAAAACCGCCTTAATGTGCAGGGAAAGGCGGCCATTAAAATATGTCTGTGTCCACTACTTGTATGTACTGTGGAAATCCACACTTTTCTAGGGCTCACACATACTCACTATCACCTGTTTCGTGTTCCCCAGCCTCTGTAATCAGGTAGGTGCTATCAAAACCCTATTAATTTTTACGCGGCGTACAGTCCACACAAGTAAGGAGACCTTTTTGTAATGTTCTATTTTTCAGACTTTTTAAAAGACTGTTGTCGTGCCTTGCAACCATCCAGCAAACTCAAATAGTGTAATAATGTATTATGGTCCCTGATAATGAATAACACTAATGCAGTATTTTACCTATTTCTACACAGATAGGTGTTGCTAACATGAATTTGTTGCGTATTTACAATGCCCACCAATGACGTGTACCAACCTTGTTTACATACCCATCTGCCAAGGAAAGGTGGTTTGGCCACTTGACTTTAGTGGCACAAACTAATGAGTGCCCACAGGAAGACCTCATTTTCTTAACAATTGATGTGATTCTGTAACTTTTTCAAGCGGTGTGTAATGTGGACGTAAGTACAGTAGGTGAGGTAGGTTGCTTTTCTCTTAACTGTACACTCTATCAGTTTCCTCTGCAGGTTTGGTGGGGTGCACTCAAGCCTCATACATGCAGCTGTGGCTCTGGTATGTGTATGCCAGCAGCCTGCACTCTAGCAATGTCATGTGTTTGTGTCAAGTCATGTTTAATAAGGAGAATGGCATTGATCTTTTTCATTTGCAATCTGCCCCTAAACCACGCACATTCAACGGGGTGGGTTGATGGGAGTTGTAGTTCAAAGCATCTTGCTACCTGCATGTAACGTCTTCATAACGCTGCTTTTCCGACTTTGGCATACTTATGCGTTCAGTATTAATTAAGTCCATTAGTAATGTCGTGTGTTTAGTGATGTTAAAAGTGCCAATACTTTTTGCATAGACTTGCATAATAGCCTGGGACTTAAAGGGGTTAATTATGCCAATATGTGTGACCATCAAATAGGAGACATCATTATTCTTTGGAACCTCCTCACAAAACGTTTTGTAATACCACTCCAATCACTTTCTCCGGTTTTGGTATGCACACAGTATGCATGTTTTATAAATGAATGCATTTAGTAATGTTTAATAATATCAATTGAGCTGGCCTGTTTTCGTTTCCCCACAGGTCTACCCTGACCCCGGTCAATCACCATGCACAGACAAAAACAGTTTGTTTTGTGTGTTATTGATCCATAATAAATATATGCAGTAAATCAATGCATATATGCTGAATTGAGTCTGTATTGATCTGGTGGGAGTTCAGCTGAGTGGAATTTTCGCAGTGACTGTGAAAGTCATTCTGTGATATCCTGAGGTGAATTTAAGGGACACTTCTCTTAAAGGGGAGGAAGAGGAAAGCAGGTGAGTGGGGATAAAACGCGGGCCCAGGATGTCAACAGGGCATTCATTAATCTTACCTTTAATTTTCTGGGTGTGAATTGTGCATGGATAAGGTACAGTAAGTTGTTCATCAAAATAAGAGTCTGGGATGCCGTGTTGTCTAAGCCGTCGAAATTGACTGGGGCAAGGGATTCCAAGCAGTAATGGAGAATAATGAGTTGCCATGTCCTGTAGACAGGTGTCATGGAGACCCTCCGTTGAGGGACCACCTCCTCACTCAGCACCACACCTAAGCGGCCAGGACAAGGCATATGGGCCAGCAGAATCAGGCAAAGGGAGGTAAGGCACCACCACACAGCCAGCAAGAATACCCGTGTCAAGCCCGCTACTTTTGGCAACCAATCACGTGAGATGTCAAAATCAAGCGAGAGTTCACAAGAAAGCCTCAGCAAGGCCACGCCCATGGATAACGCATGCGGGACGTTCCAGTAGTCCAACCTGGACACATCGCGTGCCCATTCCCATAGCCTACAGAATAAGAGGCCAGAAGAAAAGAAGACTGAAGAACTCAAGGAAGAGAACACAAAGAAGCCAGAAGAAGAAGACGGATCAGGATGGAAGCAAAGAAGACAAAATGCACAGAGGACATCAGAGGACACCTATGGAGGAGCCAGAAGAGTGACAGTAACAGCGGAGAAGGAAGAAAGAAGACGGACATAGAAGGTGCACTTACCCCTTTTTTTTCTTGTCCCGCTCCACCTCCCCGCTCTTCTTTGCTGGTTGCGCTTTGGTTCCGTGCCAGTGAAAATAAAAGCAACAGGTTATTGCGCTTTCACAACATTTGGACTTCTGCTGGCATAAGACAACTTACCTGGTTTTTTATGCACCTCCCGACAGCCAGGTGGACATATAAAGGGGCGAAAAAAGCAAAAGACTGATAAGTCACATTCCACGTGAAAATGGCACCACAAAGACATTCTAAGGACGTTCCTCAAGGCAAAAACAGACACAACTAAGAAACAAGGAACACAGGTGGTGACGTTTAAACTGAGATTGCCAAAAACTAGACTGCAGAGTGAAGTACATTTTCTGGGACGCCGTGATTTGGTGCCCTTACCAGTTGTTGCAGGACAAGACTTGGCAGACGGTAAAACGTTCTTTGCTGGCTGTTTTCCACACTTGCGGTGGTGTTTAACAGGTTAGAGGGGGAACAGGAACAGAGTGGAATTGGGAAAGCAGAGAGAGTGAGGGTAATGTGTTTGCCCAAAGGATTGCTCACCCCAGAGGCGAGGGTGGAGACCGAGGAAAGGGGACGCCTATGCATAGCAGAGACAACGCTAGAGGCAAGCCTCCAACCCCCATTGGACACTCCCTTGTTTACTGTGGATACAACTGGTCAGCAGGTGGGTGCAGAGTGCGAATGGCTAGGCGCAATGGCAGGAGTTGTTTCCAGGAGGTTCCGGGAAGCCAGAAGTCCAGGTAGGATGTTACAACAGGGTAGCCGTGATGTCGGTGAAGCTGGCACAGGCAATGCTGTCAGTGGGTGGGCGTTCTGTGGCTGACCTAGAGGGATCTCACAGGGGGGTACTCAGGGCTGTTGAGTAGGATATCTATGGGAACTTTGAGGCTACTGGATTGATTGGAAAAGGAATTGAAGGTGTGGAAGTCCCAGGATATCTGGAAGCGCAATTTACGGGCATGTGCCTGAAAGTCAGGGAATGCCAGGACCATGGCTGTAGGGTTGGGCAGTACCTCAATAGTTAGCGTGGCACGATTTTTAAATATGGACCTGGGAAAGGCCAGCAACATAAAAGTAAGACTGCAACTTGTCAGTGGCTGCCAGAACTTCACTTCAGTATTGGGAAAGGGGTGGTGGGGGGTTGCTGGCATTCTCTGTATATAAACTGTGTGGACGTAGCTGTGTTTCTAAGCATACTGTGCCTTTCCTCTGATTGACAGACCAGACCTGGCTAGGACACTTTTTCCCAAGCAGTCTCTGTGCTGCAAGCGTATAATGGAAAAGAATGTTAACTGAAAGTGGGTGGTTCAAGCCAACCAAGGAATGGTCCGGCTTTATGTTTTGCTATAAAATCACCAAATTATTAGAGTTTTTGGGGATTTATAACTAGTATGTTGATTTGCTGTTAAATGCCCACTGCAATCCATTTCTTCTTGGTTGACCTCAAGCTCATGCTCTGCCGGCATCACAGCCACTGGCAGGCGCCAATGCCTTCTCTCATGCCCAGTGGTGTTGCTAGGTCTAGCAAAGATCTGGGGCTACACTAATGTCAGGACCGTTGGGGCACGGGGCTAGCTGTAGCCTTTTGGTTGTTGCCCCTGAGATTCTATCTGGGGCTATAACCAAAAGACCCAGGGCTACTTACCCTTCAGCCGCCGCTAGCAACGCACCACACTCACAGCTGGGATTCTGCAAGTGGTCACCCGACCCTCTCCCAGAAACTGGCACAGGATTTTCAAATGAAAAAACTCTGTGGACAGGGAGGTAACCGGATCCAGTTCTTGCACAGTCCAGCCACAACCTGGATTTCTGGTCACCCTATGAAACATATTTTGTAAGTGTATCTTTGCCACGTGCTCTTTTTACCGTCCTCTATAGCAGGCACCCATTGTTCATTAAAAGGTGCTTCTGGGTTTAGAGTTGTGATGCCATTGTCTGCATCCAGGAGTGCAGGATCCATGGCCAGCCATGCAGGTGCCAGGGTTTTTGTTGGTGCCTGAAAGCCTGTCTCCACCCCTGCTCCTTCCATACACAATGGTATTGTCCGCTGGCTTCTTCAGCACTCCTTGCACCTGGTAGAGAGATTGGCGCTCACAAAAAGGAATATACAGCATGGTGATATTATTATCCTTCCAAAATCGCAAGAATAGTAATAGTTTACCATTACAATGCAGCAACCCCCCAGTGGAGGTGAAGTAGACCTTGTGCTTTGCTTTGTTTGTCCTTTGTTCTTTTTCCTTCGTCAATTGCCCAAGTTTGGTCTATTGACGAAGCCGAGCATTTAGTGCGTCATGGGTCTCCGTTTGTTGTAGAACCTGACGGTTGTCATTTGAAGATCACTGCTGTTGCGTCAGATCAGGACTCGGAGGGTGCAGTGTTCAGAAGTGAACCGGAAGTAAACACCCCCTTGGCAATCTCTCCATCGTTGCCACAGTGCCAAATAACATGGCAGCCCCTGTAGGCATCGCCATTGAGCATTCTGTGACCTGTGAATGGGTGAAGGCAGGGAGAGCCGCAAGCGGCGGACAGCGAATGGTGGAAGTTTCAACTCCAGAGCAACTTGGAGGAAGCTTGTTCTGTGGGGGAGTAAGGCTCATTGTGAGGAGCAGATCGCTTCTGGGTATAGGATGCATGTGTTCTGTCAACTGAATGCCAATATGAACCGAGCATTCTGGGACATGCAGTTCTAGATCTTTAATTAATGCATCTGTGACGTTATCTATTGCAGCACTGCTTCACGACACCTGATGCCAACCACCTGACTTCCTGACTGCCCTGCGCCTGTCCCACTGTCACCATGACCTTTGAACACACATCCACTGAACATAAGCTTACTGTAGGCCTGAGTGGTTCCTTGGGCCTTGTTTTCTAATTGACTTTATTGTAAAGCAACCATAGTTATAATCAGCATTGGATATATTGGCCGATGCACCATGCATGATTTGCCATCATTTGAGGGGGGCCCTTGTGTCTACGAACAGCCTCCAGGGTATTGATGGTTCTGTATTTCCTTTTATCTTGTTCCTTTGACATTACAATAATGGCTGTACGCTACATTATATCTCATAAAGACTGGAAATAACACATGCATGAATAACACTACACTACACTATATCTCATAAAGACTGGAAATAACAGATGCATGAATAACACTACACTACACTATATCTCATAAAGACTGGAAATAACACATGCATGAATAACACTACACTACACTATATCTCATAAAGACTGGAAATAACAGATGCATGAATAACACTACACTACACTATATCTCATAAAGACTGGAAATAACACATGCATGAATAACACTACACTACACTATATCTCATAAAGACTGGAAATAGCACATGCATGAATAACACTACACTACACTATATCTCATAAAGACTGGAAATAGCACATGCATGAATAACACTACACTATATCTCATAAAGACTGGAAATAACACATGCATGAATAACACTACACTACACTATATCTCATAAAGACTGGAAATAACACATGCATGAATAACACTACACTACACTATATCTCATAAAGACTGGAAATAACACATGCATGAATAACACTACACTACACTATATCTCATAAATACTGGAAATAACACATGCATGAATAACACTACACTACACTATATCTCATAAAGACTGGAAATAACACATGCATGAATAACACTACACTACACTATATCTCATAAAGACTGGAAATAACACATGCATGAATAACACTACACTACACTATATCTCATAAAGACTGGAAATAACACATGCATGAATAACACTACACTACACTATATCTCATAAAGACTGGAAATAGCACATGCATGAATAACACTACACTACACTATATCTCATAAAGACTGGAAATAACACATGCATGAATAACACTACACTACACTACACTATATCTCATAAAGACTGGAAATAACACATGCATGAACTGTGAACACAGCACAGCATAAATAAAAACACTAAATAAAGAGCAATACATACTGAACACACTCGCCAGCATCCTAGCCTTTTTTCATGCATCCAAAGAATAATACAATATAGGACATCCAATAAAAGGTGTTAAATGAAAACAGCAAATAAATAATGAATTTGCTAAATGTGAGGTTGACTAATTGCAAGCAAAAGAAGATTGGTGCAACAGATCGAAGCTGGGACCCGGTAGATTTAGGGGTCACCCAGCTGATGAGATGGAAACCAGGTTCAAACCATGGTCCCCAACCTATCAGGACTACAACTGGTAAAGCCCTCAACTACAAAGCCACACGCGTTACAAAGAACAGCAGTGGTCTGGACGCCTGTGTGCCTGAGGGGACCCCCACGTCACACTCTACGCTCCGCATTGTGTTTTTGGCCAGGGCAGGCGCTCGGCTTGAGGGTGCTTCATCCCCTATTGAATGACAAGGAGCCACCTTGTGGTGAAATGATGAACAGCGTCTAGGAAGGCTGCATGTAAAAAATGGGGCCTAATATAGTGGCAAGATGTGTTTGTGATTTGACCAGTTCAGCTGATTTGTATAACTGTCACTCTCAAGTACATGATATTCCATTGCAGGCATGCTGTGTTAATAACACGGAAGTATATGTTTACTCGTGTGCATAACGTTGATCAACCCAGAGTCCTCAATGCAATATAAAGGGTCCTCCTACACTTCCGGCTGCCCCAACAAGGCAGCCTTGCTTCCGTGACCTGCAACCTTGTAAGATCTGGAGGCCTGCTGCATTGCAGTCCCTAGAAATCTCATTGCAAATCAACAGCAACGCGCTGGCTTAAGAGATAAAGGGAAAGTCCAGCTTCCAGCCACTTTGCGTTATTAAATCAATACCCAATACAAAATACGGGTTCTGAGATACATAGTTCATTGTTGCATGAAGGGGGAGTTCTGATGGTTTTATTTATGATGAAGACTGTGAGCCAGAACTGAGAGTGTGCTACTTTTAAAACACGAGTTTCAACCTTTTGAATTTAAATGTAGCGAATGTTTATAAGGCACACTATACAGCAAAGTGCTTCCAGGCGCCACAAGGCAAAAAAGAGGGGGGGGGGGTATATAGAAACAACAATAACAGTCTTACTAGGCTTTCTGGCATTCAGATCGTGCAAGTGCAAATACAAGAAGTGCAAGGCGGGTAGAGGAGTGTTGTAGGAGTGGGGGAATAAGTGCAGGGGGGGAGGAGGAAGTGCCCATGGCTAGGCAAGTGCTCGCGATGAGCCCGGGGGAGGGGCAAGTGCACGGGGAACGAGGGGGAGGACCACCATCGAAAGTGCGAGGTAGGGGGGTGGGCCAGACTCACGAGGGGTGCCCATCCAACCAGGTGAGAGAATGGCAGTGCTGGTTGGGGGGCTGTTGGTAAAGATTGGTTAGGGAGGGCCTGATGCTCTGTGTGACTCATAGGTGAACCAGGCCACCAGCTGCAGTGGCAGGAGAGGGCAATTAGCAAGGAAGGGGTATAGGGAAAGAGGTAGAGAAGAGAAAGGTCTTGAGAAGCTCCCGGAACTTAAGGAGGTATGGCTCACGTCTGAGAGGGACAGGGAGACCATTCCATGGGGATTCTCCTGCCGAAGAGAGCGATCTGCCCCCCCCACTCACTGCTTGGAAAAACATCTGATCTGCAGAGAGTTGGAGCTAGAAGATCAAAGGGCTCTAGCAGGAAGGTATTTAGGGAGAGAGAGTTGGATGTAATGGAGTCCCAGGCCCGGGAAGACCTTGTGGATGATGCAGAGGGTCTTCAATTAGAACCTTGCAGCCACCAGGGGCGAACAGAGAGATTTAAGGGCTGGAAAAATGCAGTCCCTGGGTTTGAGGCAACCTTGGCTTCTGCACTTCGGCATCTGATCCATTCCTGTGTTTCCCCTGCCTTGAAATGAATCCTCATTACCAGAGGGAATAGACTGACACTCCCACAGGATGTGAGTCAGTATCAGACATGGAGCAGAAATAGCATCATTGAAATAGATGAGCCACTTTCAGTTGCCATTGTGTGTTGACGAGATCAGATTAACGTGATCATTGTCAGCAGTGCTGGTTTGCAAAAGTAATATTGAGGCATAGCAGGGAGACAGTGAAAAATGATAGACATTTGGAAGTGGGTGGTCAGGGTTTGGGGTGCAAAGGTGTAGCCTGCAAAGACCAATGGTGCCAGTGGTCACACTGTTTACAATTTTGAAAATAACCTTATATGATTTGCACACATACAGTGACCCAAGATGTGTTTGTGGCACAATCCTATGCCACCGGTCATGTATAAGGAGAGATGGTGACAGAATGTATTAAACATAACATTGACCATGCACAGCACTGCTCACACTGCAGAGGCCTCATTACAGGTATGGTGGCGACGTGTAACACACGTGGTATTTCAACTATGCCATATTTTTTAAATACCACACGTTGGAATTGGAGTAAATAAGGAAATAAATATGCATGGTGTAAATAAGCTATATTTACTGCACCCCATACCACCGACATGCAAACATCTTGAAAGTGAAATTCACACCTGGGGAAGGGTGCTTAGCCAATCAGGTGGCTTGAAGAGTGGGCAAGAATACACATTCCTTTCCCCGGGTGACGCCATGTTTTTCTTCATAGGGGGAGGCAACAGGGAGTCTCTCTCTGTTGCCTCCCCATCATCTAACACCCAAAACAATCTTTACCCCTTCTCTACTCCCTCCCGCCATGATTACCTGCTGGACCGAAGCTTTGTGTTCCAGTCCCAGCGCTCATCCCATCTCCGGGAGCAGCCATATAAATGGAAAAGGGACTTTTCCCTGTGGCAGCGGCCACCTTTTATTCCTTTTTTTTGCCTCAGGAGATTGGCTACAAAAAAACATTTGCACCCCAGATAAACTGCGAATGGCTTTCAACCCCGCTGCCTGGGGTGGACATTGCCTTTAACGGCCCACAGCCCTGGCCGATGCCCTTGCTTCGCTCAGGTCTACCTGGGCTCGGGCTGGCGGGCAGTTAAAGGCCACGTCTGCCCCCACAGTGCAGGCGAAAGCCATATGAAAGCCATATGAAATCATGTGTATATCATGCATAGAAAAATGGAATCTCAGATGGCAGAATTGCAATCAGTTGCAGAAAAAGTGACATTAAATACAAAAAGGTAAAAATGAATGGTTGGGAAAATCCCAAAAAACTCCTATGTAATCATTTTTTTTAAATCACCAAATGATATACCTAGTCATATTCCCATGTCCTCTTTCCGAAATGTTTAAACCCAATTTCCTTTCAACCCCAGAAGAGTTGACAGCTAGCCCTACCCTGCCTCACAGCTCTCCTCATCCAACTTCTAGAAACTTTTCTTTTCCTTAATGTAACTTTTAAAAACGTATTTTGCATTTTCAAATTCGGGACTGTGAGTTTTCTCTAGTTTCCTTTTAGCCTTTTGAGCATCCTATGTTTTGAGTACATTCCATTCTTGTTTAAAGGTTTGTCTTACTGGTGCTGCTCCTTTTAATCATTTGATACACCCCCGTTGTTTCCGCTTCCTGGGTTAGTAATTGGGACCTATGCCGACAAACATGGGTCGATCCGATTGCAGCGCATGATCAATGGCATATCACATCCGTACAATCATGTGACGGCGTAGGGAAGATGTCCGAATAGCATAGCCAATCCCAGGGGCACAGTGCAATGGCTCTGGGATGCACAGTGACGCTGTGGGACTTTGTATCATGGGTGCTGTTGCTGCTGTATCCCGCATTCATGTTTATCGGCATAATGACAGAGATCTGCTTCCTGTGTGCTTGATCCGACCTCCCTGGAGGGATACAGTAAGGATCCAGATATTGGGATATTGACTAGATTGGTCTTGAATTAATATGCTAGACCCCGGCACAGAGACACACTAGATGTCCTCGTCAATAGCAACAAATCTGTCTGATGGTCCTTGACTTTGACGTTCATGCATTCAGGTGCATCTGGAAAACACATAGGTCAACAGGATTCAACAGTACATATGTACATATTAACGATTCCCAAGAGAGAAACCTGAAGAAGCCAAATAACAGAGGAAAGTGTTTGCATTGATTGTGTATGCAAGACAACAGAGGACAGTGTTTGCATTGATGCTGTACGCAAAACAACAGAGGACAGTGTTTGCATTGATTGTGTACGCAAAACAACAGAGGACAGTGTTTGCATTGATTGTGTACGCAAAACAACAGA